>NC_031502.1:36640888-36681991 GCF_000237925.1 Schistosoma mansoni | reverse complement strand
GGTCTCAACCATATGAAATTACTAAAATCTCCACAAAACCTGATATTAATATTTGTCATGATATTTTTCATAATACTATGTATAACATCTAATTAATTTAAATACTTTTAAAGGTTAATCCTTCTGAATTACAATTAAAATCTACGTGTATATTTTCTCATAATTTATTGAATTGTATGTAGATTTAAATATTTTATACGACTAGCCTAATCAAGACACACATACTTGTATTCTGTATTCAAATTACTTCACTTTTAATCAACATCATGAAAGATAGTCAATCAAAAGCCGGAAGGATTAAAATTCAGTTTAGAAAAAATATTTTAACGATAGAATGTTTAGATAACATAAATATGCTTATGTTATTAGAATGACTTTTGAAATTTCCCGTTCTGTCACTAATTACTGACTTCGGATGTTGTAAAGACAGTAACCAGCCAGCATATATTCATTTTTGGTTCAGACAAGTAGTTGACAGTAGTGCATTCATGTCATTTTATGTGGGTTTATTAAAGTTTTCTGCATTAAGGTAAATAGCTATGGACCTACTACATATCTCTTCCAACCCTGGTACGTCTGAGGGTAGGGAGAGTCTGCTATAACTCGTGAAATGATCTTATATGGTCACGTGTTTTAGTGACTGTCTTTTCGTGAAGAGAGTGTTGTTCAAGAAATTGCGGAGATGAAAAGCAAATGCTCTTGTACGGCCGAGAGTGGGGAGAGTTCGTTCTCCCTCTCGAAATGCTCTCACATGGCCATGTGCATACAACCACTGCCTGGGAAGTCCTAATCACTGCCTTCTCGCGGCGGGGGTGTTGTTTACGAAATTGGGGGGATGGAAAGCGAATATTTAACCGGGTTGGTGGATATTGAGGATCCACCTAGGTAGGTTGAAAAACCCTGATTCCGAACCAATGTTATACATAGGCTCCAGGATCCTGAATGAACAAAAGGCGTGTGGATTTATTTTTGGTCATCAGCTACCATGGGACCGTATCTTCTAACATTGCTCCACTGCATTAAGAATTAATCCTCTAGGTCAAAGACTCAAGGATAGGCCTTTCTAAGAAAAACATCGGTTCGGGGACCCGGAAAGTACCACAGCCCACACAAAAATTTAATGATTTGTTGTGTGATGCATATATATTTTGGCGCCGCTTCGTATCAGTGTTTGTGCTTAAATAAATAAATAAATATATGCATTCCACTCATTTGAATTCGATGTGTGATTTACATTGATTATTTCGTATTTTCATAATTTTATTTAATTTAGGTTTGGTATGAGTCTGGTGTCAGTGAAGACGCTGTTAGTTGCCATATTCAACTTATGTATCCTGGTCGAACACCATGTTTTGAATGTCTGCCACCATTAATTGTGGCCAGCGGTTTGGATGAAAAAACTCTTAAACGAGAAGGAGTATGTGCAGCATCACTTCCTACTACAATGGCGCTTGTTTCTTCGTTATTAGTTCAGAATACTTTGAAATATCTGCTGAAATTCGGTGAAGTATGTTTTTTCCTGTTGTTCGAATTTTTATTTTCTACATTTAGGCTTACTATTCTCTTATTTATAGTCAGTTTATCCATTTCGTTAATTAAACATCAACGGCAACTGAAGTTTCAATAAAATTTTCTCATATCATAACTAATGACTCCATGATAGCATTGAAAATACAGTATTACTATAGATTTTGTCCCCATTATAAAGGTTTTATGATCAAATGTCAAAGATAAATAATAATAATTTCGAAGTAATTGGGTAATGATAATGTAGTGAACAGAATACGGGTGGGGACAATCGAATGTATTTAAGCACAAATTACAAACTATCTCACTAAAATCTGATAACCATACAATAAACATTTAATTTGCAAACTATCAATCAATTGTCTCAATCTTAACTGTTGCTTCTGAAAATATCAGTCCGTCTTCTTTGATTTCATTGTTCATGCATTTTCATACCGATTTCGCTTCATTCCTGTTGTTTCCTTATCGATCTGTCAAAATACATTCCATGTCTGACCATTATCATATACTGCTTATGTGGATATAAGTAGCCCACACAACACTAATTGCATGTTTAGTTACTACCATCTTTGTGATTATTTTGGCAGCAATAAAAGGCATGATTGATATGATCATAAAAAATGTTGTCAACTAAAAAGACTTTCTATACAAAAAATCCATTGTCCTAGCTTGACAGTGCTAAATATTCGGTAGAACAAAAACATATTAGGTTTCAGAATTTCTTAACGGTTAGAAGAATTTACTCCTAATGAATAAACCTCTCATATCTATGTTTACTTGCTATTGAGGGACAATTCAAACAAGTTGGTTGATCCTTTTTAGTTTATCAGCTCTTTCGAATATTCCTAAAAGTCGAAATTTATTTACAACTTTGTCGTATAAACACCTGTGTTTTTGTGTCTGTCTCTTGTTTCATCTATTACCCTCAAGTCGGTGCTCCGCCAAAGTTGTTTTTATTTTCAGTTCCTTCTAACCAACTTAAAGTGCCATTAATCAAAGTATAATAGACAGTGCAGAACATAACACAGTTTGAGATAATCCACTAGATACTAAAAATAGACACCTTATGTATGTAATTAACTAAGAAATGAAACATAGTTATTTAAGGATTGATTGATTAAGGATCCGGACGTATATAAATGTCCTTATCACTGCTACAGTGAGAATAAGAGTTATATATGCGCTTTCAAGTATCAATAACGGTTTGGATACATACTTTGCTCAACCTTAAGTGTGTACAAATGTTTTATTTTCACATTTGTTTTTTGATCTTTTTAGCTCAGTGTTATGTAGGATTTTAAAAAATGTTGTTTAAACAACCTACTTTTTACATGTTTACCGAATGCTGTATAGCAAAGCTGAACATATGTTTGTTTTTTTCCATCCCATTCTCATACAAGTCAATTATAATTCTTGTTCACATTTCACCAACGACCATATTGGATTAGTAAAGTTTTCAGCTACATAGAAATAATTATTCTGAATTTTTTTCGAACATTTTTTTTATCTTGAAGTTTTTATGTGAACTTGTTTTTTCTTGACATAATTAACATAATTAATAATTAGATTATTTTTAGTTCATATAATTATAGAGTTAATATGGTTTATATACAGTTGAAATCATGAGTCAGTTGAAGCTAGACCACCATGGAAAACTTGGAATCACTGGATACACACTGCTGAGGAGTCCTACAGTAGGACGACACGGCCGTCCAGTGCTTCTAGGTTTTCCATGGTGGTCTAGCTTCAATTGACTCATGATTTCAACTATATATAAAAAATTACTAATAATCTCCACAAAAAACCCCTTAATATGGTTTAATTGAAAAGTTGTTCAGTTATAAGTGTATGAAATATTTCTTTGATGGTCTTTTTTTTCGTTCATCTAATTAATAGATTATGTTGATCTTTTACTAATTACTTTTAATCTACTATTTATTCTTTGATTGATCACATTTATTACACATGTGAACTATAAGTTGAACTCATTGAATTTCTTCAATTGGACTGAATTTCTGAATAATTAAATGTTAATTTTCTTATTTATTTATTTATTAAATTTGATGATGATTATTAAACGAAACGCATTGAATTAGGTTTATGTGTTCTATATCCTTATACAAAATTTAATTAGATCTTACTTTATGTATTGTGATTATATCATATGAGTTGTTTCCTATTAACAGTGAATTATTAATAAATTTGAAGGATTATTTATGATATTATAGTACAGTGCATATTTACACAAAGTTATGAAGTGAACACTGATGTAAAGTTTTATATTCAATAATTTTAGGAATACTATCCTTTTTACCTGTTCAGATCTTCAAATAATCTGTGATGATTAGATTTGTCGAAGCTTTTTTCTATATTTCGTTTTCGTTTTTCTTTGATGACATTTAGTCAGTCAGTCACAACGTAGAACTTCGTACGTACATACATCAGTTCGAGTTGCCATACCACATCAGCACAGAGATGCAGTTGTCCATTCAAATCCCATAGTGGTAGAAGTAGTAAGAGTATAAGCATCATGTGAAAGATTAGGGTTTGAAGATGTTATTGAAGGAGTATAATACGGTGAAATAAATTTGGAAAGAGAAAAAGATAGAGATATGAAGAATTCAGAAGATTAAAATTTTGGAGAACACAAAGAGTGTATGCACCTTCGCCATTGCAAACAATTTTGAGCCATGTCATTCAAGCTCTCTAACCATCGATTGCTATTATCTCGTGGATCCCAACCAGGTAGTCCACGTGCCAGTGACTTCATGGACTCGTGCCATGTTTTGGTCTGGCCACCCCTAGCTTTCATCCAACCTACTCCTACACCATAAAACATTGCACGTCGCTGTAGTCGGTGGTTGGGCATACGTAACACGTGTCCCAGCCATCTCAACTGATGAAGTTTCACTACTTCATCAATCGATTTGCCATCCTTACCTAGTACCTGTTTACGAACGACTTCATTACTTACCCGGTGGTCCCAGGATATACGAGCAATGCTTTGAAGACACCTATGATCGAAAACTAGTAGCCTACGAATATCCTCTACTCTTATCGGCCATTTTTCACTGCCATAAAGTAGGATGGAACGAACCGCTTCTCAGTAAACCCGTCCTTTGGTTTCGTGTACATTAGTGTAAGAGGTGTGGAAGAAAATGGCAATGCTCCAACAAACTGAATAGAATTAGTACAAAAAACCGTTTTATTTTTAAGTTTTTTTATTCCTTTTTAATGAACAGAATCAAAATAGATGTTTTGCCTTAAATTATTCATATTTTTCTAGATGTGAATTTTTAAAAGTTGAGGATTCGATTATGACCATATGGTAGTTACATTAATTATGAGAAAACGTCTTACAATTGTAGACAATTACTAATTGTTATTATATTAAACGATGAGTATATCTATCCAAAACCATACACTGTCATTGGTTGATATTTGTGAAAATACTATTGTTTTCTTTGTATAACTCAATTGATATTTTCTGGGGAACTGAATGCTACGGTAGTATGTTACATCTTTGTTATTTTTACAAGTATCATTTACTTGCTTGTTAGAATAAGAGTTTTGTTTCTTGTTCATTTGATCACACTTCCAAATGGTAAGTGTTTTTTTTAAAGTAGTCTAAACTTATTAGTTTATTAGAAGTAAGTGAAATAAAATTGATTTTTAACTTCTCATAAATTCTTTTAGATGGAAACATCAGAAAGAATATCCTGCTGACTGTAAACATTACTTTTCTTTATTTTCGCCCATTTTTTTACAAAAGGTTTCTAGTTATTTAGGTTATGGAGCGGCTAAAGATTCATTTTATCGTGTTGAATTGAAAGCAAACCCAGATTGTGCTGATTCATGGTGTAATCAGCGTCAAACTGAATGGCGTAATCACTTACAAAAATTAAATCTCCCACTTGATTCCCCTTGGGATATTGAAGAACGTCTAAAAGCCAATCAAATTAAACATGAAAAACTTAAAGAAGCATTATCCAAGTCAAAACATGAAGAAAATGATTTTGGCATTGAATTAGAATCAGAATCACCGAGTTTTACAGAATCTACTTGTAATATAAAACATGATTTATCCAATTCAAATTCTGAAGGAGTTGGTGTAAAAACATTATATACAGTGAATAACATAAAAATTAATTCAAACTCTCAAGAGACATCTGATTGTTTTATTTCACAGACAAATGATAGTCTTGAATCACTCATGGCTAAAATGAAAAATTTGTAATCAACCTTATGGTTATTAGGAAAGGATACTTTATTTTCCATGCACAGTTTTCCACTAGTGTTCTTTTTGTTGTTATATTTTGCTTTTAATTTGTATGATGTACATGTGATATACTTCCGTTATTCCATTTGTTTTCTTTTTATTCCCGAACTATGTTAATAATTTATTTTGTTTGCATTGATGGTTATTGTAGGAAATTTATTTTCAGTTACTGTATTATTTCTTAGAGCAGTGGTTTCATGTTTTACAACTCTGAACATTTTCACATTGGCTTGTAGGATGCAACCCTGGCTCCACCTACTTTTGTCGTATTATTTTGAAATTGTAACTCATAGCTACGTAAATAAACATGTCTTTGGTGAATGATTTATAATCAAAAAATTATCTTGTAATGCATAGCCTTTCAAGGTTATAAACTCGTTTTTGTACGGGAATAGATTCGTGTTAAGCTTTTATGTGGACTGTTATTCTAGATACCATGGAAATCAGGTTTCATTTTTTTAGAATTCACCACCGAACACCATTAGGCTGAGAAATTTCGATGTTGTACTCCATATTTGATGGGAATTTATCTGCACTAAAAATCCAATAATTGATATGAGTAACATCTGGTGATAAATCTCAGGCTTATTCGTAATTTTAACTCTGCTTCCAAACGGGCTAAGTACTTTAGTATATTTTGTTTAGCTACTTATGTCTGTTATTAGTAGGTAGTGAATAAACGGTTTTTCCACTTTCAGAGTGTTTAGAAATAATACTTTGTGTGAAGAATTTCATCTGAAGTATTATTTCTTCTGATTTTACAATGTATTCTAGCGTACCACTTGACAAAATATAGTTTATGATAAAACATCCGAACTTCTGAAAGCTTGTCTAAGCATACAGTGTCTACATAGGCGGATACTTACCACAGTATTCTGTAAAAGGCAATTCCGATTTGATTAAGAATTTAAGTGTAAGGGTTTTTGTTACATGAATACCCTGAACGATGATAGGTAGTAGTTTTATTAGCAACTGTATCATTATCTAACGGGATCGTATCCAAGATTTATCCTAATTTCCATGTAATTCTATTCTGGAACATCTTACATCATCCCACCTAAATCCTCGAAAATTAGGCAGCAATGTAAACGTAATTTATGTAGGTAGTGGTTCTAATGTGACCAAATAATAGTGTTAGATGTGAAAATCATCGTTTAGTGAAAGTCGGTCTACTTGATTTAAAACAAATCACCTTTGGTGAACTACATATAAGTGAGTATTAATTTTTGGAAATATGTATATTGTGGAGAGATAATTAGGTGTTTTAAAATTAATGGGAAGTTGGTTTCGTGTATATTTTTGTAATTTCCTACATGACTTAATGGATTTTAGTTCCCTCGATGTGTTGAAATAAATGAAATAATATAACCCATTTAACGAAAGTCAACATAAACAGAATTTGAGGCGAGTTTTGGATGATGGAAAGAACTTACAATTTGTATTGCGCAAATTTTTGAGCAAGTAGTCACTAGTAGTAGATGATGCTGGGAAAAGGTAGAAAGAGTGATGTGAAATTCGGACAGTTATTCTTTAGTGAATCACTTGGTATATATTCTGCGTATGCTTATCGCACGTATATTTGGTGGAGTTTTCATATGGTCCTCACTAATAAGTTCTCATTGACCCATTATTTATTGTCGTATCGTTTACCGATCAAAAATGTAGTTAATCAAGAATAACCCACTTAGTTTTGTACCAAAATTATCCTAGTTATATACCTGTTGAATTTTATAAATTATGTTAAATTATAGTTCAGCATTTTACTCGTATAACCAAGTGAGTCATGAAGCGTAATGATAAAAGATACTTATGACCACTCATCTGGCCTTCTGTTCCTCAAGTTGGGGGTTTCCATAAGTAGTAGTTTACGTGGCCTATCGATCTTGTTAAAAAAAATATAGTAATAAAGATTTTGAATGTATTCTTATTGGTTTGAACAATTTAATGAGACACTAGTTTTCTGAAATCCCTACAACGAAAATTTTGTGACAGCTTTCTATTAGTAAGTAGTGATAATTTTAATGAAATTCGTCCACGTAATTCTCTGTAAGTTTGTTCTCTATCCCACGATTTTAGTGTTGATTTGATTTTCATCGTTATTAAAGTTAATGATATCCTTTTCAGGATTAATTTCCATCAAATAGTATCGGTTAGTCCGAACTAGGTAGGGATTAAGAACTTTCGGATATGACCGGTTTCAGAATGTCTAGTATTTATTCTGTAACTTGAATCTCAATATCACTGTAAAATTGAGAAGTAATGTCATATGAGTGACATTATAGTCATCATAATTCCTGAAGATTCTAAGATTAATTCCATGTATGATCATGAATATGTGGTTTTAAAATGAAGCTGCACAACTACCCAATGTTATCTATCTTCTAATGCCCATTCAGTTAACTTCAACTCATTATGAAAATTTAAACTAATATTCATTTAACTCAGATTGAAAAATTTCAAGAATAAATAAGAAAATATGAAGGAAAGTAGGTTTAGACTAGTATGATTAGTTAATCATAACAAAAACAAACTACATCAAAAAGTAGGTAATAAATATGTTGAAATAGTTCCCAAACAGCGCCTCGAAGTCTCCAGAGGCTCCAAAAGAGCCGAAGGGATTTCATCCACTCAGAACCTGATAGAACCTTCATGAATATCAATGTGGGATACTATTATTAGGCAATTGAATAACTTTTTACTTGAGGATTAGTTGGATTATAATGATGTTATAACCTATAATAAAAACTATAAATACCCTTATTTTCTGAACATTTTTGACTCTTATCTAATAACCGCTTCCGTTGCTTCTTTCATCTTTTGATTTGTGACTGGTCTTCTACATGTTCAAATGTCAATCGTTCTATACCTTATTTACTGTAATCAAGTAGAGGATATAACAAAACAAGACAGTAGAACTGTCTTGACATTTGTATTGAAAATTGTGACTTTGGTGTTGGTTGACAATTGTTTTGAGTTGCAGATGTTCTTCAGTTGTAAATATGCTACTCTTGCTTTGCTGATCCGTATCTTCATATCGATAATTAAATGTAACAAAGAATATTTATGAATTTTATAAATGATAAAACAATAATTTATTTAATGTTTGCAGATACTGTCAAGTTGATTGTGTTTTTGTTATAACGTGTGAGTGTGTGTGTGTTCGTGCCCTGTCTGATATATGAACGTGGTAAGACCGCCTATCAGAGAGCAGTGATTTTATCGATCGGATCTGATGATACACAAAGCTGTATGAGCAGTCTTGAGTACTTTTCAGTCCTGCTATCTGCCTAACCCAGCCGGTTAAGTCCAGAATACCAATAAGAGCCTCTGCAGTATGAATCATTATTGTCAAACATACTGGGTTTATATGCCAAACAAACTGACCACAACGTACCATAAAATAGAAAATAACATTTGTACAAGATTCAGCCAAATATGGCTGTAAATAGGGGGAACAGTAATCAATAGACTGGGGATAACTCAAGAATGGTAAATCGTATAATATTAGTTCATGGGTCAAAATAAAGCTTATAATAAAAGGAACATAAATATGAACAGTTAAGTCACTTGGCAATTATACAACAGGAAATATACATATCACACTGGTCCATAAATAGTCCTCAAAGTTACCATTCATAATTCTCCACATGATACAACAGTTTTAACGTATGATACATAATTGTGAATCAAGTTTCTGAATCGTTTTTATTAAAAATATAACAAATGAATGTATGTTAATAATGGTCTTAGTTATATTCAAACATACAAATAACTTCTTTAATACTGTAGTGAATGAGAACACAAATGGACACAATTAAATGTATTTGAATACAAAAAATTACTGTATCCCTTAGCAAAATTTCTGAAAACCATACAGTAAATAATTCATTTGCATAATGTCAAATAATCGTCCCAGACTTCATTGTTCTTTCGTTTCCATATCAATCATTCTTTGTTTTCGTTCTCTTTTCTTTGATCTTCTGCCTCCAGACATCTCACTTTTGAATGATGATACATACTACTTATAACCATCGATATCAGTAGCATACACCACAGTACTACTGTAAATGGTAATCCTATTTAAAAACAATCTTATTTTGCTGCCGCTTATTATACTTGGTAGTATATCAATAAGCGATTTCCAATTCAATCTAACAATTGTATTCCTATTAACAAAATTATGGATTCTAACTTATACCTATTCATCTTGACGTTCATAAATAATTATTATTAGGAATTATAACATAGTCTATGAATTAAAACATTTAAAGAGTTGTATAAGAACTTTCGTCTAAATTAGAGCAAATAATTTCACAGTATTTGATAATTCCTTTAAAAAAGCTTGAACCAGATTGCCAAGCGAAACGTTGGATTTACTTCAAATTCATTCGCTGAGATTTTACTAATATATATTATTCCTATTTAATGAATTAAAGAGTTGGATTTGTAAATGTATATCTTTTATTGTTTATCATTTTACTCATTTCAGATCATTTTAACTTTAAAATCATAACAGAAATAATATATATGAATTTAATGTTCATCTTCTTGTGTTAATGATGTATGGTAACATGGACCGATGGATGTATGTACCCGGGGTTAAGTTGTGGCTGACTAACCGACTAACTGAGAAATAATATTTTAAACAATTTCTCTTCAATCAAATATTATATTTTATCAATTATATATTGAATAAAAATGGCAGATGTCTTGAATTCTTCTTTTCTTTTCTTTTTTTAAAAAGAAACGATAATTGTTTATTTAATTACTTGTTAAATCAAGCATCTGTTAATAATCATTAATAGCTATTAAGAAAAGCATTATTACATTTAATCTATCATATATACATACATATATACTAGTGTAGTTAAATGATGTGTATTTTAGGTTACTCCCCATATTCATTTGATGATAGGATGTTTATATGTATATAATCATATTTGTCGCCATGATAAATGACTAAAAATGTATGTGAATACAAAAAATGTAAGTTTACTGGTTTAAGATGCCACCCACTTTGGTTATCTAATAATAAGATGTAATATAATGTAATGAATTGAAATAATTAAAGAAATTAATGAACAATTCATAATAAGTATAAAGTTGAAAAATATCATTTTTAATTTCTGTTAAAAACAACATTAACACTATCATTGGTATTCATCATGAGTTATATGATACAAGGTTTTCAATTATCATTTTGTGTGTCATATATGATGATAATTATTGAAACATAATCTTGATTGTATTACTCTAGCTCAACAGTTAAAATCTCTGCGATTATTTGGTATTAGTCGTTCATGCTCATTATGAGAATTTTATCATTGTACCCTTCCTCGTCTCATCGACTCAACATACACGAAGAAAAAAGCGAGATTCTCAAATACAACACGGAGAACACCAACCCAATCACCCTTGATGGCGAAACTCTGGAAGAGGTGGAAACATTTACGTACCTGAAAAGCATCATTGATAAACAAGGAGGATCGGATGCAGATATTAAGGCGAGGATTGGCAAAGCAAGAGCAGCATTTCTGCAATTGAAGAACATATGGAACTCAAAACAACTAACTTCAAAGTGAAAATCTTCAAGACAGTGCTACTGTACGGAGCCGAAACGTGGAGAACTACTACATCCATCGTCAAGAAGGTACAAGTATTTATAAATAGTTGTTTACGCAAGATACTCAACATCCGTTGGCCGGATACTATCAGCAACAGCGTTTTATGAGAAAGGAAAAACCATCTTTCAACTGAAGAGGAAATTAAGGAAAGACGTTGGAAGTGGATAGGACATACATTAAGGAAATCACCAATATGCATTACAAGGCAAGCCCTGACTTGGAATCCGGAAGGGAAGCGAAAAAGTGGAAGGCCAAAGAACACATTACGTTGGGAAATAGGAGCAGGTATGAAAAGGATGAATAACGACTGGAAAGAACTGGAAGGGATTGCCCAGGACAGGGTTGGACAGAGAATGCTGGTGTTCGGCCTATGCTCCTCTGAGAGGGGTAACAGGCGTAAGTAAGTAAGCTAGTAAGTTTTCTCATCGAAGAATAGACAAGAAGAAAAATAAGCTGACTACTAAAATTCTATAGTATGTGTTCTTCAGCACTGATCGTTAAGAATACATTGCAATTTTTTTTATAAAAATACACAAGTACCTAATTATTCAGTTGAACAGAATCTAAAACATGGAAGTTTATTGCAATATTTGTACAATTGAAAAATTGGTTTAAGTAGACAGATATGTTTCTTTCGAAAATACTAGGTCAATGAAATATAAATTTAGAGAATTAAGTAGTAAGATACTATTAGCACAATGCACTTAATTTTATCGTAAGAAAATGTGTTCGTTTTAGTGGTTTTCATTTTAAATAATTTATTTTCATATAATTGAAATCATGAGTCAATTGGAGCTAGACCGTCATGGAAAACCTAGAAGCACTGGACGGCCGTTTTGTCCTATTGTGGGACTCCTCTACAGTGCGTACTCACTATCCCGCATCGCGAGATTCGAACCTACGACCCATCAGTCTCGCGCGCTAGCGCTGAACCTCTAGACTACTGAGCCGGCATCCAACGATGTTAATGTCTAACTTCAACCAATCGACGAAGTTGAGCAACCATTCACCAATGTCTTCAGTGAGTTGATATCTCACAACAGACACGCTTGAACCCAAATGGTCACTGCTTCTCACTAGAACTCCAGGAAATACCTCATAGAGCCAGTCACTAGTGAGCATATGATCATTATTAGAAGGGGGTTTTGTTGAGATTTTAGTAATTTTATATAGTTGAAATCATGAGTCAATTGAAGCTAGACCATCGTGGAAAACCTGGAAGTTTCAATCGGCTCATGATTTCAACTATATAAAATTACTAAAATCTCCACAAAACCGTCTTCTAATAATTTATTATCACATAATTAAAGTTTCGTCATAAGAAAAAACTTTACACATCATCAATAAACTGATAGGTCCTTCTGTATTTCGCAAATTAGAGATATTAAATTTCATTTATCACTGGAGAGTGCTGTGGTTACGGCGTTCAATCCAAGTTTCTTGATTTTCATCGTATTATACCACATAAGGAAAACAACGCAATCCGAATGGTTAGCTTAATAACATAAGGTTTATTTATCCTGATTATTTAATAAAATTTGCGACCACTACTAATGTTTTCTTTCGGTGAAAATTTAGATAATATAATCATGAGTTTTATATTGACTTATCTAAAAAAACATCATCTTTAACTGAGGTAGTGAGAGGATTTTTTTCAGAATTTCAAGGTAAGGAATAGTTTTCTTGAGTCTGTAAAATACACTTATACTACTTAAAAAGTACACAAATATTTGATATTCTTTCTGATTAAGTTTAGATATGACAGAAAAAAAATCAGCAGGATAAAACAAGAATACTGATTTTTTTTTTCTGAAAATTGATAAAAAATGAAAATTTAAGTGAAACCATGTTAATGTAATGAAAACAGTCTAGGGAATATTCATTTTGATTTGAAGCTTATCATGATTTCGGATCAATTAAAAGGAAGCATAGACATCATTGTTACAGTTGAGATTAAAATTATCGAAAAAAAAAATAAAACAAGAGGAATTTCTAATCAGTTTACTTAAATCTTAAGAATGACTTAATACTTGTATTGTAACTTTTGAATATCTAAATTGTAGGTTTCATAACAGACCGATGTAATTGAGAAAATGTTTTATTTGGTTTCGAAAGTTTTTTTGTGAATATTCATAATATGGACATATTATCAACAAAGTAAGATATTTTAAACTTAGCTCTCATCTCTGTAAATCCTATTAAAACTGAATAAAGATAACTACTAAACATGAAACCATGGACCCAGGTTTCGTGCTACTTGGCACTCGCCAGCAATGTGTACCTGTAATCTTGAGGGAACTGGTGCTCCCTGACAGATTCGATTCCGTGTCACCCACCATCACAGTCAGAGACGTTACCACAGAGCTATCTGGGCTGCGACTGACCTCCTGTAGGACTGGGTGGTGATCAATGTCATGTATGTCAGGTTTTTCTTAGTGCAGATCGAATCCTATCGATTGAAGTTTAAAACCCTGTCATTGTTTAATATGATAAGTGAAGCCACTTATCAAATGTTTTCATGTCAAACATGTAGGAATTTTCAACAGACTGGACATTGATCACCAACCAGTGATCAATCAACTATGATAACCACTGAACATTCTGATCCAAATTCATATCTTTAACATTAAACTCAATCATCATGAATCATATTCATCATTAGTGTATGTACCATATGTAATAGAAAATCTTCAATCTGAAAAAAACTGCTTTTGGGATATAAATTTTGTTGGTCTGTAATATACTTCAAATTTTGTACTGTATTTTGCAGATTCAGCCTTTTCTTTTTTTTAAAAAAATTCCATATTTAGATATTGTTGATTAGAATTAGGTTTCACAAATGAGCAGAAATATTTGGCAATGGTTATGGATATATGCATAATTCCAATAATTTAGTTCATTCATAGCCTATTTTTACGATGAATCTATTTTCTTCTTTGGCAGAGATTTAACTGAAGATTTATTAGTATTGTTATTATTAACAATTAATTACTTGTCAATGACATTTCTTAATTCCGTTGTCATTGAATTAGTTTCAGAAAAGTCATCCTATTTTGATGAAAACTATTTTCTGTTGATTGTAAAAACATCATTACTATCAAGATTTACAAAAGCCATGAATGATTTTATATGACTAATTGTAATATTCATAGTAAATTTGATGATAGTTATCGGTACAGGTAAATATTAGTCTTATAATAATAACCAAAAAAACTAGAGTCGTGGAAGTTGTCGATTTAATTATCTTCACAGTTGACGATGGAATTGTTATGGAGTTCTAGAAAGCCGCCAATGGCTACATATTTTTTCCAGAACTCTCAGGTTAACTCGTTGTTATTCAAAAATAAAACCGGCGTTTAAAGATTTGAATCACTACTGTATGATTCAACTGGTCACCAACCATGTTTCATCAGGTTTTTCGTGAGACTATAATTTATGAACGACCTTTAATTGACGTTAAAATGACCCTGAGGATGTTCACCTACTAATTAGGGCTTAATGAAGGTAATAAACCTGTGTGAAGAATAAGGATTATCATTCACAGTTAATGGTTAGAATTAGAAGTTAGATTTAGGGTTTTCATCACGAACTGACATCAGCTAAAGTCCCAAATCGCTATCTAGCCAAATGAATGAATGAATTTCGCGCCAGATTCCAAGTCCTGTCATCTTGAATCTTATTGGTTCGTCCATAAATTATAGTCTTGCTGATATTTCTTCTAGATATCATATGGAAGTCTTAAGTCATGAAAAAGACTTCAGAAGTAATGTTTGATTATGAAATCTATATAATGTGAACAAATAAAGCGGTCAGACTGTGGTAATCCCTATCTCAATGCACATCATTTTTGATCCATGAGATTTCATATTAAACGGGTATACGCTTAAGAAATGAATCAACATTATTTTCAAATTGATTGGTTAGTGTGATTTTGACTCGTTCAGTATTTATATCTACTTCCACAGACTGTATTAAAATTTCTAGTCTTAATTGTTACTTTTCACTTATGAATTTTTTCAGTTAAAACGGAAGATACAAACTATCTCAATCAACGGGTTTTCTATTTTGAAATCCATTTGGATTCATCATATGTATGCGAACCATTTCTACTGCATCACTGAAATGTAGTACTTTGAGTGTAATGATTCTACATTCATGTAATGTCCCTCAAACAGTTTGTCAAGACAAACATGAAGGTATGATGTTGCTGTACAGAAACAATTGTCAACTAATTAGGAAAACCTTTTTTGAATATCACTGTTGTAATGTATCTTAACAGATTCAGTGCTTTAAATCTTATGGTTGTCATCTTATGTTTCTGTGTATGTTATTATATTTGTTGCGAATGATATGAAACAGAAACCTCACTAAAATATTCATCTCTAACTGATTATCATCTTGAATTTATTACATACTTGATGAACATTATAATTTGTTCCACTGAAACAATATTTATCTCAGAATTAGACATAATGGAGAGTGTTTCATCAAATAAATTGACTAAAGATTGTAACTAACTCGAAATGAATATAAGAATATAGTGTATTAAGACCTAAGTGACTATATCAACTAAAATCATTCAAACAATTAAGTTTAACAATTTAACTTAACAGTAATCTGCATCTAATCTCACTCATCCTGAAATCACCATTCTAGTTTCTCTTTTTATTTGTAATAAGTGACAAACATATCTGAAAAACTTAAAGTACTTATCTTCTACCCATGAAACAAAGTCTTGTCACTGATTCCCATTGAATTCATTGATAGAATTTAGTCATAAGGAATTAGTTACAATAGGTAAAAGCATCACATTCATTTCATTTACTTAACAGTTTCCATATTTACTAAAACAAAAACAACAAACAACAAACAAACAAGCAAAATTATGTACTCTTGAAAATACACATGGAAATTGTTTTTACTAGAGAAATTTCAGTGAAACTATTTTTGCACAATAACAAAGACAACTTAACTAATTGTGTATATATATCAGAGACAGCTGATAATATTTTGGTTTATATTTGTTCTGTAATAAAACAGACAATATAGAATTATATAATGATTGTCTAATATTGTAGTAAACAAGAACACGACTGGGGACAATCGAATGTATTTAAGCACAAATTACAAACTATCTCACTAAATTCTGATAACCATGCAGTAAATAGTTAATTTGCAAACTATCAATCAATTGTCTCAATCTTAACTGCTGCTTCTGAAAATATCAGTCCATCTTCTTTGATTTCATTGTTCATGCATTTTCATACCGATTTCGCTTCATTCCTGTTGTTTCCTTATCGATCTGTCAAAATACATTCTATGTCTGACCATCATCATATACTACTTATGTGGATATAAGTAGACCACACCACAATATTACCATTATCTCGTTTATTTTGCAAAGTAACTATATGACATAATTGAATGATTTATAATTCTTCAATATTTTTTCCTCTCTGTTTTCTTTTCCTTTTCTTTCTTTTCTCTTTTCTGCTCTAAAAGAATTTATCTCTATGATAATTCAATGCATGTCTATTAATTATGAACTAAACTTATATTGTCAGTAGATTAGTTGAAATGTTACCTTTACCTTTACAAAGCACTTTCATATCATACTGGGAGATTTCCTTAATTTCAGTCTTATTTAAGTAAAATTTTAATCCATTCTTTAAAAAAAAGACATATATATGACTTGTCAGCATAAATTAATATATTACTATTACTAGACAAAGTGACTACTCATCTACTTTATATATTAATCTGACCTAATCTGTCTGAAAAAACAATAAAATAGTTTAGGATATAGAAATGAACTAAAGATTTTCTTTGTTACACAGCATGAATTCAATCATAGTAATATAATAGATTAAAGAGAAGGGGACTGATAATATTTGTCTGATTATATTTTTATAAGAACTTTTGTCTAAATTAGAGCGAATCGTCTCACAGTATTTGGGCGCCAAGTTAATGTAAGACATTAAATAGGAATAATATATATTTGTAAAATCTCAGCGAACGAATTTGAAGTAAATCTCTAGTTTTGACATTTTTAACGTTGATTGAATGACCTATTCAGTGTACAATGAACTGAAGAACCATGTACTTATTTATATTCGATTTATTTTGATGCTCGATTATATTTCCTTGAAAAAGCTTGAACCAAATTTCCAGGCGAAACGTTGGATTTACTTCAAATTCATTCGTTGAGATTTTACAAATATATATTATTCCTATTTAATGTATTATCTATATAGGTGAATATGGAATGTTCAATTTTAATTGACGTTTTAACTGTTGATCTATTCTATATCATCTAATTTAAACATAGATTCAATAGTCTGATAATTACTTGATACTATGACAATAAAATCCTTAGTAAACTTGGTATATCACGGGGTAAATACATACAAGTATGTATACATTAATGGTATATTCTTTGTTAGGCCGAGAAACGAGGAAGTTTTATATAATCTGAAAATTGTATTCAATGCATATCAATATTTTTTTAATAGTTGAAATCATGAGTCAATTGAAGCTAGACCATCATGGAAAATCTGGAAGCACTGGACGGCTGTTTCGTCCTATTGTGGGACTCATGATTTCAACTATATAAAATTACCAAAATCTCCACAAAACTCCCTTCCAATATTTTTTTCTCCAACCAAGCAATTAGGTTACATTGTTTTCGTCTCGTTTTGAAAATTTTCATTTATTCATTTTGTTATTGTTTGTAAAGAAAATTCATATCTTCAAACTTCCTAATAGTTTACATAGTTCCTGTAAACTGAGAACAGTTTATTAAGGTCAACTGACTAAAATCTACATGTAAATAGATGGTGATCACACACGTAAATTTGAAAAGTTTATGTAAGAGTTTGAAGTCAAACGAAAACATTTAAACAATAATAATCCTTATTATTATATGGTAATACGTATTAGTATGGAAGGAAAGAAATAGTATTGGGGATGCTTGATCCCCAGAACTCACTTAGTAGACTTCTTATTTTTATATTTTTATTTTGGAAATTTGAATTTCCCGTTTTCGCGCAAAAACTGCGCATTCTTACCTTCAGATTGTATTTACCACTTAAAACGATCCTAAATGTCATTGGTTGGTTGCCTCTATAAATAAGCTATTTTGTGACGTTCCCCAAGGACATTTTTATGCTGTATACATACGTTTGATTTGTGTGCTTGTTGTTATTCGTGCTTTTGACTGCTTGTGATATATACTTTTCCTCATCTGAAACTGAACTTCTTTCTCCATTTAGCGTTGCTGGGAAGCATCGGAATAATTCAACTGTGTCGCTGAGTCTTCGTTTAACCAATAAATTTGTTGGATAAGTAATTAATGTTAATTTGTCCTACCAACAGAAATCCCAATACACCACTTTAGGTAATTCTGTTTAAGATATTGAGTAGGAGAAACATTCAGCTGTTCTTAAAAAGTGGAGTAACGTTAAGCTATCTATTAACATATAAGTTGAAATTTACTTGAGCATTAATAACTACCATTTTGGCGTTTTATGTGAATTCTTTTTTATAATTAATAATGTATTTAAAAAGTAGAACATGTTTTACGTTTGTTAAGTTGTCATTTAAAATGACATTTGTTTAAAATTAAATTGATGAATAAAATAAAAATAACCTTGTGGTGTATGTGATCGACTGGATTATGAAGACGTCAACATCTGCGGAAAGCATGGGATACAATGGACAGCTAGGATGCAGCTGGACAATCTAGACTTCGCAGGCGATCTAGCCCTTCTATCTCACACGCAACAACAAATGCAGGAGAAGACAACCGATTTAGCAGCAGCCTCAGCAGCAGTAGGTCTCAATATACACAAGGGAAAAGCATGATTCCCCGATAAAACACAACATGCATTAATCAAATCACACTTTGTGGAAAAGCTTCGGAGGATGTAAAAATCTTCACATGCCTGAGCAGCATCATTGATGAACACGGTGGATCTGATGCAGATGTGTAGGCGCGAATCAACAAGGCAAGAGCAGCATATTTACAACTGAAGAACATCTGGAACTCAAAAAAATTGTCTGTCAACCAACACCAAGATCAGAATTTTCAACATAAATGTCAAGACAGTCCTACTGTATGAGGCGGAAACTTGGAGAACTACGAAAGCCACCATTCAGAAGATACAGGTGTTTATTAACAGTTGTCTACACAAAATGCTTCGGATCCGTTGGCCATACACTATCAACAACAACCTACTGTGGGAGAGAACAAACCAGATTCCAGCAGAGGAAGAAATCAGGAAGAAGTGCTGGAAGTGGATAGAACATACAATGAGGAAATCACCCAACTGCATCTCAAGACATGCCCTCACATGGAATCCTGAAGGCCAAAAGAAAAGGGGAAGACCGAAAAACACATTACACCGAGAAATGGAGATAGAAATGAGAAGAATGAACAACATTTGGATAGAACCAGAAAGAAAGGCCCAGTACAGAGTGGGTTGTAGAATGCTGATCGGCGGCCTATGCTTCCTTGGGAGTAACAGGCGTAAGTAAGTAGTTAATTGCGTTACTGATGTCGACAGATATAAGTAGTATGTATCATTAGTCAAAAGTGATATGTCTGGAGGCAGAAGGTTAAGAAGATTGAAGAAAACAGAACGAGAACAGTGAGTGATTAGTGTGGATATGAAAGAGCAATGAAGTCTGAGACGATTAATTGACATTTTTCAAATGAATTATTCATTGTATGGTTCTCAGATTTGACTAAGATGTTCTATAATTTTGTATTGAGATACATTCGAATTTCCCCTTTTGTGTTCTCGTTCACTACAACCTTACTACTTAAGAGATTTTAATTATTCATATCCTGAATAACAGATTTTTCTATGTATCAAAATGAAAAATTGCCCTCGTAATAGGTACTTATAGTTGAAAAAGTATTTATCTACAGTTTACAAACGTACTCAAGATACTTTGAACCCTAGTTTTGTACTTTTTAAGCATTTCACTCTCTAATTGTGATATATTAGGGTTTTGTTGCTAAAAATGTATAAATAGTGGTAAATGAAATTTTACCGTTAATCTTTCAAATATCAATTTTGTTAGTAATATAGTAAGTTCTTAAAAAAATGTGTTACTGTCTTCTGGTGTATTGTAAATCCACCATCTTAAAAATAATCAGTGTTTGTTAATTAAATACATATTTTATCATCATTCAGTCCATGTTCTAACTTTACAGAATACATTATTTCTAAGCGAAGATAGATAGTGGCTAGCAGTGGAATCCAGGACGCGCGTTTCGTCCTATTTGGGACTTGTCAGCTGGATGTACCTGCATCTCAGAGTTGGTGTTCACTCTGAGAAGATTTAAACAAACAATAAGTGAATTTAATACATTATTTCTGTATCAGGATATTTAAAAATCTATCATCTATATAATCAGTTAGCGGTTAACAGTCCAACCGTCTAAATGTCTTGTGGAAATTTTTAAAAATCTATTGAATTTTGGTTTCTGATTTTTTAGTTTTTATAATTTTCAATGTTTGAATATTTATGTCTAAGATTTGTTTACTATTTTTTAGATATTTCAAATTTACGTTTAAAGATGACTAAAAGATAAACTTTGCAATTTGAGTTTGTATTAACTACAATAATTGAAAGATAGAATGTTTAAATCGATGATGTAACTATGTTAGTGACATATTCTTAATCATTTACATTCCTCTGAAGGAAAAAAAGCTCTTTATAATGTAGTAAAATAGCTAATAAACTACTTACTGCTTAAAAGTTAACAATACAGTAAACAATTAGTTTGCCAACAGTTTTATATCTTTCAATTCAATATAATAAATATATTTACCAAATGACGAAGTACACAGTTATCCAATTTCTATTATAACAAGCACATACTTAATAAAGCTTGTTAGTATGTAATAAACAAAGAAGTCAAGTAGAGAAAACCAATTCATTGTTTTCGCAAAATCACAGAGTTCTTAGGTAAAATATGAAAACCATACATTTAACTACGTAGATTGCATATCTTCCATTAGTTATCCTTTACATACTTCATAATTCTTTCAATTGTGTTGTTATTACAATTATTTTCTGTTTCCCTTTTCGTTCTCTTTAAGTGAATCTTCTCAATCTTCTGCTGCTACACACTACTTATATCTGTCAACATAAGTAGCATACAACACAAATAGACTTGAATTCTGTAACATTTGTGTTGACATCAATAATCATTATCTTACTGGACTAATATATCGTACTGATATTCTTATCTCATACGAAAGTTTATTATTAATTTGTGCAGCATAATTATGATAATTTACACTCACAATATTAGTTTGTGTTCTGGGCACTTATAGTTTTTGTAATATTGTGACTTACAGAAAAAGAAAACCAGAAAAATAAATGTGAGGTATTTAAACTTGTTGAAATTATCTTACTATGTAGGTGTAGTCATTATTAAATATGTTTCATGTTAATAATATCGTTATGTTGTCTAAATTACCTAATATTACCATTCTTTTGAAATATATATGCTAGGTAAATCACAAAATGTTTTGAATCTATTATCTAGTTGCATGTGTTCATATCCTCTAGTTGTTGATATTAAGGTCTGAATTCTAATCAATCTCTATGTGAACATCATTACTGGGATTCAAGTACATTCAGATGATGAATTCTAAATAGGGAAAAAATGTAAATCCTGGATTCAATTGTTCGCTACTATTCCACTCCACCTGATGTTTGAAAATGCTTGTAATTTTTTGTATGAAACATTTTCTCCTTTTAAACTTTCTAATTATATGTTAATCGACCAATATTTTGCAAGAATAAGTACCATAATCAGTTTTTTAACGTAAAATAAAGTACTCAATTTCTAATTCCTTTTTGGTTCAGAAAATTTTCGGTATACAAATAAATTTAATATGTCTTAGAATCATAGTGAAATTGCCAGGTTTGTGATCCATAAACGAAAATTTTTAATTTAGTGCAAATTATCAGAAACACATTTGCTTATTCACAATGACTGTTTAGGTGATGTTGCTAATCTATAGAAATCTACTAAAGATCTATAGGTTGTTACAATTCATTTTAAAGAAGAATAATACAGTGATTATTTGTCACTCAATCTGAAATTTATTCCTAGATACTATACCTAAAAACGATGTATTTGTGAAATCGATGACCTCGGATGGTGTTACAGGTGGGTTGGGAGGTCTGTTGCATATGCTCAAACACTATCTGCCTCGACGGGCGATATTGCGTAGTGTAGAAGTAAGCTGTAGAAAAGCTAGAGGCAGTCAAACCAAAGCATGGCATCAGTCCATGAAATCATTGACAATTGGACTAAGCCATATTAATGAGGGTAGACTACATAGTTAAAGTCTGAGTGATTATAGTAGTCAGTGGTTAGCGACTTTGAATGACGTGGCCCAAAATCGTTCGCAATTGTGCAGGTTCATCCACTCTTTGTCTTCCCCTAAATCCTGAAATTCTGAACTTCTCACCACACTTTCGTATTTTGTTTCACTAATTTATGTCTTCTTGAATCGCATCTTCGATGACCAATCTTTTCTACTAACAATGATACTGTTACCACCTCCACCATTCTGGTATTTGATTTGATGACCTCATCTTGGTCTGCTTATCGGGTAAGGCAATTTGAGCTGTTGTACATACGTATATACCAACAACTGTCAGCCAACATCAAAGTCACAATCTTCAATACAAACGTCAATACAGTTCTACTGTATGGAGCTGAAACTTGAAGAACTACCACAACAAACATTAAAAACGTACAAGTACTTGTAAACATTTGTCTACTCAAGTTACTTAATGTCTGTTGGTCAGATACCATCAGCGACAGCCTACTATGGGAGAGAACAATCCAGCTTCCAGCCGAAAGGAAAATTAGGAAAAGATTCTGAAGGTGGATAGGACATACATAGTGGGAATCATCAAAATGCATCATGAAGCAAGCACTTACTTGGAATGTTGAAGGGAAACGGAAGAGAGGAAGGCTAAGAAACAAACAAAGCCTAAAATTGAAAGCAGATATCAAAAGGATGAATAGCTACTGGGAACAACTGAAAAGGATCACCCAGGATAGAGTTCGAGAGAGAACCCTGGTTGGTGGCCTATTCTCATTCACGAGGGATAACAGGTGTATGTTAGTAAGTGAGAACATGCGTACCAGGTTCTACGCTGTGATTGTCTGACTTGTATTTTGTAAACTTCATGACAAGTGAGGTATGTAGTATGTAGTATTCCCTCGATTTCAATAATGCCTTTTTATTTCACTAAAGTGACCTTGTTTTGTTTATTATTCATTTTCCAAATAGTATTATTCATTTGCTACAACTTATCAGTATGACCATATGAGGTCATATTAATTAGATCTTGATTTCATTTGAAAGTTTTCGGTTTCAACTGTGTCATAAATCTTGTTCATTTTAGTTTGCTATAACTATTTATGTTACTGCATAAAATATCCTGAAAAGGAAACAAGATAAACTAGGAAAAATAAACAAAACAATTTTAAATGATCTATTCACCTATTAACGAATCAGTAAACTGTCTCTTTGTCATAGTTCAATTAGACGTAGAAAATAAACAGTTGATTACTTAAAAAAATTTATAATCACTTAAATAAGACCAATATATAACGATATATATTCGATGTAGGCAGTTGTCTCAACTGAGGTTTTTAAATAACCTGGACAAACAGAAATTAGCA
The DNA here is from genome assembly GCF_000237925.1 of Schistosoma mansoni. Lineage (NCBI taxonomy): Eukaryota > Metazoa > Platyhelminthes > Trematoda > Strigeidida > Schistosomatidae > Schistosoma > Schistosoma mansoni. The sequence continues at coordinate 36,657,834 of NC_031502.1, read as the reverse complement.
AGCTAGTCAAATACGATAGACTTTATGTTATGCAACACTGTGATGTAATAACTAAAACAAAATATATACATGTGTACAAAATTTTAATTGATACCTGTACAAACTACTATGTATGTGTGTAAAAAGAAAATCCGTGGGATAATGTATATAAATGACGTTAAGAATGAAAATATTGTTACTTGCACTATTGCTTATCACAAAAACGGTTATGTCTTTTTGTTGTTGTTGTTGTCTTAATCCAATCTCACTCAAACATTCCATATCTACTGATGCAGTTAGATTAAACTTTTTATTCTTACGATTATGTTCCTTTAGGAATTAGGGTGTGAAAATTAGTGTATAGTCTTTTTACTATCTATGGTACTGTATTATGTTCAACTAATGACTTGTATCTAATTATTACTTAAGAATAGAATTGAAATGTTAATTATAATGATAAATTAAACAACTTCTCAAATTTCACATGGTTTACTACTACAATGTGGTAACCATGTGAAAAATTTATTCATATGAATTGTTTTTTTTCTATTGTTTCAAAGCTATCAGTTTAGTGATTATGATTGATGGTGGTGTTGTTGTTGTTTTTGTTATTTGAGATATTATTTTTGATTTGCTTCAAAATGATAAAAAATCGTTATCAAAACTCGCGTAATATGCTATTCGAACAACGTTTTACTTCTTTTTTGTTCTCTTTCCTTCTAATTCAATTATCAATATAGTGTAAAACTAATACACAAAATCAATTTTATTAGAATTGTAATATATTCATGTCTATTGTTAAATTGTTTGGAAACCAATTCAAGTATACCATAAGTATATTGAAAATCAAAGAATTTTTTTCGAAGTTTAACATATTCTTGCATGTAAGATTATGAGTGACTAATAAGTTCAGATGATTCAGTTATTTCTTTGTATTTATTTGTTCATTTATTTGTACACATAAATATTGGTACAAGGAAGCATCAGATATACATGCGCCACACAAAAAATTGTCACTTCATTTAATTGTGTGAGGGCTGTGATACTGCTCAGGTGCCCAAACTGAAGCACGTGGTTTTCTTAGGGGGACACACCCGGAGCCTTCGACCTAAAAATCTGATCCACAAGGCAGTGGAGCATCGTGAAGAGATGCAGTCTCATGGTAGCCAGTGACCAACGATTGGTTCATACGCCATTTGTTCCATCAGGATACTGGAGCCCATGTGCACCATTGGTTTGTAATCAGGGTTTTCCAACTCCCCTAGGTGAACTTACCGTGTCCACCAATTCGGATAAAGCACCGGACATTCGCTTTTCGTCCTCTTAGTTTTCGATTTCGTAAACAACAATAATGCAACGCGAAGACAGTGAGTAGGACTTCCCTGGCAGAGGCTATATACGCGTGGCCATGTGAGAGCATTTTGAGAGGAAGAGCGAACTCTCCCCACTCTCGGCCATACCAGGGCATTTGGGGGCATTTATTTTTAATATGAAATGAAATATTAATAAAAAACACAGAATATTTCTAGTTAACTACAACAAGTTTGTATTCGTGAATTTAGTTAAATAAAAAATTTATTTGCCTTATATGGATCTTCATGGATTGAAAATAAAAGGTATATTATCAACATTAACAGTTTTTGAAGTCAAAACGCATTATTTGTACACAAACTAAACAAATCTACAAAAATACTAGTGTTCTTCTTGTTGATAAAGATTGGACCAAAAATCTTATTTTTTTCTAAAATTTATATTTCATTTATTCTCTAAAGAACTGGCTTACTCTTAGTTACGAAACATCTTAAAATCTAATTTTCCTACCTGTTGGGATCAATATTTTTTTATTACTAAAACATATTTTATGGAGCAAGAGAAAATTGTAAGATTATGCAATGATTTCTTGATGTGATTTTCATTCAGTTGATTCCCATAATTGTAAGGACAACCCACGGGTAAACTCAAGGAAGCTCTAAGAAGCTCATAAAGAGTCGAAGACATTCCATCCAGTCATCTTCGGGAAGAACATCCCAGTATGTCGACGTATAGTTTCCCTATTGGACAAATGCCAAAAACCACTGTATGCGGATTAGATGACCATAATGATGATTTCGTTTTTACTAAAAACTATAAATACCTGAGAGTTTTGTACCATATTTGACACTGTTTGGTATAGCATTCTTTCTCGCTCATCTTCTATCTTCTCATTTGTGACTTGGAGGTTTCTAGTGTTCGAGTGCTCATGCTGTACGCGTTATATCAAGGATATAACAATAATGATTTATTGTGAATTCAACTCATTAAGTTTCAGTAAATGTTTATTCCATAATCTCATTCACTATGATTTTGAATTTCAATTCAATACTCAATTAATTCAAATAAGTCTGACTATTGTTCAATGTAATTATATTATGTAAAAATTATTGCAGTCAGATATCGTTTTGATTCAGTTTAAATTTATAATAAATTTTCATCTATCGTCTTACTTGCATCGTACCATTCATTGTTTTAAGTCTACAAGTACTAAATTTTTCACAGTCACAAAATAAAGTCGACATAGATAATTCACCTGTCACTAGTCGTAGTAAGCTGCTGATTATTTGCATTCGAATAACATCGTTTAAAATTTGGTCATAACTATGTTGTATAACAATCGGAAACTATTCGTAAAAGACTCATTGTATGTTGACGTCATTATTTATAACAGACTTAACTTTGTAAATGTTTAGTATCTAAATAAGTTTTATGATCATTTGAACAATTTTGAGTACATTAATCTGAAATAAAGTACCATCCAAGTAAGCTTGTACATTCATTTTATGCAACATAAATACATCACAAATTTACACTAATTAGTTACAAAATACGTATAAAGTATACTCATGCTATAAAAATATTAAGAATAAGCAATCAGATATAAGTTGATTCTGATGTTTAAATTCTATTCAATACTTCTGAAAGTTGGAGCTGATAATTTTTCTAAAAAGGCATTTAACCTCGATAAAGACAAATCCATTTCATTAGTATACACTGTTAAATAATTTTTCTTCTGATAATTTAGTTTATCAAAATGTACTTGTAAAAGTTGATAAATCTCACGATATCGTTCATTTACAAACAAAACATTCGAGAAACTAAAGTCAGCTTTAGAAAGAAAGAATATTATAAGGTTAGTCCTATTCATTTTCATCTTAAATTTCTGGAATATGTTTCACATTGAATAGCTAATTATCGTACTTATTACAACACAGTGTTACGGGGTATCAAACCGACTATGGTATCCTTAACGATAAAGTTGATCGCATGTATGGAGGGTTACGCAAGATCATGGATCTACTGGAGTTCAACATTAACACCAGCGGATACTGGCTCAATAACATAGAGGTCAGACCTTCGCACGCGAAAATGAAGGTCCTGAATTGTAATTCATTGTACAGGATTGAAGATGCGCTTGGCCTAGGAGTTTCATACTATGACGAAACGGCTGTCTAGTGCTTCCAGGTTTTTAATGATGTTCTAGTTTAGATTGACTCCTGAAACCAACTGTTACAATACTACAAACTCTACGAATAATTAATCAAATAAATAGATTTAATCTAGAAATAAATACCGCTAAGAAGGATGAAAGTAAAAAATTTTGATGTTGGTTTGTTCTCTGAGCTGGATGGTTTGGTCGTGGAGCTTTCATCGTCCTTCTGAACGACATCATCATCTTCTCCATCATCTCGAAAGTAAAAATATTAACATTTTGATCTTAATAGTCCATTATGATATAAACATTGCAAGTTTAAAATGATTTTAATAACATTGTATATTGAAAAGTTAAGAAGATATCATTACTAACTATTAAGTATATTATCTCTGTACGAATCAATTTATTCAACTTTTTTACAATCAAAAGATGGTTTTGTGGATATTATGGTAATTTTAGTAGTTATAAATCATCAGTCAATTGAAGCTTGAGACCGTTAGGTCCTGGGTTCGAATCTCGTGAGGCAGGATCGTGGATGTGCACTTCTGAGAAGTCACACAATAGGACGAAACGGCCGTCCAATGCTTCAAGGTTTTCCATGGTAGTCTAGCTTCCATTGACTCATGATTTCAACTATTAAAATTTCTTTTATAATCATTGAAACATTTTCAGGGTAATAAGCATAAAACAGTGAAAATATAAAGATCTTTTAGACATTGGAAGTTATGCTTTACAACTAAATTAATTGAAGTAAATTCAAACTTATATTAAGAAATAAATTTCAATTATGGTGAATTAATTTTAGTTTAATTCATAGAATACACTTATTATATTAATTTCGCTTCCACATTTTCCATGGTAATCTAGCTTCAATTGACTCATGAATTCAATTATAAAATTACATGTTGACTCCTCTGTTTTAATGAGTAAAGTTGACTGATAATGATGGAAAAAACGGCAGACCGATTCGTATGAACTATAAACTTAAGAACTATATGAGGTTGCTAGATAGTTCATTATTATGAACTGACGATACTAAAGACCTGTCATAATTAAAAATAATAAAAAATAATTATAAACACCGATTGTAGACCACGACTTGACAAGTGAATTAATCTGTACGTAGAGATATAAAGATGGACAGCTTATAAAAAAACATTACGTATTTTTCTACTAGTAGATAGTCAAATGATGTATTATTATCTTGTCTATAGAACACTAAATCTTTTATCAAAAGGGGTTTTTCGTGGAGATTTCAATAATAATAAAGTTGAAATCAAGAGTCAATGGAAGCTAGACTACCATAGAAAACCTGGAAGCATAAGACGACCGTTTCATCCTATTGTGAGACTCCTCAGCAGTGCGCATCCACTATCCGGCCTCGCGAGATTTGAACTCAAGATCTTTGGTCTCGTGCGCGAGCGTTTAACCTCTAGACCACTGAGCCCCACAATAGGACGAAACGGCCGTCCAGTGCTTCCAGGTTTCCCATGGTGGACTAGCTTCACTTGACTCATGAATTCAATAATATAATTACTAAAGTCTCCACAAAAACCCCTTCTGATAATAATCATATGCTCACTAGTGGCTGGCTTCAATAGGTGCTTCCTGGAGTTCTAGTGTGAAGCAGTGACCAGTGGAGTTCAACCAAGTCTCTTGTGTGATATCAACTCACAGCATATATAAGAACTATCTTGATTTGTATGAATTAATTAATAAACATAGAATTATTATGATAAAATACCTTTAAATAATAAAATATATAGAATAGATATATTTTAATATAGTATACATATACCATAGCTATCAAATGGATTGAATATGTTATTCATATTTTTTAAGAAATTGTACAAAGTGTTATATATATAAAGTAAAGTAATAAATAGTTTAATAAATTATAATCATATTCCTTATATACCAAATGTATTTTGTTTGTTTTTTTAAAACAATTGTCAAGGTCATATATATTAGTTAGTATACATTAAAACAAATAATAAGGCAAATATGAACTTGTTATACAATATTGTATGCTTATTTTATTTTATATATAATAAAGAAAAACAAACAAACAAACATAGAACAGATCAAAAATTGATTGTTTATTATTTAGAAAAGAAAATTCATAAAACAAAGTTAAATGAATAAAAATATTCATATTTATCATTGAACAATGTTGATTATTATTATTGTTTTAATGCATTACAATGAATAATGAGTTTTATGAATCGTTTTTTAAAATAGAAATGATATTATTATTTGTAATTGGAGTTAAGGATATTTGTCGTCGTCGTCAAATATATATGTATATAATGACGTTTGGTATAGTAATAGTAATGTAGTATTCTTTTTTTATATTAACGACAAGCACAACTTTCTACAACCATATCTTCATAAACTCTTAATACAACATCTCCATTTTGACTATGATATAATAATGATTGTGATGATAATTGATGTGGTACACAACACGGACCAGAAATTCTAGCTACATCTAATAAATGTACTAATTGAAGAAGTACAGCATGATTAGTTGTATTATAATGAGTTGATAATGGAAATGGACATTGACCTAAACAATAACGTGCATTATATGCTTGTGGTGCAATAACCCAACCAGCCCAACCAACAGCATCAAAATTAATTATTAATTCACGTCTTTGACATGTTGTATCTAAATAATGATGATTATTTGTTTGTAATACATTTGAATGATAAGATTTTGTTATATCATATCGATATTGTTGGTGTTGGTGTTGTGAATGATGATTTTCTCTATTATTATCATATGAATTATGTGTTATTTTACGATGTGATGAAATATCTTCATTTATATCATGATCTTCAACTATTTCATTTGTTGAATCTAAATCACTATAATAATAACGATCTTGACTTGCACGATTATGACGACGTTGATATTGAGCTAAACGACGTGATCTTTGTTTAATGTAATTTTGTTTGTTACGTCGAACACTTTGTTGATTAGTTTCACTTTTCTGTTGTTGTTGTTGTTTTAACTGTGCATTGAGCAATCTCTGTAAACGTTTATAACGTTTAGCAATTTTTTTATTGCTTACCTGTAGTAGAGAAAATGAGAAATTTAAAAAGATAACGAAAATCTTTAAGAAAAAGAAAGATATTGACTCTTGATAATTTCAATTTAAAAGTCCTCATTCAATATATCAGAACAAAAGATATTTTTGAATGAACAAGTGTTTAGAATGACTTTTTATTCAGAACCTGTACTTATCAAATGTTGTATTTAAATGTTCATTAGATTGCACAAATATGTAAGTTGTTGGCATAGGGTTGTGCAGAATGTTTTGTTTTAATTGAGATCACGAACCGATCGATGTTAGACCACCAATGAAAACCAGGAAGTACTAGACGGCCGTTTCGTCCTAACATGGGACTTCATAAACGTATACTGATAATTATCATGTGTTCACTATAGATTAGCTTCAAAATGGATTTCCAAGAGTTCTGATGAGAAGCAGTGACCAGTGAAGTTCAAGCGTGTCTGGTGTGAGTTAGTTACTCACTGAAGACAATGGACGACGGTAGCGCAATATCATGGACTGGTAAGAGTTAGAAATTAACAATGTTAGATGATGGCTAAATGATCTAGAGGTTAAGCGTTCACACGCAAGACCGAAATTTCTGGGCTGGAATCTAGTGTGTATGATGAAGGATGCGCGCTCCTGAGGGGTCCCATACTAGAACGAAAAGCCCTCCAGAGCCTCCAGGTTTTCAATGGTAGTCTAGCATCGATTGGTTCATGATCTCATACAAATTGTTTAATTAGCCTATATCGCTCATTAGGGAAATGGTGGATTTCATATTGTTAACAGAATAAATACTTAAAATTGCATCATTCTTGAAACTGATAACTGGTGCAAGATGGGGTGAATATATTTGTAGAATAAATCTTGTTTTGAAAATGTTACTTCCAACAGTGAAAAAAATTTACTTGTTTATGAAGTAAAATCTAGATTTTGTTCACATCAATGTTACTGACAATTTCATACACAATATTAACCCTCTATGAACAAATAAAACTAAGTAAAGTGTAAATATTGTTTTTCAGGAAACAGAATGCACAATTTCAATTGTTCGTCAAAGCATCTATAATACTTTAACAATGGGTATAGCAACTATTTATTAAGTTACATTACATCTTCGTAAAAACTTTCCCATGAATACTTTTAACCAATTTAGTTGACTGGGTAAATTGTCTCTTAGTTTCAGAAGCATTAAATATGAGCAAAATTTATTATTTTTCCAAAGAAATAATTCAAAGTACATTTAGGTTAAAATTATGCGGTCTTGTCATCGGTATTTATTCGCGAGCACTTAACCGATAGACCGCTGAGCCGGCATCCAACAGTGATAATGTCTAACCTCAACCGATCCACGAAGTTTGAGCAACCGTTCACCATGGAATGACAACTTAATTTGCAAACTATCAATCAATTGTCTCAATCTTGACCGTTCCTTCTCCAAATATCAGTTCATTGTCTCCGATTATTATTATTCATGCATTTTCATACTGATTGCGCTTCGTTCCTGTTCTTTCCTTATTGATCCTCTACTGAAATACATTCGTTATCTGACCATCACCATATACTACTTATGTGGATATAAGTAACACAAACCATACTATATTTATTAATTAACCTATTTTAATGGTTAAGACTTTATTATCTCAAAATATTTATTTGATAATTTATGATAGTCGAATCAATCTTAGACCAAAGCGTTCCGTTTAGTGCCCAGTCAGAATAATGAGACAAAGTAATTGATGATGATAATTAATGATAAGACTAGTTGACTATAATTAATAAATAAAAATTCATATAAAAATAAATGTAAACAGAAAAGAAACTAAAAACCAATTTCCCCTTTTTATTTCATTTTCCATAACTTTCTTACCATAGAAAAAGCGAATAAATACATCATCCAATATAAAAACAAATAAACAAGGAAAAACAATAATCTCTCCCACCTACTACAATAATCTTAGATGAACTTTAAACGCATCAATATAGAAACATGTTTGATTATACTACTGATAAATGAAATGTGATTACTTAGAATAACACTATTCACTCATACTTTAGATAGTTAGGGATATATATTACATTAAATTTTACTCTCATATCAGCTAATATTAACAACCAGGTACAATGATAATAATAATAGTAGTAGTAATGGTAGTTCTAAGGAAGTAGATTCCTCTAAATTAAATAAATAAATTAAATAATAAATAAATATCATGAAGATAACTATATATTATCTAACTAATTAGTGGATACCAAAACATTTTCAGACAATAAAACAAATCATTTAATGAAGCATTTAGATTAGTGGCTTGTATTGGGCATAGTACTTAGCGCTAAATTTATTTTTATTTTAAACACATAAATATTGATACAAGGGGGCACCAGATATATGTGCGCCAGACTTCATTATGCCCATAGATGCAAGATATGTGAAACAGAATCATGATAACAAATGTATTATTTAACGTGTAATAAATAAATCTTTTTGCGAACGAGTCATAGGGATCGGGTACTATAATCGTGAGGAATTTACCTCTTAAAACAACAATTCATGTTATTGAAAACCTGTTATAAAAGTAACATTCCTACTTTTCTCGTTCTGACTGAGTTTAATTAATTTGAGTTTCGATTACATTTCGTTTTATTAAGATAAAAAAGAGAGCATTTCAAGTTTATAAATGAAGTTTGGGTGTTTATTGAATATATCTGTCGGTTTACTTAAGTATATACAAGTGGAGATCGTCAATGTTATTTGTCGACCCAGAATTATTCTTCCTAAAAAATTAAACTTGACAAATAAACTAATAGAGAATGGTTTTATTCGAATTACACATTGTTTTAAAACATAAGATACTTACTTCTCAAATAATACAACCAACCTTATCAAACCCTTCTTAATAAAAGATGACTATCATTCGTTTCTGTTTAAGAAAACGTCGTGGAAAATCATCCTGATGGACTACAGGATAAGAGAATAACGTTTAAGAAAATCCCAAAATTCAATGAAATTTCAGTTAATAACAAGTTTTGTTGTTGTATGGTTTGTTGTTTCCTAATAACTCAAATACTCGCTTATATTCCTCACCAAATTAAATAGTGTAAAAGCCACATCATTTGAGACAAAAACTTCGGGTCAGTAAAACCAGCGGAGCACCAATACATTTTGTAGTACCAAAGGAGCCATACGAAACATCACGGAAGATATTAATTGGGGAGATGGCAGAGGTTTCTCTCAATAGTGTTCAGTCCAATTAGGTTATCTCACCCAGAGCAATCTCAATAAATTTCAACATTTTCAAGTCACATCTAGACTCTAATTCAGCATACTATGAAATCTCAGATGTTATGAAATACAGTGGTAACCCTGAAGGAAGAAACTATCGAATGTATCTAATTATCAGGCTACTATATCACCTATTCCATGCGATTTATCCCGTATGCTCATTAGATATCATACTCAGTTCATCAATTACTGAAACTACAGTATGCTGCGATTTTAAAGTTTATTTTTCAGGGTACACAAATACTGAGGTGTCAGTATCCACTGATAAGCGATCCGTACACCTATGAAATTCCCTTCAACTTTTTAATACATCCTATCTATGTTCGATTCCCTAGATAAGTTAAGTCTTTTAATGCTATATTTAAAAACTGTTTCAGTTACTGTTGTAATTATATGTTACCTAATGCTAATGATTATATTATTGAGTGACATTTGATAACTGCTTCTGATAGCACATTCATTTGAAGTAAGCCTTGTCAAGAGCCTCATTGGTCAAATATTTGTTCTGTTAGTGTGGATGTTACAAATGCTAATGTTACTAGTGGTTATTCTATAAGCATTCATTTTATTAGTGATCAGCTTATAAATATTCATCCTGTTTTTGATTATATTACAAGTACCTCTAGTGCACTATTAAATGGTGTTTATTTATTCAATAATCATGTTACTAGTCCTAAATACTGAGTTATTTTTAATTTATATAAACATGTTAACAATAAAGTATCTTATAGATTCATGATAAATTATATTCACTCATTTTTAACGTTCAGTAATGTTGATCAGAAGATAAGGAGTACCACAAAAAGATACCGGATACTTGAATCAACATACTCCTTAGATTGTAAGGAAAGATGGATAGTGGCTAGCAGTGGAATCCAGGACATGCGTTACGTCCTATTTGGTACTCGTCAGCTGGATGTACCTGCATCTCAGAGTTGATGTTCACTCCGGAACTCGAACTTAGTGCCGTTCGCTTCAAACGCCATCGCGTTATCCACTCGGCCACTGAGTCCTGATAGCCACTTGCTTGTGCAATGGTGTGAAGTTTAAATTCACTTAGTATTGTTTAAATTCATTTAGTACATCAATGGGTAGATTCAAACAAACAACACTAAATGAATTTATACTCCTTAGATGTTACATATTCAAGAGACGAAGGTAATGTGCACTCACTTCAAAACTTTCAGTGGAACCCATTTTGAGGAGAGGAAGATAATATGACAGAATCAAAGGAGGAAAATTCAGTCAGTGTGAAATTTGATTAACATGATACAGTAATTATATATTCATATAATAATTAATTAATTAAAATGCTACTCAATCAAATTGTACAAATTTTGTGACGATAATCAAACCAGTTATACTTAAAATCTAAGCAGATGATTTCAGAAAACTGAAATTCTAATTCATTTTGTATTGTTTGTTTGAATCTTCCCATTGGTGTTTAGGACTGCAATTGATCAGCCTCTTATTGGTATATGTGTATCCTATGCTGATTGCCTCGATATTGCCTTCAGTCACAGGTATTACAAACAAAAATAGATGGTGGTTAGCAGTGGAATCCAGCACGCGCGTTTCGTTCTAAATAGAAGCTTGGATTGAATTTTGACTATTTGTTTGAACCTTCCGATTGAATCACCCCATTGCACAAGCTAATGTCTATCAGGACTCAGTAGCTAAGTGGATAACGTGATGACATTTGGAGCGAATAATACTGACTTCGTGTCCCAGAGTGGAAACCGACTTCGGTACTCAGGCACATCCGGCTGACGAGTCCCAAATGTGACGAAACGTGTGTCTTGGACTCCACTACCAGCTACCATCCATCTTTGTTTAAACTGAAGTCCTCTTTATATCGTTCAAATAAGTCAACCTAAAACTGGTGGCCTTTAAAAGTCACTTATTTTTATTTATTTTTCGACGTAGTAGCCATCAGCTATCAAACCGGTAAAATCGTAAATTAGTAAGTAGAAAAATCTCACAAACAAGGGGAAGTTATCTTACGGATGTAATACTTAAGTTCAAACAACGATACTTGTACATACTGTTAAATGGTTTTTGTGAGTCACATAACCAAGTTGATTGTAAACGGCCATACTCATATTATTTTACTTTTTTTCATTTAAGTTAAAAGCGACTAAATAATTTTAGGACTATTTTCCAAAAGGTTTGATAGATTTGGTTGCCTTTAAGTTTGGAGATTTTAAAAAATATTGTTATTTCTTATTTCACTAGTTACCTTTTAATCGCTTTATCATAGGAGAAAGAGCGACTTCAAGATAGTTTATATATGAAGAAAGTTTTCGCTACAAACCCATTAATGACAAACACAGTATGATTTGGTAATATTTAAATTCGTCAGTATGGAAGTATATTACTGTCTTAAATTTTATTAGAAACGTTTTATTGGTGATATTGGTAATCCTGGAGAAAATCAGTAGGTAAGATAAGCTATTATTTTAAAGTTTATTATTAATGAGGTTGATATTTCAGATTATTTACCTCAAAATAGTAGGTCATTTCAGTTTCTTTTTGTAAATGATCTAGAACAATCATTAAAGCGAAAAGTTCTGAATAGTCTCCAATAATATTGATAATGTAAAATACAGTTTGATTCGAGTCTACTGTTTGTTAATGGTATCATTCGCTTGTTGTGAAGTATTTGTCCAATTATCCAAGAGAAAATTAAATACAAAAAGCTGTATTTTGTAGCCAAAAACGTCAACTTTATACTATAAATTATACTACTGATAATGAATCGTATTGTTTCATTTAGTTCCATAACCATCAATGGAATAAATAAATGAATAAGGGGGAAGTTTCAATGACAACTAAAAAGAAAATTATTATTTTCTAACTTGGAATGTATTTCGTGATTTGATGAAGTGAATCCATACATGATGAAATACAATATCTAAAATTTACTGGTTATAGGTTACCTTTTTTGAAAAAAAAAACTATTATATTCAGACGGTATTATCAAAAGTACCTTATCTAACAGTATTAGTCTTCAAAAACCTCTTTTTTTTCTTGTAACCTTTCCTGTTTTGAGTTATAGATAAAATCACCTTTCATTTAACTTTCTTTTTTTTGAGAAAAATAAACAATACATAGATTACTACTAATGAGTAATTCTACATCCGTTACGTGAAATATATAATTTAGTCTTGAAATGATTCATCAGTTATTTCAAATACTATTCTCTTATTCGATGAAATTATATATATATACTGCTGATATGTCAGATTTATTGGCGCCCATTTCTTTAAGAACTTTTTCTGTATATTTTATAAACAAAATTTATGTGCACTATTTAAATACTTTTATTTGAATTACTGAAATAATGGAAAATGTTGATATTAGCCTATTAGCTTACTATCTTACATAAATGATTTATTATAAGCGAAGTAGAACTGAAGAGATAAAGCTGAATGGATGATTACAGTAATCAGTTGAAAGATAGTATAACTGCTTTATTAAGGAAAATTTTGATTTTTACATTTGTCTTGTTATATACAGCTTCCATCATTGTTACTTTTACGATTGAGAACTACCACATACTCTACAAACATAAAATCAATTTTTAGCGAAATTTAAACGATTAGTACACTCTTTATCAGTGTTGAATGCAGTTAAAAAGAACATTAGTCTTTTAGCTACCAGGCAAAGTAATAATATGATAATTTTAGATCAGTAGTCATTGTCTTTTATAACTTTTCATAGAATAATCCAATGACATCATAAGCTTTTAGTGTTATCTTTTAAATTGTTTTTAAGAACGCACACACAAAATGTAAATCAATATTTCTGCTGGAAGATCTCATGTAATCCAGTAACTAAGGAAAAAAACGATAATATGACGATATACTTTTTTCTTAAAAATATATCTTACGTTTATGAATAACTTTGTATATACTAGTGACAAGATTGATTTAAGTGGAAGAACGTGACTTTAAAAATATAGTCACTCACTAATGACTACTATATGATTCCTTGATTTTACTAAAATTGAATTAAAGGTGTAACTGTGAATCGTAATCGAGTAACAGGATTTTATTATGATTGCCAATAGTTATGACAACTTTGATTTCAATCTTCTGCTTCACCGCTAGTAAAAATCATTAAGGAGTTACAAACTAACGGTAATACAGTCATTCAACAGTTCTCCAACTGAGACAAGTTCAAAACGGACATTATTCACAATGACAGATTCCACCTCATCTAAAACTAAGAGTATTTCACCAGGTGATATACACCAGGTCCTCTTCCTACGGTAACTACTCCTAGTTTCTCGACCGTTCCTGCCACCTTAAAGTAAAAGTCAGGCTTACCCCACGTGGTGACTCATTGAGCCATATTGTCTGGAACATATGTTCCTTTGTGTCCTATCATGCCAAGCAGGTTGGCTAGAGAACGGTAAGACTAAAAGAAACAGCTTGAGGTCCAATAGCAAAGTCCTACTGCTGACTGCTGAAAGGTGTGACAGCGGTAAGGTTTTACTCCTGGACTACCAGCACCTGCAGCGATGGTGCCTTCTGACAACAGAAGAAAGGGATTGGAAAAGGTCAACCCGAAAATATCTTACCTTTATCAACAGATTTCCATCTCCAACGGCAGGGCCTTTTGAACTGCGAGTCTAACAGATCAAAAAGTTCACATAAAAAGTGCACAGCCGGCCTCAAGCATTTGTCCCTAAGGCTCTGCTGTCAAACTCCTAGATCACTAAGACCATCATAAATTCGACTTCTTCATCAAGTTCCTCAAGAAGAAATATACTCCTATTGTGTGGGAATCCGGGAAGTGACAACTGCTTTAAAACTTCTATCAGCACATGAGCTTATCTTGTCAACCATGAAATCCTTCCCTCACATCATAATAATTCTTTCATCTCCAAGATAAATCCTCTCTGTATATCTTAGTCACCATGCGCCACCAACGCTAATGATTTAAGTTTGCGAAATGTTATTACTTGTATACCCAAACCGCGCTCTAAATCATACATATTGAAGATTTAATCTCAGAACCTTGTGTCAGAAAGGCCAACAGGCTTTATTAGCTGGGACTCTGGAATTTAGAATGTTCAGGTAACCATCTATTTCTGGAAGTCACCAACTTTAAACATAAGTAAAAACATCGTCTAACATGGTGACTTCCATAATCGACAAAATCATTGGGCTCAAATAGATCATATTGTCATTAGCCATCGTTGAAGGAGCTCAACTGAAGACCATCACTCATTTTGGAACTCATGTTCAGACTCGGATCAGACTTTAGTTCGAGCACGTATTTGTCTGCATCTTAACGGACGTAGAAAGACCATAGCAAGAAAAACCCCTTAGAGTTTAACTCATTGACTAAAAAGTTGAGAATCTTTTTTAGGAACAACTAGAGGAGGAATTTGTCAATCTTGAAGACGATATCCACCCCAATACAGTTTTGTATGATATTCAAAAAGCTGTGCAAACAGCTGTGATATTTACCAGTGACTAAGACCAAAAGGTTAGGAAAAATCAATGAATTTCAGCGGTGCCTATATCACTAGTAGATGCCGCAGAGGCAGCTTAAACATGGGCTGATGAAAAGCTTACGTTATAACATTGAGCCGTCTTGAGTGGCGAAAACAGAAGAGAAGGGAAAAGCAGCAGCGATAGTTAACAGTAGACAACTGTTCAGACTTATCAAAGAAACGAGTATTAAAAATCAGGCTGTTACTGAAACTATCTGGGAAAGACACGGGACTACTATTCACTATCATTCCAGGTGATTGAACCGATGGACAAAACACTTTATGGAACATTTCAACAGGCCTTCAGTCACACTTCAGTTACCTTCTGTTTGCAATCAACCTGAATGGCAAACCGATATAAGTCCTTCAATTCTTAATGAGGATAAAAACGCCATAGGCAATCTAAATCGAGGGTGAGCAGCAAGGTCTGATGGATTAACCCCTGAGATTTCTATGGATAGACGCGTTTCCGGGATTCCACTACCAATCACAATCCAAATATTGCGGTAAAATTTGTTCAGAATTTTCATTTTATTTATCGCAGCATTATTTATTATTATTAAAGTAAGCATTTTTACCAAGTTTAATAGTTATTTTACAACCGAGTTCCCAATAATAACTATGAGAAGACAAAAATTAAAAAGTTTCTTCTATAACAGAATTGAAATGAATGGTTTCAGTGTATAGGGAAGAGATTTTATTGCTTAATAGGTCTCTGGACAATGCTGACTGATAGGTAGGCTACTATTCTAGCAATAAGCCAAGTAACTCTCAGGGATAGAATTTGTAGTGAATTTTGTGATGCACTAAAAACACATTGAGATATTAATAGATCTAACATTGAGTAGGAAAAGTATAAGTAACATCTAATGAAAAAATAAATATCAGACCGAATTTTATTTGTTCTAATTTCTGTTGAAAGGAAGTAGTAAGTTAATTCAATTAAAATACGTTGTCCTGTTTTTATTAAGCACCACAACCATTTTACAAAATATAATGAATTTCTTCAGTGACACAGTACTTATTTTAAAAGATCATTCGCAATAGAATTTAGATCAGGTGATCATATATTTCAAATTTTATAATTCCACTGATAACCATTTTTCAAATTATTCATAGGCCATATCACGGACTGATCTTAGTAAGATCACTATTCAGAAGCAGGAAGTACTGGACACATGTTTCGTCTTAACACAAAACCTCACCCCCAACAGTATCCATCCATGCCCTCCTTTCAGGGGTCGAACTGAGGACCTTCAGTCTTTAAGTTAGACATGTACAACACTGGACAATCATCCAGTGGTCTAAAGCTTAAGTGTTTGTCTCAAAACTCAAGTAGCCTGAGTTCGGTCGCCGGTGGTAAGGTTATGGACCCAAACTGGTAAAGAGTATCATATTAAGATGAAATACATCTCTATTCTTTTAAATCTCTGTTTAAAGACCTGTATAATCTTTTTAACTTTAGGTTACTCAGTATATTATTTCATTCTCATAGTTGAAATCATGAAGTCAATTCGAAGCATTGAACAAAAATGAAGTATTCAGTAACTTTTCGGTTTTTTTTATTCATTTTCTATTATCATTTATATAAGTTTTTCATTTAAAATGGCGCCAGAATACTTTTCTTACCATCATTATTTGTTTACC
>NC_031502.1:36581611-36640688 GCF_000237925.1 Schistosoma mansoni | reverse complement strand
GCGAAGAGGATCGTGGATTCGCACTGCTGAGGAGTCCCATACTAAGACGATAAGACCATCCAGTGCTTCCAAGTTTTCCATTGTGGTCTAGCTTCAATTAACTCATGATTTCAACTATGAAAATACTGAATTCTCCATAAAACCCCTTCTGATGTTTAATCATATGCTCACTAGTGACAGACTTCAAGAGATATTTCCTTGAGTTCTAGCGGTAAGCAGTGACCAATGGAGTTCTACCAAGTTTGTCGTAGAGATATCAACTCACTGAAGACAATTGGTGAACGGT
This sequence comes from Schistosoma mansoni, assembly GCF_000237925.1. Taxonomy (NCBI): domain Eukaryota; kingdom Metazoa; phylum Platyhelminthes; class Trematoda; order Strigeidida; family Schistosomatidae; genus Schistosoma; species Schistosoma mansoni. The sequence continues at coordinate 36,640,402 of NC_031502.1, read as the reverse complement.
TGCTCAAACTTCGTGGATTGTTTGAAGTTAGACATTAACACCGTTGGATGCCGGCTCAGTGGTCTATCGGTTAAATGCTCTGAAGCAAGACTGGTAGGTCCTGGGTTCGAATCTCGTGAGGTAGGATCGCGGCAGCGTACTGCTGAGGAGTCCCATACTAAGACAATAAGACCATCCAGTGCTTCCAGATTTTCCATGGTGGTCTAGCTCATGATTTCAACTATGAAAATACTGAAATCTCCACAAAAGACCCCTTCTGATCTAGTATTTCATTGTCAAATGTATTTTTCTCACCAATGAATTAGACCAATAAAATAAGTAAAAATAATTTATGATCACAATACCAATATAGACAATCTAATAAATATGTCAATTTACAAAACAGATGACATATTATTCCAAAGTTTATTTATTTGTATACCATCTCAAGATGTGAACCATGGAAGTATTCAATCATAAGAATAATCTATCTAAATAAGTTATTCATATCGAGTAACCTAAATTCATTTATTCATACAATCATGATAATAAGATTATTCATTAATCTTTAAATTTGGCGTACATATTTAAATGTATGTTTACTTTATAATAACTTTTTTTTGTCATTAAATTGACAGTTTCAGTATTTTGAAAAATGGATCATTTGTAAAACAAAAAAACAAACAAAATGTATTCAATAATTAAAATGCATACTAACATTTACATACAATTATGCATTGAGGTATAGACGCATACATGCACATACAGGTATAACTTTACGGACATTCTATGGTAATATTGAATCCAGACTTTTTCTTTCTTTTTTTTCATTAAAATTAACTTCCATTAAATAGTGAATTATTAATAATAATGAGTCTAAAGATATATGAATATGATTTCTTCTATTGTGTTTTTTTAGTTTATTTATTTAATTATTTCTCTCTCTTTACTATTTTTTTTTTAATGAAATGAAATCACTTCTCACAATTCAACTTGTTCCCTTGACTTTCTTTTATTACTACTTATTTCCCTTCATTTTATTATTATTACTATTATTTTTACTCTCCCTACCCTAATATACAGTTCGCCTTTGAGTTTTTGATTACTGTTCACCCCACCCTCGAAATGAGAGAAACAGGATGCATAAATTAAAAAAGAATCTCTAAACCACACACACACACACGCATACACACACACTAAAAAGGAGTGTACCATATCCGCAACCACATCGGTAAACAAATAATGATGGTAAGAAAAGTATTCTGGCGCCATTTTAAATGAAAAACTATATAAATGATAATAGAAAATGAATAAAAAAAACGAAAAGAAATGAATACTTTATTTTTTTAATAATAGATTGCCTACCTTAGTAATATTTTATTTAACGACTGGATTTAACTTCACACTTGGTCAGGTTAAGAAGAGTATTCTTACCAATAATGTTAATAATGACATAGGTGATATCAGATGAAATAATTAAACCATTAGTATCGATAGTAATTTGCCCAGGACAGGGTTGGATGGAGAATGCAGATGGCCGGCCTATGTTCCTCCACGAGGGGTAACAGGCATACGTACTAAGTAAGTAAGTAATTGATAGTAGTAGTAGTAGTAGTAGTAGTAGTAGTGGTAGCAGTAGTGGTAGTGATGATAGTAGTAATGGAGAAATAATAACAGTTACATGTATCCAGATATTATTGCGAATGTAAATTTGTATTCGAGTATAATCATTAGTAGAACGAAACAATTCTTTATAATTGAAATCATGAGTCAATTGAAGCTAGACCACCATGGAAAACCTGTAAGCACTGGACGGCCGTTTCGTCCTATTATGGGTCTAAAGGTTAAGCGCTCGCGTGCGACACCAAAGGTCCTGGGGTCGAATCTTGCGAGCAGGATCGTTGATGCGCACTGCTGAGGAGTCCCATACTAGGACGATAAGGTCATCCAGTGCTTCCAGGTTTTCCATGGTGGTCTAGTTTTAATTGACTTATGATTTCAACTATGAAAATACTGAAATATCCACAAAAACCCCTTCTGAATTCTTTATAAACCACACAAATTATATTCAAAAAAATATAGTCACATTTTATGGGAATATGTATAACATACATATATATGTGTGGGTAAAAATGGGATTGTCAATTAGAAAGTTTCATGCTTTATTCACATCATTTGTACAGGTAAAAGAATAATGATTATGGTCGTTTGAAGGAATTTCGATTGTAAAAAGTATATATATCAATCTACTTAATACATACATTAATGTATTATTCTTTCATAAGATAAACATTATTTTCCACTGAGTTAATGAAAACAAAAAGTATATTAAAAGTAAGTAATTTATCTTACGGTTTTCAATTATTTACTTGTTCTTTCTTTTTTTATATTTTTCAAATGGAGATAGTTTTCTTCCAATAAGGTGAACATTAATTAATTATACTTTAGTGTTTATGTCTAATCTGACAGTTTGCTAACATTTGCTTTACAGAGGTCAATTAGTATCATATAAGTTGGTTTATTTAAACATAAGAAAGGGGTTTTGTGGAGATTGTAGTAATTTTATAGTTGAGTTTATGAGTCAATTAAAGCCAGACCACCATGAAAAACATAGAAACACTTGACGGCCATTTCGTCCTAGTATGGGTCTAGAGGTTGAGTGCTGGCGTTCTAGGTTCTAGGTTCGAATCTTGCGGGCGGGATCGTTGATAAGCACTGCTGAGGAGTCCCATACTAGGAAGATAAGGCCGTCCAGTGCTTCCAGGTTTTCCATGGTGGCCTAACTTTAATTGACTCATGAACTCAACTATTATTTAAATATACTCAAAATGAAATGATGCTATTTATTACTTCCGAGTAGAGTGACAGATTATTTTTAAGATTTACGTTTTAATTTCAATAGTTGAGACCATGAGTCGATTGAAGCTAGACCACCATGGAAAACCTGGAAGCACTGGATGGCCGTTTCAGCCTATTGTGGGACTCCTCAGCAGTGCGCATCCACGATCTCGCCTCTCGAGAATCGAATCCAGGACCTATCAGTCTCGCGCGCGAGCGCTTAACCTCTAGACTACTCAGCCAGCATCTAACGTTTTAGTAGGAAATATGAAACAAATACACAGAAATATCAGTTGATAAGAAATGTAGTCAACTTTTCTATGAATTCAGCATCGTTAAAAATGAATATAACTAACATTCATGAGAAAGATATATAATTATACAATAAATAAATTTTTGATTCCTAATAAAGTTTGAAATAATATTCGTAGGTATCATGGTCATAGATCTCACTGTTGAACTATTCACACACATAACCAAATGACAGTCATTTAACTTTATAAACCAAATATTATACTGTGATATATATCATTGTCTAATTTGAAATTCTAATTTCACAACTTTTTCGACTTCCTGTAGGTTATGAGAGAGGATTTTAAAAGTTAGTAATGTATAACTAATTCATTAAATAATAATTTTTGATTATTCATTATCTCGATCATAAGTGCTGTTCGTTCAGATCCCTGACTGTAGAAATTTCTTAACTATACAATCTCAATAAAACCCGATTGATTTTCTCATAAACTATGAATATATGAAGGGATTTTGTGGAGATTTAGTATTTTCATAGTTGAAAGCATGAGTAAATTGAAGCTGGACCACCGGAGAAAACCTAGAAGCACCGTCCATTGATTCCAGGTTTTCCCTGGTGGTCTAGCTTCAATTGACTCACGCTTTCAACTATGAATATATGGACAATATAAACTTTTAATTACTCACTACATTCAAACACAGATTTATAAACAAAGGATATTCTTTTTAATAAATTCTCGTCAGATTCTATTCATGGCATATATCTGTATTTTAATATGATGGGAATTTTTCAAAGATTAAAATATTGTAGTCAACGTAATACATTACTATAACACAGAATATTACATAGCTATTTCTAAATTTATAATGAGATTTGATATGATACATTTATTATTGTTTGTTCAGTAGAACTATATACACATATCTGTACACAGAATTAATTCAAACGAATGAGTCTTAACTAAAACTTCTTATTCATGTATTTTTAAGAAATGATTTTAATTACTTACAATTTAGACACAAATAACCTCATAGCGCTACTAGAGAAGTGATTTTGTAAAGATAATTCTAATCATATAAATGACAGACAAACGTCCAGAAATATTACTGATTTCTGTAGAATGAACTGAATGTGGCTATCAGTAGAATCCATTGTGTGCATTTCATCATATTTGAGAGTCATCAGCTGGATGTACTTACATTCCAGAATAAGTATCCACTCTGTCTACAATCAAGTGGATTTTTGAAATCAATAGCTAAGTGGATAATACGTTGGTGTTTGAAGCGGAAGGTACTGGGTTTGAGTACGGAAATAGACATCAACTTGGAGGTGTGGATACGTCTAGATGACGAGTCCTTAATACTATGGGACGCATATCGTGGACTCTATTGTCAGCCACATTCTGTCTGTGTTATAATAGGCAAATCGAAGCATTCCTCACAGGGTGAAAATCTATCAAATAAGAATTATAAAATTTCAATCAAAATATCAAGTACAGGATAATTTAAACAATTACAAATTAAGATAAGATTTCTTATTTATACTCAGGAGAAAGTCGAAGATTATGTCACAGTTTCCTAAATAAAATAATTAATTTATAGTCTACTAGTTTTATAGGATAGAACTATCAACAAATTAAATTATTAACTAGATTTTATAAAGAAGAGGACTAACTTTATAAATAATATTAAAAAAGCCAGGTACTTGGGGCCAGAGAAGGTTGTACAGTTGTCCCATTCCAATTGTAAAGTACTTATTTTACATAAAATACATTATAAAAATAAGAACATGTAGGTTTTTCAACAAAAATAAGGTCAAAATTGGTGAGCGCGAAAATTTAACATGACTATCATTTAATGTTGCAACCGCAGATTCATAGAATTCTGATACAACAATCAAATATTAGTGTCCATGATAAGAAGTTTACATCATCTTTACTCAACCCCGTGTCTTTAGGAGGTATGAGTAGCAAACTGAGTCAACATAAACCATCCAGAGGATAAATACACAGATAAGCAATTTTGAATTACAACGTTTGAAAGATAACTAAACCAACCAGAAAACGTAAGTAAATGAATCCAGCTGCAGAAAAAAGCACACTGATGGAAATTTCTGATTTAAAAGTATACATTTGAGTGGGTTAGTCCTCGAAGGTTAATATAACTTCTAAGAGTAATAATGTTTCTACGAGTTGATTAATCCAAGGAGTCTACCTAGTTATGTGAGGAGCCATTAGTATAAAAATAGCCTTAATGGTTATGTTTCTGAGTGTTCTGTCAAATCACTCAAGTTACAAATTTTCGGTGAATGAGCTTGAGTTCATGACGTAGAAGATAAGTGGAGAGTAAAGGAATGAAGAGATCCTTTAAAAGCCAGAACTATTATTGAGTTCTTGAGTCAACGGATTATTGAAGGCCTACCAATAATTCCTTGAGAATGTCTTTGAAAGCTAGGAAAAGATTCGCTCAATCACTGAAGAACAGAAACTACGAATCACAAGTAGAAGAACTAAGAACTACTTATCACAATTCGGTTGAATATTTACTTACTTTGTTACTAAATTTAGCGTATTTCCAGATGATTTCAACAGGCCAACCCCGTCCGTAGATCGATAAATAAACTTTGAAGTAAAGTTTGTATTATTATTTGGAACCTTTTCTCTACTATCATGGGCTGCTAGGAGGTCAATAATGCGTATCCGAATAGCAGACATAGTGTAAATATCTAAACACATTCTTTCTGAAAAATCCAAACTGTTTCTAGGTTACACCACGTCTTTTAAACGAAATCATCTGATAAGCACAACAGAGATCCCAGCTTAAATATATTCATGTAGAAATTAAACTAAAATCTATTAATAGATGCTTAAAAACTCCATTCATTTCTTACTGTTCGAACAATGATTTACCAATATGAATAATAAATAATTGACCTTTTGTCTGATTTATTATATGCATAAATATAGGTTTGTAGATACGAAAACATTACAAGTGAATACATCACTTTTGTAAGAGTAAATCGTTTCTGAACTTTCGCTTATTTAAAAACAATTGATCAGTTGATTTTAAACTTCGAAATTAGTATTCACTTGATGTTGTTTACTCGTATTTTCCCATTGTTTTGTAGGACTCCAATTGATCAGTCTATTGTTGGCATATGTGCATCTTGTGCGGACTGCCTCGATATTGCCTGAAGTCACAAGCTTCATAAGCTCCAATTGTAATTCTAAATAACAATGGGAAGATGCAAGTAAACAACACCAAATGAATATAACTTCACCCTATTGTACAAGCTGGCGGCTATCAGGATTCATTAGCTACGTGGATAATGTGATGGCGTTTGAAGCGAACGGCACTGGGTTTGAGTCCCAAAGTGAACATCAACTCTGAGATGCAGGTACATTCAGATGACGAGTCTCAAATAGGACGGAACGCGCGTCCTGGATTCCATTGCTAGCCAATATCCATCTTTGCTTATAAATCAGTTGCTAACAATCATTTTAGGTTTTAAATTAAATTTCTCATGAAACAGCAATGTTATAAATCAGTTACTTATAAAGAACCGATTTCGTCAAGATATAAACTTAAATCTTGTTCTCTAAATCACTAAACAGCTTTATCATACAAATAATACATTTTTGTGTTTCATATAACCAACTGAGTTAAGTTTGATCGGTTTTCTTTTCTGAAAACAAATTCCTCAAAAGAATAAACACTACATTATGATAACACATCATTATTTAAATAATTATATTGTTAATATAACAAGGGTATTTTTGTGAATACTATAGTAATTTGAATAGTTGAGATCATGAGTCAATCTAAGCTAAACCACCATGGAAAACCTGGAAGCACTAGACTGCCATTTCGTCCTATTGTGGGACTCCTCAGTAGTGTGTATCTTGGGTTCGAATCTCACGAGGAGGGATCGTGGATGCTCACCGCTGAGGAGTCCCACAATAAAATGAAACGGTCGTCCAGTGCTTCCAAGTTTTCCCTGGTGGTCTAGCTTCAATCGACTCATGATCTCAACTAATAAAATTACTATAATATCAACAAAAAACCCTTCTGATAATAATCATATGCTCACTAGTGACTGGCTTCAAGAAGTATTTCCTGGAGTTCTAGCGGTAAGCAGTGACCGGAGGAGTTCAACCAGGTCTGTTGTGAGATATCAACTCACTGAAGACGATGGTGGACGGTGGCGCAATATCGTGAATTGGTTGAGGTTAGACATTAACACCGTTAGATGCCGGCTCAGTGGTCTAGAGGTTATTCGCTCGCGCGCGAGACCAATAAGTCCTGGGTTCGAATCTCGCGAGGCAGGACCGTGGATGCGCACTACTGAGGAGCCGCAAAGTAGGATGAAACAGTCATTCAGTGCTTCCAGGTTTTCCATAGTGGTCTAGCTTCAATTGACTCATGATCCCAAGTACTAAAATTATATTGTTCTTATACTCCACAAAATCTAGATATAAATCCGCAAATCTTTAAATTAGTTTTATTTAACCATCAGAGGTAAAGTTTATCATTAGTGATTAGATAAATTTCATTCGTTTTTTTCATCATAAAACTTGACTATAATAGGATAGTAATTAGGATCACAAATAAAGTAAATCGTAACAAAAATTCTTTGCAGTCAAAGTAAAAAATATTAATGCTTACTGTATTAAACCCATAATGATAGTAGATTGATGATTAGAAAAAAAATTTAACACAATACATAAACGATTTTTATCGAGAACCAATATAATCTAAAGATCTGATAAAATGTAGTACCAGGAACCATTTAATATGTATTTTGAACTCATTTGGAATTCTATATTGATCCTTAATTATTGCTTATAACCCAAAACATATGGAGAGTTTCCAACAAGTAAGATATTACTGAACCATTAAATTTTAGTCCAATTGTTTAAACTCTTCTAATTCAATCAGTAGGCTATATGTCTGTAGTATCATCTGTAAACTTTTACTCCATTTCGTAATTTGTCAGTTTCATAAATTAAATATTATCATAAAAATATCAGAAAATCTAGTTCAAAATGCAGTTATAATTATTACTCTAACATTGATCGGCTAGAGATGATTTACAAAGATCTGTTCACTTTAAAACTGATTTTCATGGAGTTATACCAGCTATAGAGTTATCATAAACTTCATTTTTGAAGATTTTCACTTCTATCAAGTAGTTGACAGAAATCGAGCATTCTTAAAAAAATTCTCAATCAAAATGAATAACTACCTACCATTTCACAGGTAAATAAGTCAATGATGAGTTTTCCATAAAAAGATAAGAATTTAATAATGCCCCTTTCCTCCTCCCCCCCCATACTAATCAAGTACATTAGTCATAATTATTTTCTAATGATTTCACCATTGCCTTAAATTAATTTCACATTTTTGATTGAAATTATCATTAAATTTATCATAAAATACTGAGAACAACAATTTCCAATCTACAAATAAAATTCATAATAAATTACACTACCATATACAGTTGTAAAAAAATTCAGTTAATTTAAAGTCAGAATGAGGATTTGTGGAAATTGTAGTAATTTTAATAGTTGAATTCATGAGTCAATCTAAGCTAAACCACCATGCCCCCCAAAATGCCCTTATACGACCTACTCACTGCCTTCTCGTGGCATTACTGTTGTTTACGAAATTGAGAGGACGAAAAGCGAATGTTCGGCTCCTTAAACGGGTTGGTGGACACGGAAAGTTCACCTAGGGGAGTTGGAAAACCCTGATTCCAAACCAATGGTTCACATGGGCTCCAGTATCCTGAAGGAACAAATAGCGTATGAATCAGTTGTTGGCCACTGGCTACCATGGGACTGCATCTCCTCACGATGCTCCACTGCCTTGTGGATGAGACCTTTAAATCAAAGGCTCAGGATGTGTCCCCCTAAGAATACCACCTGTTTCAGTTTGGGCACCCGGGCAGTATCACAGCCTTCACACAAATCAAATGAGATTTGTGTGGGCGTATATATATCTGGTACCCCTTTGTACCAATATTTATAGATAAATAATTAAACTAGACTGCCATTGAAAACCTATAATCACTGGACTACCGTTTCGTCCTAGTATGAGACTCCTCAACAGTGCTCATTTTGATCTTCAATGACATATGAATTAAACTATTAAAATTTAAAGTCACGCCATTATTCATTTCATTAGTTTATCTAAAGTATGCATTTCTTTACATCATAAAGAAAATTTATTGTAAATAATCGATCATTATTACTTACCTATATGTTTATGATGCCTTATTGCTGTAATCATACCAAGATAATGACGATTATGATGAGTTTTTAATTTTTTTCCTTTATATAATTCAATATTATCTGTTGTCATTGGATTATCATTTAAATATTTCACATAATCAGGATGTAATAAATGATTAGATTCATAACGTCCAAAACTATACCAATCATTCATATGACGTTCATGTAATTTAAACATATAATTAGGTGTTTTAGCTATTAATTCTTCTTTAGATGGTTTTCGTATATTATCATCATTATTTTTGAAACCTTTTTTATCAATACTACTTGAACTACTACTATTAATACTACTTATAGTAGTAGTAGTATTTGAACTGACATCTAAGTCTAAATTATTTTTTACCATATTTATTTGTGATTTAATTATTTTTTCTAATAAATAATTCCAGGTCTTTTGTTCTGATTTTGTTAAAATATTTGAGTTCATTTGTTTACCAATAATAGATAATGATTGTAATAGATTAATTAAATGATATTCATTTGATAATTGAGTTGAATGATGTAGTTGTTCAATTGCTTCAATAGTTTTAATAGTACATGAAAAAACAATTATAATAATCCATATTAGGCACGTAAAGAAGTTTACTCTCGACAGAGTTCTAACCTTCGTTGAATTCTTCTTAGATAATACATTTGTAGTGCAATATGGTAATGATAAGAATTTCACTGGTTTACGTTGATTTGATTGAAGTATTGATGATTGAATCAATTGTTCCCTTTCAACATAGTCATCACCGTCATCATCAGCATCATCATCATTACCGTCGTCATCATTGACATTTGTATCAATTAAATGCTTAAGTGATAATTGAGTAATATATGAATTACAATAAGTAATAAATAAAAATCGTATAATAAATATTAAATAAATAATTACAAAATTTAATTCACTGATTAAATTAATAAAAATAATGAATAAAATAGATTTGTTTAACTTTACTTTAATACATTTACATATCCTGTTTAATATTAGAGTTTTTCTGATAGATAATATAAGATATGATCCAAATTGTTTAGTAGAATAATATTTTAATTGCCAAAAATTTTCAAATACATAATCGAAAAATTTTTGAAATTTGTATACAGAAATAATTTTTAAAATTGTAAAGTAATAATCTATTGATAGACGACTAAGGTTAGACGTTTTGAGAAATATAAGTGTTGACGGCGTCAAATTGTATAGTTTTGTCTTTTCTGTTTCCATAGCATAAGAATGTATTCATAAGGTTACTACTGCTTTAGATGTTGACTAATGGCGCCGATAGATTGTCGCCAAGGTATTAAGTTTGGCGCCTTATGACCTACAGTCGACAGGTCTAGAGTAAGTGACTTTTCCCCCATTATCAAATAATTCTATTTATCATTTATTTGAAAGAGAGAAAGTTTTTTATAAAAGGAGAGAGAAATTATGTACAATGAGAGAAAGAACTAAGAAAACTAAGAAAGATAGATAGAAGTACATATAATCCACAGCTTCAAAATAAGGGTGGATGAAAAGAAACTATTATTTCAGTCTCGACATCACCTATCATAAAGTGATACACGCGATCATCCACTCTAATCACTATCATGATTATATGGAATACGCAAATGTGTAGTGTATACACACTTCATTTAGAACTATTTAGTTCACACCCTAAGGAAAATTTCATACGGTATCATGGTATCATGCAAAGTTGAAAATCATTGGTTATCCAGTCATTAATAATATATGGGGTGGATACAGTTAAACATTTCTATTGGCTTAAAATTCTAGTTATATTGACAAATTAAAAATAACTAGAAGACTGAAATGAAGATTACTGAGATATTGTTGCTTATGGCGACATTTATATTACATTAAACTGGGTATGTTGTAATCTTCAATCAGTCCATGGAATAGTGAATATATAAATCTGAATAAATAAAAACAATAATAAGTTCACTTGTTGACAGTTGACTCTAAAAATCTATATTTTTTTGAAAAATGAAACGGATAAAATGTCAGTCATATGTTTATTGAATAAGGAAACATGCAACAAAATATCCACACGTGCACTACTTAGCATACAATGTAATGATCCAAATAATCATGTTGATTCCATTATATTAGTACTCATGTTCAGGAATGTAAAGTACTAGTTAGCACGTGACTGAGTTATTTATATAGTTTATCCATTTGACCTCTAGATATTTAATTGAGATATTAATTGATGTATGTATTTTACTAAAGTAACTAAGGTAATGATTTTAAACACATTTTGTTAGTGAGTTAAAAATATAAACCGATGATCTATAATGGAAGAATACGATAGAAAGAATAAAGCCTCATAAAAGAGTGCAAATATTGTTAAACAGACCAATATAACTAAAACGTTGGACAGCAAACAGCGTTCATCAATGTAGATTACTAGACAATTCCACTTAAACATTTGACATGTTTAAGCCCCCTGAAATCAGACAATTGACTTCACGAAATTAGCATACTATAAATGAGGTAGAAGCTCCCTACACTATTTTCAAAATGAATAGTTCGCATCTTTCTCACAAGTGATTGGCGTTGTAACTATCCAATTGTCCTATCAATAGAATTTCAATTGAAGGTCAGTCATCCGGTCTGTAGATCACAGTGAGAACAGTATTTAACTGCTGATTACTTCGTTTACTTGCATATTTCATTTGGTATTGACGCCTTTATTAGAGGTCAGTAATCATAATCTTCATAGAAAAGTTTCTGGAAGAAACCTTGTTATCACTACGGTTGACTTGGCGAAAATCTATTTATCGGTGTACAGACAAATAAAGATGTATCACTAATTTATCTACAGAATTATCATGATTATGGAATTAAAATTGTAGATTGAGACTAGAAATATCTTCCTTTCAAAATCCTCTAGTACATATAAAGTAGTGGTTGAAGGTAATCGAAAGGAAATCCTGAACCTAGACGTCGTGCTATTTTGCACTCGTCGACAAGATGTACCTACAATCTTGTGAGAACTCATACTCCTTAGGGGGCTTAATCCTGTTTCACCCAGTTTCACAGTCTTAAACGTTACCATTGAGCTATTCGTGCAGACTGACTTCGATCGACAGAAGCTGATCAGCACAAAGAGAGACTTAACATATAGGACACTGATCAATACTCAGTGACCAATCAGATGTAAATCCTCTAGTAGATAATTCAATAAGACATCAATCAATTGATTTTGTTCTTTTGTAAGAAATTAAATCCTATTCCAATAAAGAAGCGTAACCTTTTGACAAACACGAAACTTGTAGAGCGATATCCTCTAATTTGAGAGGTAAAAACGTAACCTCTGTATGACGCTTTATATGAAGTAACCAATTTAGAAATTTTACGACAGTTTTAACACATCTACTTAACAAAAATTTTAAGTAAATTGTAAATGATGAGAGTTATTCTATATTGTGAATCAACTGAACTTAAAATTACCGAATATTATATCTCAAATTGCTAACGAAATAGTGACGAACTTTCTTTGAAAAACATGTAGATCTCGTTTTTAAATCATGTTTAGGATCTCGAATGAGCGTTGAAAAAAATTTAATTTGAGAAGAAATAGATTATTGTCTTTATGTAACTCTCAGTAGTTCTTCAGTCAACCCCAGTTTATAGTGAAGATTATCTTAAATTTGAACAGAAATTTCACGAAGTTATCTTAACAATAAAAATAAAATAGAAAGAAAAATTAAACTCATTATTTAGGAGACCATTTTTAAAGGAAGTCCTTATTCATAAATCAAAGTTAAACAAACATATAGGCACAATGAAATTTATTTGTTGAAAATAATAACCAAAAGAGTTTGACGAGTTGATTCATCGTGGATGAATAACTTGCAAACTATTCATTACTTATAGTTATTTTACAACATTAAACAAATTCTCTCCACGTACTATAAACCTGATAAACTATTTATGCAAAATCTAGCGTTTTAATTTCTTTATCGAAAAACTGCTATTACTGTCATCATCATCATCATCATTACTACTACTACTACTACTACTAATAATAATAATAATAATAATAATGCAACCATTGCATTTAGTTAGCTGTTTCAGAAAGTTCTATATCATGTAATGGTCCATAATTATATTCATATCTACTATTATTTATGAAGAAGTTTTGCACTAAGAGTTTCCAATATTCATTAGTGGTTCACAAGTTTAAGAAAATCTAAAATTAAAAACGAAATATTATTGGAAATTGTCTCACCATAACTCATTCAGAGCCATCAAGAAATTATTTTTATTTTTATCAAATTTTTCTAGAAAAACAGGAGTGAATGAAATTAGATTTCATGCATCGAATATGTTATGTAATGAAAAAGAATGTTAAGAGCAAAATATTTAGAGAGGTTTCCCAATGAAGATAGACGAAAGCCATTCATTGTTGAAAAACTAATCTTTAAAGATGTACAAGTTTGTTCCAATATTTCTTTGTTAGAATCAAATACGTAGTATTGTGGTGTGTGATACTGATATCGACAAATATAAGTAGTATGTACCACCAATCGAAAGTGAAACGCCTGAAGGCAGAAGGTTAATAAAATCGAAGAGAACGAGAACAGACAGTAATTAATATAGAAACGAAGGAACAACAATTGATAGATATTTTTCAAATGAATCATTACTGTATGGTTCTCAGGTTTTACCAAGATATTCTGTAATGTTATGCTAAACTACATTTAGTGGTCCCCATTGGTACTCTCATTCACTACAGTATCAATAAAGAAGTTAATAGTGACTTTAATGTTATCATTATCCTTACTTTTATTAACCATCTTATTGTATACACTTTTTGGTAGAATTTGCTTTAAATTTTGTTAACTAATAATGATGTATTAAACTAAAAATAAAGTTAATCATTAATAGTTTAAAAAGAAATCATTACATAACTAAATAGTTGCTATAAGGCATACAATAGATCGATTCAAAATCATTTCCATTTTAAATGGTTCAAAGTAATCTATGAGCATGTAACTATAAAAGATATCATGATTAGTATCTAATCCAAATGACCAGTTCACTAAGGAAACTTTTCGGTTTACACATAACAAATCTTATATTTATACACATATAAACATACACCTACATGTCTGACTGTGTAACAAAGATTTATTTTACTGAAATTTAAATTAGAAAAAAAAATAAAAAAAAGACACCAAAGCAACTGAAATTCAATGAAAACTGAAAAAAGAAAAAAAACTAAAATATTTTGTGCAAACTTAAATAGTATGACTGTTATCAGTCTCATTAGCATCATATTTATCATAAAGTGTCAGTTTAAGAAATAATTTTTTAACAATTCAAACATATATGTATGTATATATTTTTGTGGGGGAGGGTAGGGAAAGAATAAGCAGATCCCACCATTTGCTTCTTTGTATTCACTTTTTTTACAGTACACAATATACACACTCACAAATATCATAGTGTCTAGTTAAATTTACTAAAACTGGAAATGTCAGCAAATATATATATATATATATTTGGTGAAAAAATGTTGTGCTTTCTTTCAGTTATGGAGATAATCTTCAATAGTTATTATTATGAAAATTGTTGTTGTTATGATTCAAGTAACTGAATGGATTATTTTGTACAAAAAATCAAACGGCTGTATGTAAACAATCTATCGCCAACATTTCGCCTATTTAAGGCTATTTCTCTGTATTGAAAACATAATTTATATCATGTTAAATAATCACACACATACACACAAACAAACATTTAAACACAGTTTTCATATTATTCCTTCTACAGTGAATATTGATAATGGCGCCAAAATACTTTGTGTAGACCACCTTACGTAAAATGTATGAATAGTGTCCATATATATCTCAATATAAGAAAATCTGTAAACTTTTGTAAATATGTATATATGTATATGAACATTTACGTTGAGAAGAATTCATCTATCAAGATAAAAGAATGATGATTTAGCTGATTAACAATAGTGAAAAAATAAATGAGTTTTTTTCATTTATTAACCAGTAATGTGTGGGCTATTTAAAATATAAGTTACTATGATATACAAAATCTTTTCCCTTATGACAATTTTAATTTAAACTATAGACATTTGTTAATGAAGTTTAGTGTGTCAAAACTAGTTGACTGAACTAGTTGGAAAAAAAAAGGAAACTATTTCAATGTTCAATATTTTGGTAACGATATCTATATATGTGTACATACCACAATTACCGAGTATTTTAGGTTATCCAAATTACTATTATTGTATATAATGATATAAGTAGAAATGTCAACATTCATTTTGTATTGTTTTTATTGAATAGAATATAATAGAGACAATATAAAAGGATTGTAATATATAGTTATCAACTAATTATCTTATAGATATTGACAAATAAATATATTGGGTTATTTGTGGAGATTTTTTAGTAATTTTTTTATATATATACTTGAAATCATGAGTCAACTGAAGCTAGGCCACTGGACGGCCATCCAGTGCTTCCAGGTTTTCCATATATAAATAAATATATTGTTGACTTAAATTAATGAATCGATAAAATTTCATATTTACCACAAAATGATCATGTAATTTATTGATTTTTAAATGAAATCTAAGAAATAAAGCTATATGATTAGGTGTAAAGTTCGAGAACAGTATTAACTCATTTATTCATTAAGTAATAAATATTGTAGGGATCATGTTATTAATGCTAAAATTATTGTTTTTTTCTCCATATTACAATAAGTCAATGTGGTAAACTGTCAACCTTGTTTGATTTTACTTTTATTTCTTTTAATACATCATTTAGTTATTTGTTATTGGAAGTTATATAAACAGTTTATGTTAACTAATATTACTCATAATGGTTACCTTAATCTCGAAACATTAAAAGCTATCTTACAAAAATATCATTAATGGATAGATTATGAAGTACTAGTGTGGTGTGGGTTACTTATATCCACATAAGTAGTATATGGTGAGGGTCAGACAGAGAATATATTTCAGTAAAAGATCGGTAAGGAAAGAACAGGAATGAAGCACAATCAGTATGAAAATGCATGAACAATAATAATCGGAGACGATGAACTGGTATTCGCAGAAGGAATGGTCAAGATTGAGACAATTGATTGATAGATTGCAAACTAACTGTTTACTGTATGGTTGTCAGATCTTAGTGATATGGTCTGTAACTTTTTTCGTGTCAAATCCATTCGCTTGTCCCCACTCGTGTTCTTGTTCATTACACTAGGATAATATTCTCCATATTTAATAGCATTATTATTCAACCAATAATTACTCTATTACAAATCATAACAATAAACAAATGAATAATCTCATTTAGTTCTACTATTAAATGATCATCTTTATTGATGTTAAATAGAATAGAATGTGACTATTTTGAAAGATAAAAATTTTCTTATTTAAAGCAAAAGGATAGTTTACTAAGAAAAAAGAAGCTGATCATTTTTTGATCTTTTTTTTCACTTCACGAAAATATAATCTACAACTAATGATTATTTATAAAAAGAAAAACCTTTAAAAACAATTAAAAGTTATTTACAATAATCGTTATTTAGAAAAAATAATGGGGGGGGGAAAAACAAGGCTTAAATCTTTTGCTACTACGAAATACTGTTTCATTAATGAATAAGTTCTTTTTATCGAAAAATTATTTCACTCGGTGTTGTTTACTTGTATCTTCCCATAGGTATTCACGACTGAAATTGATCAGTCTCTTGATGGCGTATGTGCATCCTGTGTGAACTACTTCGATAACGCGATGAGGTTTGAAGCGAACGGTACTAACTTCGAGTCCCAGAGTGAACATCAGCTCTGAGATGCAGGTACATCCAGCCGACGAGTCCCGAATGGGATGAAACGCAAATCCTAGATTCTACTGCTGACCACTATCCATCTTTCCTTTGAAAATTATTTCATTTCTAATATTAGGGTAGACAAGTCAGTTTCGTCGTCAATTATTAAAGTTTGAAAAAGGGAGATAAGTTAAAAAACATGAACAAAGGAAAATACTGTAGATATTCATGATCACCAGTTAATTTCCATGTTAGTAGTTAAGGGGAAAATCTTATTTGAATAATCAATATTATATATAACAGTAAATTATTAACATAGAAATAATCTAGGTACCTAATTTAACGGTACTTCTTAAAACATAATATCAATTTAGAATAAAAGACACCAACGGTAAAAACATAATTTCCTCTTTGAAATAAAAAGAATTAAAATGCTTGCGACATTCACTTTGAATGTTCTTTTAGGGGTTTCGGGAGAATATATGCCATTAATATTAAATATATGTCTTTTATAGTATTATATTATCGCAACACAATAAGACTTTAGACAGTATTTTATGTAGACAAAACGATAAAAACTCATTTTCGTATGATAACAGACAATCGCAAAATGTTGTTTTGCGATGTAAATTCATTGGTCTCAACTTCTTAAAAAAAGACAGCCAAAAATATTTTTAAATCAGAAGGACATGTTTTATGCACCATCACCAAAACAAAGGTCCTAGCTTGGCAGTCAGCTTTATGAATAGATAAGTTGAACTAGAGTGGACGCCTTTATAAGAAAAACCTCCACATCTAAGGGGAAGCACATAATACAATGGACATACTGGACGCAACTAGACGATTTGGACTTTGCTGATGACCTTATTCTTCTATTTCATACACACGAGCAAATGCAGGTCAAGACAACCACTGTAGCGGAATCCTCTGCATCAGTAGGCCTAAAAATACACAAGGGAAAACCAAGACCCTGAAATAAAACACGGAGAACACCAATCCAATCACACTTGGTGGAGAAACTGTGGAATAGATGGGAACTTTCACACACCTAGTCAGCTTCATCTATGAACGTGGAAGATCTAATACAGACGTAAATGGAAGGATTGGTATAGAAAGAGCAGCATTCCTACAGTTGAAGAACGGATAGAACTCAAATTAACAGTCAGACGATACATAGTCAGAATCTTCAATACCAACATCAATACAGTTCTACTGTGCGGATCTGAGAATAGAAGAACTACTACAACCATCATCAAAAGCGTACAGGTATTCATTAGCAATTCTCTATGCAAGATACTCAATGTTCGTTGACCGGATACCATCACCAACAGCCTACTTTGGGAGAGAACAAACCAGCTTCCAGTAGAAGAAGAAATTTAAAAAAGACGTTTGAAGTGGATAGGACATGCATTGTGGGGATAATCAAACTGTATCAAGAGGCAAGAGCTAATTTGGAATTCTGAAGGGAAACGGAAGAGAGGAAAGCCAAAGAAAACAATGCATCAAGAATCAGAAGCAGACATTCAAAGAATGTATAGCTTCTAGAAAGAACTGGAAAGGATTGCTCAGGACAGAGTTGGATATATATATATATATATATATATATATGTCTTTGGTATTCTAATTCTTCACATTTTGTCACATATTAATGTTGCACCTTAATACATACAGCTGATCGGAAACCACAAGACTCATATTATTCTACCTGATTTGTTGTTTCGGTTTTATTCAAAGGAGTTTAGTTTGATATAACATTGAACTTCAAGAGTCATACAGATTCTTCTAAAAATTTTTACTAAAATTAACAAAGTCGAGCATAATCTAATGTCATCTAATCAAAAAGATTAAGAAGATAAAATCTAAGGACGGAAGAATGTATATAAAGGATAACCAAATCAGATTATGTAATACAATATGATGAACAAAACACCAGAAATAGGGGTTCATATAATTGTAAAGAGTTATTAGTTTACTTTAGAAATACTGCTATCCGTTAGTGGAAAGTAAAAATGAGAAAACATTCTAATTAAAGAGTCACTTGGTATGAGTGAATCAAGTATACAGAACATATAAAAATATTTTTAATTTAGATAGTGATATGTATAATTTGTTTGTGAACCAAACATTTACTTAATCAACAGTGATTATAATACCACTTTACTAATGAGATCAGTGCAATCGCACAATTTTTCAAAGGTATGTTGTAATAACTATTAATTTCACTTAACCCAATACTCAATACTAATTCTGTATTTGCGTCGTTGAGATGAAAATTTA
Organism: Schistosoma mansoni; assembly: GCF_000237925.1. Classification (NCBI taxonomy): domain Eukaryota; kingdom Metazoa; phylum Platyhelminthes; class Trematoda; order Strigeidida; family Schistosomatidae; genus Schistosoma; species Schistosoma mansoni. The sequence goes on along the minus strand of NC_031502.1, from coordinate 36,620,977 downwards.
ATTTCGGATAACTGAATTTTATATATGGATGCACTTGATCCTGAATTTAATTCAACCCGATAAACCGAATATCTAAAATGCGAAATTTTCCTAATTATAAAACTATAGTTCACATGATTTTAAATTCTAAATGAGTCGTTGAAATTCATTATTGAATGCTGAAGTATACCACTTATTCCTGAGGAAATTTCAGAGGGACATTTCATGTGTTCCATATCTGGAAATAAGCTGAATTAAATTCCCCAACCACCTTAGACAGAAAACTGATTTCGATTTCAGATGTCATTTCGAATGATTTTTGGTACAAATATCATGTTTCCTTAAAACAATGTCAAGAGATTTTACCTCGTCTTGTAGATGTACCAAAGAATATTCTTTGCAATGGCTCAGTTTGAAAAATTAAAGAATATCATAATAGTTATATCCCGTGGAGATTTATGAATGGTAACTTTGAGAACTATTTTTGGACCGATATGATAAATTTCCTATTTTATTCGTGTTCCTCTTATTATAAGCTTTATTTTGACTCATAGACTATTATTATACGATTTACCATTCTTGAGTTATACCCAGTCTATTAATTACTGTTCCCCCTATTCACAGCCACATTTGGTTGAATACTGTACAAATGATATTTTCTATTTTATGGTATGATATGGTCAGTTTGTTTGGCATATAAACCCAGTATGTTTAAGAAAAATGAATAATATTGCAGAGGCTGTTATTGGTGTTCTGGACTTAGCTGGCTGGGCTAGACAGAAGGCAGGACTGATAGATACTCAAGACTGCTCATACGGCTTTTGTGTATCATTAGATCAGATCGATAAAATCACTGTTCTCTGATAGGCGGTCTTATATAACATCATATAGATAAAATGGGCACAGAGGCAATCGATACAACAATAATTCATTAAAAAGCACATAATATTAACAGACAATACGTCACTCTCACTTAAAAATAAGCTCCTTTTTTAGAATACCAAATAGAGCCTATATTCTTGTTTTAAATAGACAAAATAACTCGGAAAAATTTGATAGAATTATAAGTGAAAAGTTTTTTTTAATTATCTTATTGGATCTGTAGTACTGTAGTGAACAGAACACGACTGCGGACGATCGAATGTACTTGAGCACAAATTACAGACTATCTCACTAAATTCTGATAACTGTACAATAAATAGTTAATTTGCAAAATAACAATCAATTGTCTCAATCTTAACTGTTCCTTCCGCAAATATCAGTCCATCTTCTCTGATTTCATTGTTCATGCATTTTCATACCGATTGTGCTTCATTCCTGTTCTTTCCTTATCGATCTTCTATCAAAATACATTCTATGTCTGACTATCACCATATACTACTTATATGGATATAAGTAGCCCACACTACAGTACTTCTAATGGAAAGTGATTAACTTTAAATTATGATATATTTTCTCAAATGCTTTGTTAATATTTACTTTCATATTTTTTATCTCCCATGTAATTGTGTGTACTAATTTTTCACAACAATAATTAATCATACAGTATGCTAATTTTATTTTTAAGAAAAAATCACCAAATTAAATTCAGTTTAGTGTTGCCTAATAATCTAATTACACGATAATAGTTTGTTTAAACAAACCTCCAATAATTTTATTTCACAACAAACAATATATATTTTATTAGAACCTTTTTTTAAATGAACAGATCACAATTTGATGGAGGCTAAAATTTAAAATTGAAAAGAACTAATGGTTTTAGTCGTTTATTATAATCTAAATATCTAATACATAAGTAATCTTTAAAATTACTTACTTATTTACGCCTGTTACTCTCAATGAAACATAGACCGCCGACTAGCGTACTCCAACCCACTGTATTCTGGGCCTTCTGTTCTAATTCTATCCAACTGCTGTTCATTATTCTCATGTCTGTCTCCAGTTCTCGGCATAATGTGTTTTTTGGTCTTCCTCTCCTCCTTTGACCTTCAGGATTCCATGTGAGGGATTGCCTTGTGACGCAACTGGGTGCTTTCGTCAATATGTGTCCTATCCAATTCTAGCTCTTCTTCCTGATTTCTTCTCCCACTAAAATCACTCCAATATGTGCATTCATTGATATTGGTTTCAGAACAAATATTGTACCGTAATAAATTGTAATGAATAGAATATAAAAATTTAGTTAACATTGAATATAGTAAGAAGTTGAAGTAGTCCGTTTGATTGAAAATTAATTTACCATTTATAGACAACGTAAAATAGAGTATTTCAGGATATTTTCTAGAATAAATCATCTTAATTTTCTTTGAGATAGTTTATATGGTAGTCGATATCGATACAAAAATTGAAATATTTCATCTATTTGAACTTTTAAATTTCTGATTCATTTGAATTCATCTATCGATAACGCTGATTTGTCTCACAAAACTTTGTATATTACAATGGTTTTCATGAAGGATCAGTATCATTTGGAGAACCACTGTATTTCTGTGGCAGTAATATAAAGTCCTAATAGTAATTCGTATCCCATTCACAGAAGCTTCATTTTGGTTGTTAATCAAAGAGCAAAAAGATAAGTAGTTATGATTTAGTTTCGATAGTGTAATAAGAAGACACTATCTAAAGTTATCAAAGGCACTATTTGCTTTAAATGATTTAGTTGTTTGTTTACAGTTACTTTCAGTTTTAAGATCAATTACAAATTAAAACTTTTGTTTATCTCCATAATCCATTTTAAGGCTCTGAAAATCCAATACGTATATTTGTTTGAAAAAGACATCAATGATTAGATTTAAGATAAAAACATTGAAGGTATACAATAATATTTCCGTGTCACCTTTAAATTGGAAAGATGGTTTCTTGTTTTGAACAGTTTGGAATGGAAATGACTGAAATCAGTTTAGCGAACAAATTTCAATTTCTGTTCATTGTATTTATGTTTATATACAGTTTTAATGAGTTTATATATGCATATATGTTATATATGTTAATCGGAGACGATGAATTGATATTTGCAGAAGGAATGGTCAAGATTGAGACAATTGATTGATAGATTGTAAACTAACTGTTTACTGTATGGTTGTCAGACTTTAGTGAGATAGTCTGTAATATTTTCGTGTCAAATACATTCGCTTGTCTCCACTCGTGTTCTTGTTCACTACACTTTGTGTATCACTAGTCAAATAATATTGATTTAATATTCCCTTACTTTTTATTCATGTTAAAGATATACTTTAAAGAGAAAATATTACATTTAGATATATTACTCACTAACATTTTAGACTATATTTTTGGTCGTAAATAAATAATTTAACAAAAAATACAATGTTTAATTTATTTCGAGGTACAATATCGAAAGACGAAAATCGTTGAACTCTGACAAACTTTGTTGAAGATGACGTTTGAAACTAATGACTTGATACGTATGACTGCGAGTTTTGATTAGGAAAATCCAGAAAATAATATTATGGTACATCTGTGGTGTATGCTACTTATGTCTTTCGATGTAAGTAGTGTGTGACATTAATCAAAAATGGAATCCATAGCAGCAGAAAGCTAAGAAGACGGAATTAAAAAAAAAAGGATGGGCCATAGAAAGAAATTGTGAATTGAAAGAATCATACAGAATGTAAAGGAAAAATGACGAAAGATTTGTAAATGAAGTATTTCATCTATGGTTCTCATGTTTTATAAAGATATTCTATAATTTTGTACTAAAAAATAAATTGTTTTCCCCTAACTAAGTTCGGGTTCACTATACATTATTTTTTATTTTATACCAACTCTTCAGAATATTTAGTGAGATTGTATTTGCTTTAAGAACTATAAATTATGGAAACTTCTCTTTGTAACGAACTGATACTTTTGTCCTTCGTTATCTTCAATATAAATTAAATTTATACAAATATATTCAACAGTAAACTTCACCTGAGAATGTGACATAGAACGAAAATCTTGCCTCATTTTGAAACCATTATCTTTAAAAGAAAGCATTAATATAGAGTTTGACTTCAAAATTCTGTGAGTTAAACTGTAAACAACAAACTACCGAAATAAATCAAAAAACATTTGATAAGTAATAGCTTTGATGTACTGTAAAACCTTTGTTTACTGGAGGAGAGTGCTACATCGAAGCACGGTACAACTACCGGGGGGGTAGCTGTTTTTGCACTGCTTACGCAGAACCATTACATAACACTCTTATTCAATTTTTTTCTGGGGGGGGCGGTTCAATTTTACCATCCTTTTTGAACCTTCAGTAGTTATGCAATGACTCTTTGTAGCATTCATAATCGTTTGCGGGTACATGTAGAGTGGTTGATTAGGCCAATCTCCACCACCTACATTGCCGCTCACGTTAGTACATGGGATGGTCCCCATGATCCACAAGGCATGACGAGGACGTGTGAGTCGGATTTTGTCTTCCACTAATGAAATTTCTAACTTTTAATTTATTATATCAACAAAGTTTAATTAAACACAAACTAATTATTTCTTCTAAATAAATTAATATATTTGTGATATACCAATGAGTAGAAAAATTAGATTTTCTGACGTTTCGTGACTCAGTGTAAGCCACTTCTTCAGAGAATAAATAACCAAATTAACATTAATCCAAGTTTAGATCATCATAAAATAATATCCAAATTATTAATATATTCTTTTTATATATTGAGCTAAGAACTGAATACTTATATTTGAATTTAAATGATACCTTCAAAAGAAGACAAAAAATTTGTCCGAAGAACAACTGTAATGAGATAAATCTGTTAGTGAAGTATTTTTAATTCTTTTCTTTTTTTCTTTCTTTCTACAAAAACAGAAGAATAACATAATCATATGGAAATTAGGATGATTTATTTTATCACATCTGGAAACACTCAAACTATCGAGATGTTACACTATAAACATTATACTTATTCTTTTTTTCTTAACTATGCTAAATTAGAATTAATTTATAAGTATACAGTTTAAATGTTTATCTAATAGTATTCTAATAATTATACTTTGGAAGTTTCTTTTTTCCCATGAAAACATTTATCCGTATATTATTATTATTATTATTATTATTCATTCGATAAATATGGGTACACTGATATAATCAGGTGCTTGAATGGATACAACATTTTTATCATATTAATTATTTAATTGCTTTTATATCTATCTCTTTCTTTCTAGTTTGTTGTTGATAATATAAATTACCTTAACCAACATTGTCTGTATTATCCTTCCCCCCTTTTTGTTGTTGCTGTTATTGTTGATATCTCCTTTTCCTCTAAACTCTCCATCTTTCTTTTCATATATACATATAACTTATATAGGTAATATCATTGATATGATCAGATTTCATGTGTTAAAGATGGTGGAAGAAATTACATGTTTCATTCCATTTTTTCTCTCGTCTATATTCAATCAGAAAAAAAAGAATATTGAATGAAAATTGTTTTATCGTAATTTTTTTTACAGTATTTAATATGATTTACATGAAACTAAATCATGAATTCTTTATTGTATAATGACGCCATTAAGACTGTGAGAAAATTATAAAACAATCAAATATATATATGTAAATGTACATTTAGAGTTCATGTAAATTGTCGTTTAAAAATAAGTTTTCTACTTTGAATTTATTTATAAGTTATTAAATTATAATTAAGTATATAAATAATTATCAGGAGGGTTTTGTGGAGATTTTAGTAATTTTATATAGTTTAGATCATGAGTCTATTGAACTAGACCATTATGGAAAACCTGGAAGCACTGGACGGCCATTTCGTCCTATTGTGGGACTCATTTGTTGGGAGATATAAACTTACTGAAGACATTGGTGAATGGTTGCTCAATTTCGTGGATTGGTTGACGTTAGACATTAACATCATAGGATGACGGCTCAATGGTCTATCGGTTTAGTGCTCTGGCGCAAGACTGGTAGGTCCTGGGTCCGAATCTCGCGAGGCATGACCATGGATGCGCACTGCTGAGGGGTCTCACATTAGGACGAAACGGCCGTCTAGTGCTTGCATGTTTTCCATGGTGGTATAGCTTTAATTGACTAATGATCTCAACTAAATAATTAATCATTATACTATAAATATATATCCTTAATTTTAAGTGATATTAAGCAAACTTTATCTTAACATACATTCATATGTACAGGACATGAACCGTGTTATGCAATATAAAGTTAGAATGAATAGGGAAAAAAGACAACTCTAATAAGTTATTTTATCACATCTGACTGATATCTCAACAACAACAACAACAACAAAATTACATCAAGTTCACATTTGAAGAATTTCGATCAAGGTGTGAGAAGAATATTTTGAGGTCCATAATATCTAGCCATTTTATTTTCATAATTTAAAATACTACACTGTCTATTGTCAAATATGTGTACACAATAATCAGTAATTGAAAAATATGCTTTTTAGCATAAAGTGAAATAAACGATCACAACCAAAAAACTTCAGTAAAACCTATTTCATAGAGTATTTGTTTAAGCCTTCATAATTTCTAATAATTTACATTGATAATCACTGTTTTTGTGGTATTCGTTTCTATCAGTTATACACTATGAAGACACAATGTTATTATTCATTAACAACCACTTTGGTTAACAGTTAAAAGGGCTTCTTTCTTAAGTGACGAACCAATTGTCAATAATAGCCGTTTGTTTTGTGAAAAAGAAATGTATGACTCGCAATATCTCTTTACTTGTATTGTTTATTTTGACTAACGCTTTTTAGAAAGGTTGTTTTCTACGCGATGGGGTTGCTAACCCCATATCTAACCCTCCTCCTTTATTCAGGCTTGGGGCTGGCAGTAACACTAGGGGAGCAACAGGTGGGGTTCTACTTGTATAGACATAAGAAAATATATGCAGCTTAGAATAAGCGTTACTAGTGTTTGATATCCTCTGAACTCTGATCATGAAACACCAGACAACCGTAACTTTGTTCTCCAGAAAGATACTTTATTCATGCTAAGTTACATATTAGGCGATTTTATAATCACTTTCGAAATAAGTACAGACGAATGGCGTTATGTGGTGCTCTTAGTTACATCAGAAACACTATTATTACCGAGATAATTAAAAGTTTTACAAATACACATAATAGCCGTCGGACAAGTTAATGGAGATCGGAGACCCAGTATATTAATGAACAACATGGCGTTTGATGTAATAGGTACTGGGTTTAAGTTTTCCTTAAAAAATCAACACTTAGATCCAGGTACATCCGAATAATGAGTTTTCAATAAAATGAAACACACGTCCCGGATTCCATTATTAGCCAAAACCCACATATATAATTCCTCTGAACTATCTTTTTCTAAGATTGAAGCTGTGAAGTATGAGATGACCGAAGTGATCCTTCTATATCATCAATTATAAATACCTAGTATATTTTCTTTCATATGAACTATGACAATTTCCTCTTCTGTATCTAAAACATATAAATAAAAAGTGACTAACCGAATAATCCTCCAGTTCTAAATGTTGACGACCATTTAATTATTATTTATCGGCATTTCACAATGTAATTTATTAAGGTAAATTAAATATTATCATTTTTACACAAAATCCATTATATACTAGTATACTCATATCTGTTAAGTTGGCCAGTATTATTCAACTGACTATTTTGTTTGTCTAAAACCATATCCAGGCAAATAACTCAATAAAGTAATTTGAGTCAAAAATTTCTTGGCTGATCCAAAATGTTCTCTATACTACTATTTCTATTGGATAACCAATCAAATTATAAATACTTTAGAGTGGTCTTATTTTATTTAATGTTTATCAACTTTATTTCCGTATTGAATTTTGACATGAAATTGTTCACATTAAAAAAATTCTTGTCAACGATAAATTATTGTATCTGTTTAAGTATCATTTATACAAAATGGCATTACGTTGCTATGACACAGTTAAATAATGAAAAAATTAAATGGATTTATAGAAGGCAGCCAGGAGTTCCGCATATGCTTACAATAAGACCATATGTATTCAGTGACATTGTAACCCCCTATTAGGACCAATCACTTCCCAGATGGCTGAGATAAAAACATAGTGATTCCCATAACTCAATTCTTTTGATTTGTGTAAACGATTTTGTCTGGAGAAACAAGCGGGTAAATTAAATATTAGTTAAGTCGTTATACCTTCGAAAAGTGACCTTATTTTGCAGTAACTCTGATTGCAATTGACAGCTACTGTTATTTTAGATTACATTTCGAAGCAATATTTACCAAAAGCAACTATATCTTTGCCCCTCGATGCTTTTAGATCATGATAAGTTCACATAATAAACTATGCTACTTGTAAGTAGTTCAAAACTAACTAAAACATTTCTAAGGTTGACACCGGAACTGCGGTCATTTCTTGTGGAAAAATTGCTCAACAATGATTGAAAACAAGATTTAAGGAAAATGAAGGGTTGTTTATATTCAATTAACTTTGGAGAACCTTCACGATATCCTTTAAATGTAGCTCTACTACTGATTAAATAGCTCGAAGAAAGACTTAGTTAAACCGCCATACGGAGAACATAAACAAGTTGGATGCCCTACAGAACAAATTTTCAGAATTAGCACACGTAGCAGTAAGTCAAGATGAGTTTCATTTTCTTCTCGATAAATTTATCTTTTTTAATTAACATCATGTAGAAAAGCAAAACCTTATGAAAATAGGACAGTAATAAAACAGCCATCGAAGAATCCGTCCATATATATAAAATAGTAACATATTTACCCATAACTTCACTGACTTGTAAGCACATGATATGTTAAATCTCAGACAAAACAACAAAGCTGGTTTAGCAGTTGTTCACATCTCTATATGATACTAACTAAAAAGCCACCGAGCAACTTGTCTGGGAAATTCGTTGGCAAATGATACTTAAGTAGTGTGTTCGCGAGATAGTTTCCAAATAAGTTTACTGAAAGTAATATCAAGTTTAGTAATAAATCAAAGTGCAGGATGAATTAAGCAATAGAACATGTATTGCTCAGCTTTACCTAAACAGAAATACTCTGGGATTTTACAAATATATTATTTTTATTTAACGACTCATTCTTTACAAAAGTCAGTTTGAAATCTCGCCTCCATCAATTAAGTACTACCACTAGCTTTAAAAAATATGTGCATCTCAAGGCTTAGTTTACGAATGTGAAAAGTAGAACCTATTTCGCTTGCTTTGATCAAAGAAACAAATTTCATAAAGAATCTACCAGGTTACTTAGCTGGGTTAACTGATAAGATGGAAATAGCCAGTCGTTTACATATGCTTTGGGCAAAATATACAATAATTTGCGATTCGATAAATTGTTTTCACAATTCGCTCGTTCAATTTCTAATAAATGATTATAATTGTTTAGAATGAGATATTTTGAGAAATGGAATAATATTTGGTGAATAATCATTTAATTAATAAAAATCATTTCTTATGATTCAATTAGAATGTATTTTTCAATATAGTTGACTGAATCCTTTTCAAAATAACTGTACCACTTCATTCAATCAAAAGAATACAACCACTTGAAATTAGAATAATTTGATCATTCAAACATAGGATATCGATCACCTAGAAATGTATTTTCTGAAAGAAGACCTTAACTATTCTATTCAACTCAAACAATATAATTTCCCTGATTTCCTTGTAAAAGTTTATTTACAATGTTTAATTTAGTGCTTATTTATTTATTTAAACACAAAAATATTGGTACAAAGAGGCAACAGATATATATGCGCCACACAAATCTCATTTCATTTGTGTGAGGGTTGTGATACTGCCCGGGTGCCCAAACTGAGGCAGGTGGTTTTCCTAGGGGTCCACACCCCGAGCCTTTGACCTGAAGGTCTAGTCCACAAGGCAGTGGAGCATCGTGAGGAGATGCAGTCCCATCGTAGCCGGTGACCAACAATCGGTTCATACGCCATTTGTTCCCTCAGGATCCTGGAGCCCATGTGCATCATTGGTTTGGAGTCAGGGTTTTCCAACTCCCCTAGGTGAACTTTCCGTGTCCACCAACCCGGTTAAGGCGCCGGACATTCGCTTTTCGTCCTCTCAATTTCTTAAACAACATCCTCGCCACGAGAAGGCAGTGAGTAGGACTTCCCTGTCAGAGGCTATATACGCGTGACTATGTGAGAGCATTTCGAGAGGGAGGGCAGACTCTCCCCACTCTCAGCCGTACCAGGGCATTTGGTAGCAATTTAATGCTAAAATATATACAATATAGAACAAACACGAGATGAGAAAAATCATGAATTTGATCAGAAAAACCAAAGCACTGTAGATTTCATAGCATTATATATATACGAAATGAAAACAGAACTAGTGAAGAACAATACAAGTCATCATATCTAAATAAATTTTATTTATATTGTAACCTTTTTTTAACTTTAAAAAAATACTTCAGAATATTTAAAAATATTATTTACAATTGATCAAAATTAGCAAATTATTTATTCATTCCTTCTTTTTTCTTTATGTCTTATTATGACTATTATTTCGATGTTTCTTACTCAATTAGTTCATTCTCAGTAGTTCGAGAACGTTTTACTGTTGGATTTGAATAATCATAAAATAACCATAATTTTGGTAAATATAATTCAAATTCAGCACAATACATATCTTTAAATGGTGCAACATTACGTACAAAACGATAATGCCAATTATTTATAAAACATTGATCATTCGTTTGTTCAATATTCAAGTTATCATTAACTGTTTCATTATTTGGTGTTGAATTAACAAATTGAAATAAATCAGTAATATTTGTATTTAATGCTTTAGCTAAACGTATTTTTATATTTTCTTCTGATTCAATATTACGTCTCATAAAACAATAACAGTAAATATACAAAGGTTTAATGAACTTTTGATGGATAGGAGATGAATCATTTAGATTAGCAGTTACATTATCACTATTATTATCAGTAATGATATTTGATGAATTTATACAATTTAATGGTGGTACAAATGCATCTAAAAAATCTATAGCCAATTGAGGAAGATTCATAATAACTACAAAACGATCAATTGATGATGAAATGGAATCACAATCAGTTGATTCAATTTTGTCAGAACTCCCATATTTTCTGTAGTGCGGAAGAAGAATCTAGTATATAAGAAAGAAACAAGTAGTTGGTAATTGATATGTTATAAAACAAGACAATACAATACATAATTTAAATAAAAAAACATCAATTTAAGTTCGAGAAGTTTCCGAATATGAACAAGGTAGATGATCGAGGAGGGAGGCAAGAAGTTTCCACTATTAACCGATACTAGCTACAAAAATGAAACACAAAAACACTTGGTTTTTGTTTCTTCCTAAATTAAAATTTGATCATGATAGTTATCAGATAGCAACTAACATGAAAACCTTGAGATATTGATTAGGTGTAATCCTATTTTTAATGACTCACAATTTTATACCTACAAATTCTTGGATCTCAGAGAAATAAAAGTTAGTAAAGCTAGTGAATTTGGTCTGAAAAACCATATAATCTAACATCTTTCTCTCAAGGGAGCTCTATCTTAATAGATGTTTGAGAAAAATTTACACATACAGGTGGTAATGCAGATTTTTTGGTCTAGTCTGAGTGGTCATAATAGTAATTAGGTGTTACAAAACAGAGTGATGAATAAAGTTTTATCATCTAATAATAATATAAACTTCATAGTGAAACGATCTATTCAATAGGGTTAGAATATCACGACACTTATCTATAAGGGAACCAACAAACAAGCTTTAGAGCACCTTTCGAGAAAGAAATATCAGTAAACGTAACTTAGAAAGTATTAAGACATACTTGACTGAATGATGAGAACGATAACCTCATTTCAAAGAAAAAAAGGTACGGAACAATAACACGAAATCATATTCATCGTGATGTACCATAACTAAAAATCCATCATATTGGGACAAAAATAGTGAAATACAAAGTTCATAACTTTTGAAAACCATTTCATTTATCTTGATGAATCGTAAACACATCTTGTGAAAGATCTCAACTGTTTAAATGTGTAATAATCATATATCTAAAACACTGGAGTAGCTATAATCATCAATTACACAGTTTCCACACACTATATTAAAAAACCAAGTAACCCATGTAATAACCATTAGACAAGTCAATTACGAAGCAATAATAATATTAATTGAGCATATCATAGAGCTTATCATAATATCTCCCTACAATTTAGTAAAGTTCATATATTAAATATTTACAAAAAAAATGTAGATGCGTAATTTGCGAAACATTTCAATTCAATGAACATAACTTTTCATAGTAAATCCATACATAAAATCATTTTTACGAAGATAGTCAGCATTGATTTATAGTTCATAGTGGTTGCACAGGGAAACTAAACAAACAATAAGCAAAACCCAAGACAATTAATTCATTTTCTATATGAATGCTCAGTTTATGTAATTCAACCGGGTCTGTTGTGAGATAGTAACTCACTGAAGACAATTGATGAACGGTTGCTTAATTTGGTGGATTGGTTGAAATTAGGCGGCTCAGTGGTCTAGAGGTTAAGAGCTCGCGGGCGAGACTAACATGGCCTTGGGTTCGAATCTCGCGCGGCGAGATCGTGGATGCGCACTGCTGAGGAGTCCCATCCAGTGCTTACAGGTTTTCCATGGTGGTCTGGCTTCTATTGACTCATGATTTCAACTATAAAACTATGTAACTGTCACAAATTTATTTAATTTATGACTAACTTCACGAATAAATTCACGTCCATCCATATTGTAGCAGATAATATTTTTCAAAGGATGTTTACGCGATGAGTTTTGGGCAACATTTTTCTTAAGCCAAATAAACGAATCAGGATTGAGATCATTCGCCAACACATGACATCCTGCTCGACTAGCTGGGATAGAGAAAGGTCCAATCCCAGCAAATACATCATAAACAACTACACGATCTCCAGGAATAGGTCGCGGTGTAAGAAATGGATCATTATTTGGAAGGGGTGGACGCAAACTGTTAACGACTCGCGTATGCTCAGTACCTAAACGAAAGAAAAGTATTTTGTTGAAAACCCAGTAAGTGAAACAACAACATTGCTTTCATATACTGACAATGACTTCTAGGAGGTTAAGTGACGAACAAAAAGTTTGGAAACAGGATGTACTGCCAGCTTTTACAGTAACAAGACTATTCTAGCAGATAGTGTTTCCATATTTCTTAGTAACATAAATCACCAGGACAGTAGTCATAATTTTAGGTAGAACAAACAGGCAACTTTCTTCAACATGGGTAATATATTGACCGCTTTTTTGTATAATCTGCTTACCTTGGTGACGTGAATAATGCTAGTGCACAAATGAAAACGCCTCATTTAATAATAAAAATGTTGACATGACACTTGACAGTGCATGTACGATACAACTCAGAGATCAAGCTACAACATTCTTCCTTTACAGTTTTAAACCGACAACCAGTAGACAGTCCGCAGGAACAAACCCAGAATACCAACTCACTTAGTATCTACAATTCATGTACGAATGGACAGACTGAAGGCAATCACTAGTGGACATATTAAATGGGGACTATCATGTGTATGAGGAGTGTTTACAAAAAGCGATAATATAGCATAAGTAGGGCATCTGGAATCGATACAACTAACAGGCCATTATAAGATACAAAATAAATAGCAAACATGATTGTGCAGGAGTACCGCAAATGTTGGGAAAATTATATATAACGTGAAAAATCCGACTAGAGAGCCCATCACTAAACGCCAGTGTACAGTTTCTAGCACTTATTTTTAAAGCGAATTTATTGGGTAATAGTTATTTGAAAATTTCTATGGACTCTCAACATACAAGATGTAAATAATCACTTCAAGAATAGTAAAACTCAGCCCTACTGTAGTGAAAAACAAATGGTTTCAAATATAAGAAAAAATTAGGGTGAATTTAACTAGCTGAAGTAGTTACTAATGTTTCTGATTATTTATCATATAAACTACCTCCGGGATATAAATGCTTGGTGTATTTAACACAGAAAAGAATAGGTTATTTGGAAAGTTCTATGGTAGATATCCGAAATACTTAGCTCAAAAACCGATGTAGTAGGTGAATCGATATTTGACAAATCTAGAGCTATCTACCACTTTAGAATCACAGCGAGCAAAATTTCAATATAGGCTCCTAAACTTTAGACACTTAGCACGTTGTTGTCAAATAAGCTGATCTTCGTGAATTTTTAAGATTTATTAGAAGACTTAAACCTAAATATTTAGACTTAAATAGCAAGTGCTTGCAATATCAAACTATGAACACATGCAAAAAGACATTCATGGGATAACACGGATGGAATTTACGGAAAATAACATTTCAATGAGGCAATGTATGAAACAGAATTCAAGTGAAAATTCAAAATTTAACGGCTTTAAATAAATACGACCCTTACCCAAACGCGGATTACAGTAAACTTTGCTAATATCCAAGTGAAATGTCATATTGTTTTCACGCATTGATGTGATATAATCAGGAACACCAGCAAGTAATTCCATTTCAAAAGTACGATAAGCCGATTCAATATTCGAAACTTTATGAATAACTGTGCGAATATTTGGTATTTTATCAAGTGCAACTTGACCTGTAGTTGGTTAACCAGAAATGATGGGGGAAAAAGACTTGTCAAATAAAATATTAAAGGTGATAGTAATATGAAAAAAATAAAGTAAATATGTCACACGTGTAAGTGAATTGATAACTATGAATCAAACAGCAAACCTAAACATTTGTAAACGATGGTCATAAATAGACCGATAGTTTTCCTCACTACGGAAAAATAAATAAACAAACATCTAGTCCTGATATTTCCAAATATATGAAAGTTGAAAAACTTTTTGGGATGTGAACCAAGAATAGTTGTCCTACTAAAACTGTTAATCCTTTCTCGAAAAAGACATAAATCGATAGGAAACTCTACTGCTATGATGACACAACATACTAAAACGATTGAAGTGGTTGAGTCTATGATCTCTTCAACCGCCTGATTCCTCAAGTCCCAACCGAATAGACTTTAATACATGGTACTGTGGTATGCATTGGACTAGTCTTTATCGACCGGCTACGACTCCTTGATTGGGGTTCTAGAGATGGTGCAACTCAATGGCTTGAGATATTATCAGACATCACTTGTAACATGAGTCAATGGAGATTCTGGAGTTACTTTATTAAATTCTTTATAAAAGTGAGAGGACCTATTTTGACTAAAAGAAATCTTTCTTGAGCACATTTTTAGCTGAACTGTATCTAGTATTGTATGATATTCTTGTTTACTCATTTATTTTAATTGTATTTTCTGATAGAACCTCCCTTTCTCCTCTTATATTTTCACAATATTATGCCTTTAGTTATGCAGGACATACTTATTTCGGTGCCCAATGGTACCAGTAATTACGTGTACAGAATAAAATAAAAACACACTAGATGCTTAATAAGAACCATAGATTGACAACATAACTTGGTACAAACACACGGAAACTACGTCTATCGATCTCAAAACAACATAGGGGTCAAGAAAAAGGTTTCATGGCAGACCCACGCCTCAACAATGTCAGCAAACGACTATCTTATGTGCTGAAGCGAGATTTATGCCCGGTAAGTGAGGTTTTACTGAAACTCACCAATAATATGACGGTAAGGTAATGCTTCAGTTTTGAGATTAAATTGCATAACGTGACCAATTATAGTAAACCCAGTAATAGGCAAGATGAAATCAGGCAACAATTCCTTGATAACTTGTTCGAATGTAAAATTTTCATAACCGACCGATATATTCACGAGACATGGTGAGGTGACCATATTTTCCAACAAGTTTATCTCTTCTTCTATAACACTAACTTTTTTAAATGCTTCGTCGTTTAATGAATTTTCAGCTTTCACATCGTCTAAGCATTCGGGCAATTTCGGTACAGATAAATCGACTGGTTGAAGATTTGGGTAATCTTTAGGTAAATCAACGTTCCACTGATTCAAATCAGTTATAAACTGCAAGATTTTATCAGGCTCAGGCATTTGAACCAGCATCAATTTACGCAACGATCCATTTGGATCTCGGCTGAAAGTGTTTTTTTGCAAAAATAAAAAATGAGCTATTAAGATTGGATAAATTATTTCAGGAGAAATAAATTATGATAACATAACGCTCAATGAGTAGGAGGCTTTATGTGGTGCCCGAAGACATTTATCACAATGAATGAAAAACTTTAAAGACGGTATAAAGCGTAATCAGAATCTCTTTTCAAAAGTAATTATTCTCAGTTGATATTTTCTTTAGCAAAACACTAAGGGAAATCGATAAATCTCGAAGTAGAGGAATTTGGGCAGGGTATATTAGATTAGAATAGAAAATTTATCAACATATGTTACGGAAACCTGTTTTAAGCTACTGAATGTCTCTGACCACTTATTTATATTTCTCAGTCGATACCAAACCGCATACCAACAGATTAATAGATATTTTTAGGGTAATACTACTGTACTGAACACGAACGCCAGCGGGGACAATCGGATGTATTTGAACTCAAAATTACAGAACGTCTCAGTAAAATATGAGAATCATTCAGTAAATACTTCATTTGCAAAATATCAGTCGTCTCAAACTTGACTGTTCCTTTTGCAAATATCAGTCGATCGTCTCAGATTTCACTGTTCCTGCATTTTCATACCAATTGCTTTCCGTCTCCGTTCTTTCCTTCTCGATCTTCTACTGAAATACATTCTATTCCCTGACTATCGTTGTATACTACTTATGCGGATATAAGTAGTCCACACCACACTACTAGATAGAATAGTCTACCTAAAGCTACATACGACAGCTACAAACTTACCGCGAAACTGATAGTAAGTTGAAATATTTTTGGTAACATGGGTTAAATCCTTGTTACCGATATTTCACCCAAATTTAAAACAACACATTTAATCTGGAAATCGGAAACCCGATGAATGTTTCACCGGTGAGGCAACGGGCATGGATGTTTTAGTGTTACCAGTTGCACAACTGAAGGAAAAGCACTGTTAAGCTGGATATGAAGGTCGATGAACTACCAAGACAGAATGAAACTGTAAGTTCAGAGCAAATAGACGAGGTAAAACTGAGATGTAAACAGAATTGATACAATCCTCTAAGAAATCTAACTGAAAGTACTTAACGTTTTCGATATAAAATAATTATTTACTACACTTACAGATAAGTTATTCCAATTAAAATTAAAAATAGTTACATCTATTAAAGTAACTCAAAACCAAGCAGACTATCTGTAAACTGCTGAGTTGAATAAACTCTGCACCTATCATCAAGTATTAAAGAAACAGTTTAAAATCCTCTTTTAAAAAACTGTTTTTAATAAGATGTAAGCACCAGTGAATTAATTACTGACTAGAACTGACTTATCAAAGGTATGGCTGCTATCGTTTCTGGTAGCAGAAGAAATTTTTAATCCAAAACATGTGCTAGATGTAAACGAATTATGTGTTAGCCAACACACTTGTATTAGTGCAGATGAGTGAACGAAAACTCAACAGGCAAAGCAATAAGTTACAAAAAACGTCAACGAGGTTTTGGAGGAACTTGGCTTCTAATTTGTCTCAACCCCAGTCAGTAAGAACGTACACACAGATTACGAACAAATAATGACACTTCTGAGTTGTCATACTACTGTAGTGACCGAGAACACAAGTGAGACAATCGAATGTATTTGAATACAAAATCGTAGAACATATTAGTTAAATCTGAGAATCATACAGTAAATACATCATTTTCAAAATGTCAGTCAATCATCTCAGAATTCACTGTTCATTCGTTCCCATGTCAATCATATTTTGTTACCGTTCTCTTTTCTTTGAATTTCTTAAACTTCTGCATCCACGCATTTCACTTTCGATTGATGATACATACTACTTATATCTGTCGATATCAGTAGCACACACCACAACACTATTCAGCCGAATAGTGCTGGGAACCATCGACAAAGGTTCAGTACAGAAGCCACTTATCTGTCATTAGATTCAACTCTATACCAAATGTTGGATCGCTTAAACCCATCAAAACAACAGCCAGTAAACTACAACGTAGGACCAGGCACATATATGCATCGGTCCAAGTTGCCATACCTCATTAGCACAACCGGATGAACACCGAATTCATAGTAGTTAATTTAATGGTGGTAATATACAAAATAAAGATTGTATATAAGGATATTATACTGGAAGAAAGGAAGTAATTTTAATCTTATAGTTTAAGGGAAGACAAAGAGTGTACACACAACTACGACATTGTGATCGATTCTGAGCCGTCGCCTAGAGTCTCCAACCACTGATTACGATAGTCACGCAGAGCGTAGCCAAGTAGTCTGCATATACAGACAGGACTCAGACCAGAAGTTAGTGACTTCAAGCACTGATGCCATGTTTTGGTTTGGCCGTCCCTAACTTTCTTCCAATCCCCCAACCGTCTCCAACACTAATCAGCATTGTGCACCGTGGTAATCAGTAGTTTGGCATGCATATTACGTGTCCCAACCATCTCAGTCGATGTAGATTAATGACCTCATAAACTGATTTACCATTATTCCCTAATACCCTGTGTCTAACCTCACTATTACTTACCTGGTGATCCCAGCAGATGCGAGCAATATTTCTAAGACATCTGTGGTCAAATACTAGTAACGTACAAGTACCTTCTACTCTTAATGGCCATGTTTCACAGCCGTAAAGTAGGACAGAACGAACTGCTGCGCAGTATACTCGTCCCTTAATTGATAGACCGATATCTCGTCTTCACCATAGGTGACGTAAGTTGGCAAAAGCCAAACGAGCTTTTCGAATCCGTGCTGAGATTTCATCAGACACCAACTGATTATGGCTGATCAGACTTCCAAGATAAGTGAAGTTGTCGACATGTTCAACTACTTCACTCCCTATTCTTAGTTCAGGCGTTGACGCAGGCCAGTCCTGGAGTAACAATTTACATTTAGATGTGGAGAAACGCATCTCAAACATCCTTGCATTGTTACTCAGTTCTAACAGAAGACTCTGCATTTTGTCAGCGTCTTCACCAAACAGGACTATATCATCTGCGTATTCTAAGTCGCTTAGTGGTCCCCCTGGTAGGAGATCAATTCCTGTAAATTCAGTCGAAGAGAGTGTTATTTCCAGCAATAGGTCTATAATGAAGTTAAACAAAAATGGGGATAGTGGACAGCCTTGACGGACACCACTTGAGGTTGTAAAATCATATGACAGTTCGCCATAAGCTCTCACTCGACTGGTGGTGTTCGAGTAAAGAGCCTTCACAAGGTTTATGTACTTCTCAGGTACACCTTTCAATGACAGACACTGCCACAGAACCTCTCGGTCTACAGAGTCAAATGCTGCTTTCAAGTCAAGAAAAACTATCATTGTCGGACGCCGATAAGCATGTCTGTGCTCTAAAACTTGACGAATGGTGAATATGTGGTCGATACAGCCACGACCAGGTCTGAAGCCAGCCTTATTTTCTCGTGTTTGGAGTTCACGAGTCTTTGTTAGGCGCCCTATAATTATTGAGGCTAGTATTTTAGACTAATCCCTCTATGGTTATCACAGGATGATTTTGGCCCCTTCTTATATATTGGGACAATCAGAGATTGTGACCAGTCAGATGGGATTACGTCCGTTTCCTAGATTTTAGCCAGAATATTAGTCAACCTAATTGATGAAATTGGACTACCATCCTTAAAGACCTCTGAAGATAATCTATCTGGACCAGCTGCTCTTCCTCGTTTCAGAATAGCTATAGCCTTTTGAACTTCAATCAGAGTCGAGGGACCTGCTTCAATGCTCCATTCAGACTGTCTGGGAATGGTGGGTAACTGTAGAGTAGCTGAAGGCCAGCTAAACTGTTTTCTTAAGTGTTCTTCTCATCACTCTAAACGTCTGGGCTGAGAGCAGATAAGAGTCTCATCTTTTTTCCGAGATTGCCTCGCTTACACTTGACTTCCTAATTCCGGTTTCTCTTATTAGTCTGAAGAATTGTTTGGTAATGCCTGCAGCTGCTGCCTTTTCCATTTCTTTTCCTTTCGTTGCCCACCACTGCTCACGATCGTTCCTTAGACTTGTGGTTAACCTAGACCTGATTTGTTTTGGCTTGTCATTGTGTTCAGAGCTTAGTGGGATGAGTTGACGAGAATCTATCAGTGCAATAGAAGAAATCCATTGGATTTTTGTAACCCTTTGGTTTAAATTACTAATAGACGTTGCTGCCGTCTCCACAGTTGTTCGTAAATCTTTCCAAGCAACATCTGGGTCAACCTCGTTTTCAGAACTGCATAGATGTGAACTCAACTATCCCTGGGACTTTTAGCTTTCTCGTGACTGAGTTCAATTCTAATGAGTCTTCTTAGTGTAGTTTTCCTGCGTCAAGTGAGGCACAAACAAATGCTGCTCATATTAAAGCATAATCAGAGTCTAAACATGTATTCCAGTACGAGCGACAATCTTCTACCGAGCCTCTCCAACGATGACTGATGGCAATATGGTCTATTTGAGTCCATCGTTGGTTTGGTACAGATGGTCGCCATCTTAGACAATGTCTCTCCTTATGCTTAAAATTAGTGCTTGCTAAAAATAAACGATTGTCTGAGCATAGTTGCAACAGACGATTACCATTATCGGTTCGTTGAGCCGGGATACTAAAATTCCCACCTAAATGTCTTTCTGCTTGGTTTAGGTTACCACTTGGGCATTAAAGTCACCTGCTACGGGTACTATGTCTGACTGTTTAGCTCTTTAAAGAAGTTCAGAGAGCTTTCTGTAAAAGTCATCTTTCACTTCATCCGGTCTGCAGTCAGTGGGAGCGTAGGCAGAAACAACGTAAAGGCAACGACGTATGTCCCTATCTTTCCGAGTTCTTACGGAGTCGTTTAGCCGAACAGCACATAGGCGACTGTTAATGGGAATCTACTCTAATACTGCTTCCTCTGCTCTCGTACTAAGTGCTATTGTAGTGAACAGAACACAACTGGGGACAATCGAATGTATTTAAGCAAGAATTACAGACTATCTCAATAAATTCTGATAACCATACAATGAACAGTTAATTTGCAAATTAACAACCAATTGTCTCAATCTTCACTGTTTCTTCTCTAATTCCATTGTTCATGTATTTTCCTACCAATTGCGCTTGATTTCAGTTCTTTCCTCATCGGTCTTCTGCCAAAATACATTCTATGTCTGACCAACACCATATACTATTTATATGGATATAAGTAGACCACACCACACTATGCCTCCACCAGTCAGTACACGAGAACTAGCAATCGAGTCGCCAGATACACGGAGGGTGTATCTCGTCGGTTCTCCGTTTCGGGGGGGGGGGTGAGGTCGAGTGAATGACCATATTAAGATCCTGTATGCGTGTTTCAGAAACACAGCAAACATTAATGGTATGAGATTCTAGGGTTTTGCCAAGGATGCCTGCTGGCCAATTTCACACAGGGTGCGTACGTTGAAGGCTCCAATATGTGGTTTGGAGCGAGGTTTCAGTATACCTGGGACAGTGTTTTGCACACTAGAATCGTTGGCCATGGTGACACTTGAGGAGGAAGCCGAAAGAGAAAGTATAGTGTTGAAAGTCGAGGTGTGAGGAATAATAGAAATTGAAGGAGATTGATTATGAATACAGTGATCTTGAGTGCTGTTAGAGGCGTGAGAGTGGTTATTACTTCCCGGTTGCCCACATCGTGGAAGGGTTCTTCTAGAGGTACTTGAAAAGGAAATTGAATTAGAAGTGATCTTATGACCTGAGAGCGTGACCGCAGTGCCCAAGGGACAACTGCTTGAAGTCGGTCACGCACGACCGTTTTGTGAGTAATTTTCGTGTTAGCCCCGTACTTGTTGGAACCTTACCGCCGGAGACGGATATTTGTGAGATAAGGCGAGGTGTGCATTTTTAGGGTCGACCTTTTCTAACCCCACCCCTCCTTGTGGGAAGGCAGCATCGCTGTTCTGCTGGTCGTTTGAAGGCAACACCTTACTGCCGTCAAACCTCTGTACAGTCAGCAGCACGATTTTGCCCTGGGACCTAGGGTTTGGTGCTTTCAGTCTCACCGCTCTTCAACCGACCTGCCTGGCATGGTAGGACCATGAGGAACGATTGTTCCAGCCAGCATAACTCTATTGGTTCATCACGATATGCAAGCCCGAACATCACGTCAATGTAGCTGCAATGGTTGGGATCAAACTAACAAGGCAATGTTATATGAATAAACTCACAGGTTTTGTATGACTGCTTTAGTCGTACATCACGTGTTTAGAACACAATGCAAAGTCGTTCCGTGAGATAATTTAAAAACGATTTTAAACCACCTCAGAAATATATTAATCTCACGCCAATAAATGATTGGGGCCAGGTTTTTTCTATCACTAGAGGTAGAAATACACTAGCTATAATCTTTGAAATCCATATAATTCAAAATATAGCACTACTATACGCCGCTACAACTGTAACTAACCATTAAAAACATTACATTAATTGATGTCAAAATCCACATATACACCTGAAGAGTTTGATAATAAGCAACCAAAGAGAGAGGAATTTCTAATCAATCAGATATTTTCTAAGGGTTAAACAATTCAGTATAAATACGAAGTGAGTTGTGTTAACGATAGCAATCTAAACATTATGCTAGAAAACTTACTAAGTCTTAGATATTTTAGGTAGTCGGATAAAAGGACAGAAAAATGGTCTCAACTTCTCTAAAGATGTCTTGAGATGTTTATCACATTGAACACCGACGAATATCATTGGGACTTTACGTTTAAAGTAAGATCGATCCAATTTTATGTCGTTTGTCGGCGGAAGTTTACCACACGGTTTCAAAACTTCTTTTAACTCTGAGTACTTTTCTGTACAAGGAAATTGTTCATTCATATGATTTATTTTGGAGGTCATCGGCGATTTCGACAAATACTTAAGTGAATACACAGGAAAAAATATGGAAGTAGTTCTGGGGTAAGCAATAAAAGAGATTCTCGTTGCCTTGAAAGTTAAGAAAAAGGTACAATTAGTGCATAGTATTCATAATCTGAAAGGGGTTTAGGTAAAATCTACCACAAAAGTCTGTTATCGACCACAGTGCATAATATAATTAGTGTTTACGAAATTCACAACACTCAGTTGTTACACACAAACCATTATCACTAGATCACACTCAACTGAAAAAAACCATGTTATGATCTAATGTCAAGATAAGTCAGTGAGAATCTAAAATACTGATTTAGGCACTTTTAATCAGTAATTTACCGATGACAGTCTAGTTTTATCTACAGTTTGAACGCTCAACAATAATAATTGACAGATATGAAGTATTTAGTGTCTAAAACACTACACAACCGTTGGGTTACAAAATAGTGAAAGGGATACACAGTAACCACACTAACACAACTATGAGTCTCATAGTTTAGGAGACATTCAATGCCATAAGCTAACACCTGAAACACTAACACCTAGAAACTATAAACCCACCCAGCTCTCATGAAGTAAATGTGGAATTATACTGGAAAGACTAAAAAGCATAACTGGATTTTATTTACATTTTTGTGACAGATAACATGATAAAAAAGGACCATCTACTATGCGATGTTCCAGCTTATGAAATGATGTAGAAATAAAAACGAAAGCCGTACATAACTGAAATCGGTCGGCCAAATCACAAATTGCTGCTTGTGGTCCGACAGATGGTGCAACTCATTAGCTAGAAACGGTATCACATATGACAGAGAAAAGAGGCCAATGGATGTAATCATCTTTTACTGCCGTCTTAAAATTGAGAACTAATTTAACCGATGACAACCCAGTTCTAACATATAGATTGGTTGAAAGTTGTTTTGAGTATTATATGTCCTTCAAATGTAGGAATGCTACCCTTACTTTTTCAATTCTTGCCTTTATGTCTGCATCAGATCCCTCTTGTTAATCGATAATGATGCACGGACGAGTGAAACCTTCCACATCTTCCAGAGCCTCCCCATCAAGTGTGTTTGGGTAAATGTTCTCTGTATTGTAGTATTTCAGGTCCACTGAATTCCGTGCTTCCCCTCAGACGCAGAGGTCTTCATAATCCAGTCAACGACCGAAAGAAAGAGGAATGGGGAGAGTGAGCAGCCTTGTATAACTCAGGTCATCATTTGGAACGCATCTTCCAGCTTTCCTCCATCCACAACTTTGAAGTGTAGTCCGTCATATAAATTCCGGATGATGTTGACAATCTTCTCAGCTACACCACAGTGTCGAGAGAGGTTCCATAAGGTTCTTCGATCCACGCTGTCAAACGCCTTCTCATAGTCAATGAAGTTGATGAATAGTGACAAGTTCCATCCCATTGATTGTTCAACGATGGTCCGTAGTGTCGCGATTTGGTCTGTGCACGACTGACCCTTACACAATCCGTCTTGTTGATCCCAAAGTTGGGCGTCCACTGAATATTTCATTCGATTGGACAACACTCTTTTGAAAACCTTTCCCGGTACCGATTGTAGTGTGATGTCTCTGCAGTTCTCATATTTGTTCAGATCTCCTCTCTTTGATATCTTCATTCCAGTCTGTCGGAACTTGTCCTTCTGTAGTGTCGGTTGTTATGCTAAGCCCACATAGCTTATTCTAGCTTCAGAACAGGTCAATTTATCCATTTTTCTGGAGTCACATTTTAACCTTGCTATTTATTCACTCGTCAACCTTGACTGCTTTTATGTAAGCATATGGGTGTGCATTTCTCATCTTACTCACCACATTTCTGTAACTTATTTTTGTTCGACTATAAGTATCTTGGGAGTCTCATCAGCCCTTGTGGTCGGGTGTGTGACGAAATCTCAGCACGGATACAGAAGGCTCGTCTAGCTTTTGCCAACTTGCGTCATTTATGGCGTAGGCGAGATATCCGTCTAGCAACAAAAGGACGGGTTTACTGTGCAGCAGTTCGTTCCGTCCTACTTTGTGGCAGTGAAACATGGCCGATAAGAGTAGAGGATATTCGTAGGCTACTAGTGTTCGATCATAGGTGTCTTCGACGCATTGCTCGTTTATCCTGGAACAACCGGGTAAGTAATGCAGATGTTAGGAAACGGGTACTAGGTAAGGATGGCAAATCGATTGATGAAGTAGTGAAACTTCACCAGTTGAGATGGCTGGGACATGTGTTACGTATGCCCAACCACCGACTGCCCCGACGTGCAATGCTTTATGGTGTAGGAGCAGGTTGGAAGAAAGCTAGGGGTGGCCAGACCAAAACATGGCATAAATCCATGAAGTCACTGACAAGTGGACTGGGCCATGTTGGTAGGTGTAGACTACCTGGTTGGGATTCGCGAGATGATAGCAACCGGTGGTTAGAGACCTTGAATGACATGGCTCAAAATCGTTTGCAATGGCGAAGGTGCATCCACTCTTTATGTTCTACCAAATTCTAATCTGAATTCTTCATGTCTGTATCCTTTTTTTTCTTTCCAAATTTATATCATTGTATTATACTCCTTCAATAACATCTTCAAACCCTAATCTTTCCGATTACTGCTTATACTCTTACTACTTCTACCATTATGGGATTTGAATCGACAACTTCATCTCTGTGCTAATGTGGTATGGCAACTCGAACTGATGTACGTACGTACGAAGTTCTACGTTGTAACTGACTGACTGACTGATAAGTATCGATCCACCCTTAACTAATTTGAGTTGGCTCACTCTCCTTTTCCATTGTGTTTCATTTCGTTTTGCTTCACTTCCCGATCAACGATTGTATGAAATATACTCACTAAAACTTCATTTTCGTATTTGACCTATTTAATTCCATTATTCACTGACGTGATTTAAGTCGATAATTATATACGAGGATTGACGATACGTATATTTCAATAGCAATCACTCATACGATCCAAATGGAGTCAGATATCGAGCCACTAAACATCCTCTCAAATATTACTGAATAGAACGTGGAGCACATTCGCTGTTGCTCCTATGTCTGACTTCAGTGCTTCAGCTGGTATTTTATCAGCTCCTGATGCTTCCACACTCTTGACTTGTCTGGTGGCCATCCTGATTTCTTCGATCGTTGGTGGAGTGACATTAATAGGAAGGTCTGTATGTCCTGCTTCGATATCCCGTGAATTCACTGGAGCTGGCCTATTCAAGAGTTCCCTAAAGTGTTCCACCTATCTGTTCTTGAATTTCAGTGATTGGCTTGCCTTTTTCGCCCTTGATCGGTCTCTATGGTTCACTATATTTCCCTCCCAGTTTCCTTGTTGCGTCAAGTAGTTGTCTCATATTTCCTTCTCTTCTAGCTTTATCCTCTATCCTTGCTAGGTCTTTGTGGTGTTTATATGAATCAGTGATTTCTTTGTATCGATGACTGTTTTGATTTTGAATTCCAAATACAGTACATTCGTTAATGCTCATCTAATACTTCTTGATTAAATTGCGTTATTTCGGGGAATACTAGTTTACACTATAATTCAAATACTCTTAAACATCACAGTCTTCCACGTATTTCTGCTTGTCGGCTTTAATGCTCCTCTTCACTTGCTTGTTTGCTTCAGTGTATTCAGCTTGTGCCTTGACGTTCTCTGTTCTTGTTCGACTGCTATGAATTGCTGTCTTCTTGTTCTTCCCTTCTCGAATACTGCCCAAAGTTTCGATAGATGTCCAGTCCTTATGATGATGCTTCTTGCGGCTCAGAACCTTTTGACATGTTGAAGATAGTGCTTCTTTGATCTCTTTCCAGTTATTCCTCATAATAGTTTCTTCTTCGTTGGGTAGATCTTACAAGACTTGGAACCCGTTGTTGAGAGTTATTTTGAATTCGTTGAGTTTGACAGTACTTCAAAGGAAGTCTGTGTTGAACCTTTGTACTACTGTTTCTCCAGTTGTCCAGTGTTTCTCTAGCTTCAGTTTTATTTTGGCCACAACCAAGTGGTGGTGACCTAGAGCTATGTCAGCTCCTCTCCTGCTTTTCACGTCCTCCACTGAACTTCCGAATCTCTTAATGATGCAAATATGATCGATCTGATTCTCTGTAGTGTGGTCCGATGAGACCCATGTAGCCTTGTGTATGCGCTTGTGGGGGGACATACAGCCACCTATAACTATTTTGTTGAAGGCACATAAGTTTACAAATCGCTCACTATTTTCCTTCCTTTCTCCCAGTCCATGTCGTCCCATGATATGTTTATTATACCCGATGTCGTCTCTCCGACTTTGGCGTTTAAGTCTCCCTTCAGTATGGTCAGGTCCTTTCTTGGGCACTTCTCTGCGATTGATTGCAGCCTCTCATAGAACTGGTATTTATCGTCGTCACTGTTATTATTGCTGAGGGCATAGCACTGAATAACATTCATCGTGATCCCCTCCTTATTTGTTTTAAATGAAGCTTTGATGATCCTGGACCCATGAGATTCACATCCTATAAGTGCACTTTGTGCTTCTTTGAACAGCATCACAACAACTCCCTGTGTGTGGATCATTTACCTCTTTGTGACCAGAGTACAGCAGCATCTCTCCTGAATTTTAACTTTTCTGTCCAGCTTGGGTCCAATCGATTTCACTTATTCCGAGCACCGTCAAGTTATATCTCCTGATTTCCGTAACTATTCAATTGGTCCTCCCAATCTCTCACATTGTCCAGACATCCCGTGTACCCATATTAATTGTTGCCCTAATTGTTAGAAGCGGGGAATCGGTCTCGTACCTTCCGAAGAATCTCGGATTTCACCATGAGGCTCCACAATTCTTCTGAATGAAGATCATCCAATTCTCAGGGCAGAGTTTAAATGGTTCACTTTGTTTATTCTGGTTAGGGTTTTTTAGCAAGGTTGTTTTCTACGGGGTGGGGATGCTGACCCCATGCCCAACCCTCTCTCTTTATCCGGGCTTGAGATCTGCAGGAAATCTAGAAGTGCTACAGTCCGGGTTACACTGTTTTCTCCTTTACTCCTATGGGTTGAAAATAGTATGGAAATTAATAAAGAGCGAGCTACGACATCTGTTCAGGGATTCAAAATCGAACCTTGAGGAGAAAACCATAAGCTACTGCATATTTATTCATTATAGTATGAGATACTTGGGCGATCTTTTAATAATCTATTGCATTTTATACTCCATTGGACGTCCCATGGATACATAATCAAGTTAAGTCTCCTTAAAATATATGAAGGGAGTACCACAAATCTCAGCTACGGCGGGGCATGTTGGGCTGTAGCTTGTAATGCCGTGCTTCATTCATAGTTCACTTCGATAACCGTTATTATACCAATCTTAACGGGTATAAAACCAGAAGGCAAAAGGAAGCGGCAACTACATTTTTATTGATGAATGATGCAGACCAGAAAGCTGTGGGCACATGAGCATATGTCAGCGAGCGAAGCAAAGATGATGCATAGTGGAGATAGCGGGGAAGCCAACTCGATAGCGAAGCGAAACTAATGAGTATTGGAGGTGGCTGGGAAGCCAACTCGCTATGAGCAAGCATTAATCAACATTTATAGTCAGACAAAAATGAATGACAGACATATGATGAATAAGATACGAAATGTTCATACACATACACTCATATAAAAAGTAGTCAAGGTTAATAAGCGAATAATTACCAAGATCAAAATATGACTCATAATGTATAGGTGAATTAGCTTGGCCAGTAGCTAGAATAAAGTATATGGGCTTAACATATAAACCGATACTACAAGCTCACCCAGTTAATACGACTAGTCAAGTTCTGGGATTCAATACCGACCGAGATGGTATTAGTAACTTCTCAGGAGTCCTTTAAGGGGAAATCTAACATATCCTGGAAGACTCGGATCAATATTCAATCCTCTTTAGCTTGTCTAATATGCTTGGGCCTATAACTGGAGACATTGATTATCTACTGCCACTTGACGCGGAACCCCGTCAAGCGAATACTCCATTCCAAACACAACCAATTGGACAGTTTGAACAAGACCATTGCATCTGAGTAGCTATGCAAGACTTCCAGGGCTCGAGCAACATCCCAGATCTGCGTACTTACTTCCAGGTGTAACGACAAGAGAATGAACTGTTTTATACTGGCTCAACATAAAAATTATTGATTATTTCTTTACACCAGGTTCGAGAGGGAGTTCAATATATACAAGGTCGGCATCGGGATTTGGTCGTCTAGATGATTGATCAGTCGCAGTCATGTCCAAGCTGCAGGTCTAGCAAGTACAGTAACCCACAATTAAAATTGATGGTTAACGTATGTGGTCACTCACTGTAAGTATAGACAACGTTTATGATGTTCATTCAAGATGTGAAAACTGCGTCGAAGTGCTTTTTGTTCGAGGTTCAGGTTTATGTGCTCAATGCAAAACTCCTATACGCAAAAACAATTTTCGTTATCAGCTGTTTGAAGACCCTTTGGTGCAAAAGGAAATAGATATTCGCAAAAAGCTACTGAGCGAGTATGTTGACATTTCTAAATGGGATTTATGACAGTTTTAATAAACGTGAAGATGATTTTGACTGCCTAGAAGAGTACAATCTCTACCTAGAAAAAATAGAAGACCTGAGTATGACTTCTGATCTTTTATTTATCTTGCAGTTTACAATCTTACAAACGATATAAGTGTCGAAGAAACAAAACGCTACATTGAGAATTATAAGAAGGAAAATAAAGAGATAATTAAGAAAAACCGAACTAAACCTGTAAGTTATATCCGTGATCACATTCCATAATATCAGTAATACTGAACTTAATTGTGTATACAATTCCTTGCAGTTCTGATCATGTGTTCTCTAAAATGTCACAAAAAACGACAAAATTGAGTGCTATTAATGTGTAAGTGGTAGTAATTCTTGTATATCTGTTACTCGAAGTAACGGATTAGTGGTTTAAATATACCGACTCGACCTATCGAATCATTGAAATAAATCAACTTATTTATTGCTTCAAATGAAGTGATAGGTTGTAAGTCCCCACAATACATACTAGTTGGAAACCTGTTACATGAGTACACTTTGCTGGAAAGCCTTAAGTTTATTCTCATCCACCTTCGTTTGTACAATTATGTCTTGCCCCATTCATGCCTGCGATATACGGTAATATGGTTTATTTTTCACCCAGCTTACCCTAATTCAGTAAACGTACGGTCACCACTTCAGGTGTCACGTAAAACTAATATGGTTTGATTGTTTACGACAAATTATTTTAGTCGCCTTTGTAATGGGTATCATTGGGACTCCTCATAAATTAAAATGGCTAGGAGAAGTGTAATCCATCGATTAATAAATTAACTAACAAATAATGATAACTAAAATAACTCATAATGTCATTGAATAAGAAAAAGAGAATTCAGCGAAGAAAATTTTCTTTTCGACGAAATCATTTACTTAAGCTGTACATTCGTATACATAGTTTTTATATAATGTTTTTATTTTCGAACTTGTTAATATCCCAAGTTGCGCGAGTTTTATGTGGACGTAAATAAATAATTAAACCGTTTTATGCCACACTTAACACGTAGTTAGAGTCAATAGTTCGGGTGTACAATATATATATATATATCCTTACCTTTCGTGCCCTAAATCTTGCTCTAAATACCACCTATCAGCTGTCGTAATTAAAATTAAAAAAGCTTAACATTTAGCGGACTTAATAAAATTCTTTTTTGCTGAGTTTGACGATTACAAATTTGTTTGAGGGAAACTTTTAATAAAAGTTTTTCTAAATACCTTATGTGACTGCAATAATTTTGAGGTGGATTTTTTCCCGAAGACAATTTTCCTTCAGAGTTGATTCCTTGAGTTATGTAGTTTAAGCGTAGTGAGTAAAGCGATAAAAGATGTTGACCATTTCACTTTTATTTACAGTACGATGTGACTGGCTGTCAACCGTAGTGGATGGGTACCTGGAAGCAGATGACATATAGTCGTTACTAGTATTTCCTCACAGTTGTCATCCAAAAATTGCTCAAGTATGATGGAACAACTGAGTGAGCAATGCTGGATTTAGGGATAAGGTACCAGATCGTTCGTGGTACTATAAACCTTCATTAACTACAGTCGGAAAATGTTACGCGTGTTTAACTACTTCCTACCCTGACATGCGTCACTAGTTGGTACAAGAACAAGTTTGGAAAAATCTAATAAAACCAAAATCGCATCAATCCACAAATTAATCGATTATTTTTCTGAGCCATATCAACAAACCCATAATTTCTGGTCGGATCCAGCGCAATAGCCTGGATTTGTAGTTAGTGTTGGGTGTCATGTTACAAACTACCATAATTTACCCATTTACCCAGCACAGATTTATGAATTCAGCTTTGTACCACACATTAGTTGTGGTCTAGCCTTGCTATGTGGTTGCTCAAGTCAAATTAATTGGGGCCAAATCCTTTGCATTGGTACAGCTGCATTCATTCTGTATCTTCTAGATGTCAAGTAAACTATAATTCTTAATCTGAATCTTTGCTTTCGAACTATATTTCTCATATTTAGATATGCATCTCGACATTATTTCTCTATGTTAGTTATACCCAAATACCACCTACCTTAAATCTCGATGCTGGCTGAAATATGAACAGGTTGCAAGAAATCTGAATAATCGACTCAAGATGAGGGGTCAGTCCTCAAAGTTATTGACTGTTGGACTAGGTCGTGCTGTTAGATGAAAACTACCTGATTGTAGTCTGTTCCATGATTGGAATCAGTGGCTGGCGAATCTTCAGCGTCATTTTTGCTTCATAAATAACTTCATTCCGAGCCATATTATCAATATTTACTATTTTTAACTATCATACTACTACCATCTCGATCCCGTCAATAATCACCTGGCCGATTTGATCTTATTGTGTCCGTCCAATATAGTCACCTGGACTGATGGATTTGTTTCGGGGTCTGATTTTATTTACTTTTCATCTTGTCTCTTTCTTCTCACTTTGCTGATGTGGGGCTTAGCAATTTGGACCGGGATGCATTTGTGCTAGATCCTACTTTTCACAACTGATTGATTTCCTGGCTATTCCCTAGTATGTCTTGTTTTTAAACAGTTTTGTATAGCTCTAGGTAATTTCTTATTATATTTTGACAAAGTAATGGTCCTTAATGAATTCGGACTCTTAAAACGTTATAAGTCACCAAGCCTAAAGGGTCTGCTCCCAGCTCTTTCCAGGGGTAGCGATAAATATGTAATGAGGAAACTAACTTTGTTGTTCGGAGAGGCTTGTGAAATGAAATGTTCCGGCATCTTGGATTGAACTGATTGCCCTTCCTATCTTCTAAAGTTTTCACGTAATCTATGCAATAACAGTTGGGAGACAAGTCTGGTTTCTAATGAGTTTAAGTTATTTACACTCGTCATACTCTGCGAATTATGTGAAACCTGTGGAAGACTAACTCATGAAGAGCAGTGTGGTTTTTGTTCCGTCTATTAATGTATAAATAACACCTCCAAATCTTGGGACCTTGTCACACTTTTTGCCTGCCAACCCCATGTTTCTTAATATCAGGGCTGTCTTGGATTCACTGAACACGACTACTCTGAGATTGTCAGTCAAAGAAGGGTCTCCTTGTGAAGGCTCTGTATACAAACACATTGGAAATAATTAGGACATACAAATGCCTCTTCCCATTGTTACATTTCAGCAGTGGAATTATGAAGTTTGCCATTCCCACTATTTATATTCGACCTTACTACCGATGATATTCTAGAAACAGTTCTGACGAAAGTATATGTAATGTGGATCTGTTTCTTGAAGACTTTCTGATCTCGAGTACCTCAGTCATATTGTGATGCTACGCGATGATACTCAAGCTATCCAAGTAACATTTAATGAGTTGATGATTATTTTCCGTAAATGGGGCATGTAACTTCCATACAAATGCAGAGCACTTTTCCAAGATTGGCAGGAACATATGTTTGCACTTATTCTGTGTTGAGCCGTTAGGAGTAGTCAGAAGTTCTACATAGCTTGGTATTTGTGTGAGTGCTGGCATTGGTCTGATAGATAAAGTTAATGTACGTACGGTAAAGGCTAGAGTGACCTGTGCTAATCTGCAACATATTAAACATCGTCATAATGCTAGTTTTTCTGTCAAGGGTTAGGTTTACAACGCATCGGTGCGAGTTTTTTTTCTGTATTTGTGAAGCTTTGTCTCTGAGTTGAGATTCCTCGGCAATTCCTTGTGTTCGACTATCGTTGTCTTCGAAAGGCTGCTGACATTCAATGACCATACCATGTAGTGCTGAGGTTCAGCAGTATGTTCTGGTTAAGTGATGATAGTTTATACGTGGCACGGAATAGAAGCCAGTGACAATCCTATTCTTGCTTTCTGTGATTTTTTTCATAACACTTAGAAAATTTCCCTTAACTGAAAGAAGTTACCCTTAAGCATATTTTCAACTGAATCATATCTCTTTTTAAAAACCGTTCTTGTTAATTTACTCATTGACCATATATTCATTCATTCCTTCATTTATTTTTTAATAACATTATTCCTTCATTTGTATGAGACATTGGTTTTGATTCCTAATTGTACCAGAATCTGCGTGGATAATAAACATTTAGATTAAACGAAAGCGTTTGAAAAAGTTACTTAGAGGAACATTTGTTTTGATATTTAAAAGATTCGTTTTATTCCATGGCAATCAGTGATACCTTTTTAACATTCCAAGTATGTTGTTTACTCTTACTTTTGTGAGATACATTGATAGTGATTTTTGCATGTGTCAAGGTAATGGGTTGCAAGAGTGTACTGTATACCGATACGGTGTGTATTGGTTTGTTCTAATCTAATATGAACAGAACAGTAATGTTGTGAAGGAAAATAATGACTAGTATCTTTGAAATCTTAAGTACTTTATTACTTGGACATTTATCAAACTGGGTTGTCAGTGATTTTGGTAAAATCAGCACTTACATTTTATTCGGTACCGAGGAGCTAAAAAATATGGCTTCCTATTTGTTTCCGGGTCACGTCGAAATAAAGTGCTTTACAAATTTAGAGAAACTGTACTTCCTGTGTCAAATGCATTTAAACTAGAGTAAAACTTATGAGTCCTAATAGTGTAGTCACTACCTCCTGACTGTATTACAAGCAGATGTGGGTGGTAGCTAGCAGTGGGATCCAGGACACACGCTTTATTCTATTTGGGACTCATCAGATGGATGTACCTGCATCCCAGAGTTAATGCGCACCCTGGAACTCGAACCCAGTACCGTTCGTTTCAAACGCCATCGCGTTATCGTCTTAGCTACCGTATTCAGAGACTGGTCGGTTGTAGTCCAATACATCAATGGGAAGATTCAAACTACCAATATAAAAAATGGATTGGACTCCTGACTGTATGTTCTGTTGGTTGTTAATCATCGTATTAAAGAATAGTTCGAAGTGACTCAATTTAGAAATGTAATTCCGAAGGTAACTGTTTTGCAAATAAATCTTTCCCTTCATTTTCCTTCACAGTCCTCTTCAATGGCATTTTACGATTCTGAGTTAGAACGTGAATCTATTTTGAGGGAAAAGCGAGAACGTGAGGAAGAAGAGGAAGGCGGAACTCTAAAAGGATTAGAAAATACCCGTGGTTCTGATGATCCTAATGGTCCAATGACAACTGAATCTGAAGGAGAAAGACGGAAGAACAATATTCCCCCAACACCCCGAACAAATATGCTCATTCCACCTACCTCAGCTTTTGGACGTCGAGCTCCTGCGACATTTACCCCACCATCAGTGTACGCCCCTCCTTCATACATACCACCACCTACACAGGCTCTGGGGCATGCACCCAGCTCTGCGTTCTCAGTACGTCCAATAGTCACTCCTGTGAGCGGTTTTATGGCTCCACCTTCCATGCTTCCTGTAGCTCCGCCCACCGGTAGTCTCTCAAACAACTGGGTCAGTGGAACACATCACATGATACATCTTCCTCCCACAGCTTCGCTTCGGAAACAACAGGACACTGTTTTGATTCCTAGTCAAAACACAGTACGTTTGCTTTTGTCCTGATATAGATTTCGAAATTCATCTATGTTGTTTCTCTAAGTATAGATATCCGACTTAGAGAGGATAATTATTGGTTACAACATTCGATTCTCAACCAACAAATCTTGGGTTTAGAATGACTTTACTGAATAAAGGGAAATATTAGTGAAATAGTCTGTCTAAACAGGGGGAAACTAAGTGTTAGAAGCATTTTCAAAACTAGGACAAACTATCATGCACTTGAAGATTTATTAGCTATTTAATACACAGTTTACCGACTCACATTCTTAGAGTTATATGGCTCATAATCAGTCAGACTAGTTCAAATTCATTTTCCCCTTAATCTTGAGTCTTACTATTCCCTTGTAAATACCTTTCCAATTCATGTTTTCAATGTTTAATGTTCCTGTCTATCAGCAAACCGTTATTTCAATTACCTTGTTATCTATTTTGTCAATATGATCCTGCTGTCCTAGTGGGACTGCCCATCCAGGAGATTTGCTTATCTGATTAGATGCACAGATGAGATAGTTTTGTTTGGTGGATGCTTTAACAAAATGCAATCCTCTGGTTTATTTATATTTCTTTATTTATTTAAACATAAATATTGGTACAAAGGGGTACCGGATGTATATGTGCTACACGAATCTCATTTGATTTGTGTGAGGGTTGTGATACTGCCCGGGTGCCCAAACTGAGGCAGGTGGTTCCCTTAGGGGGCCACACCCGAAGCCTTTGACCTAAAGATCTGATCCACAAGGCAGTGGGGCATCGTGAGGAGATGCAGTCCCATGGTAGCCGGTGACCAACGATTGGTTCATACGCCATTTGTTCCCTCAGGATACTGGAGTCTATGTGCACCAATGGTTTGGAATGAGGGCTTTCCAACTCCCCTAGGTGAACTTTCCGTGTCCACCAACCCGGTTAAGGCGCCGGACATTCGCTTTTCGTCCTCTCACTTTCGTAAACAACAGTAATGCCACGAGAAGGCAGTGAGTAAGACTTTCCTGGCAGATGACTTATCACTAACACCTATTTGGTATATAGCAACTCTTCTACAATCAATTTTGATTACGGTTAATTTTGTCGTCGTTGACTATGAGAAGGCATTTGACAATATGGACCGGAGAATATTATGGAAACTTCTTCGACACTATGGAGTTCCTCAGGAGATTGTCAACATTATCCAGAACTCATACGACGAACTACAGTGCAAAGTCGTGCATGGGGGACAGCTGACAGATGCATTTCCAGTAAGGACCGGAGTCAGACAAGGCTGTCTACTCTCCCCCTTCCTCTTTCTTCTGGTGATTGACTGAATTATGAAGACTTCGACATCTGAGGGGAAGCACGAAATACAATGGACATCTCAGAACCAATTAGACGATTTGGACTTCGCAGATGACCTAACCCTCCTATCTCATACACACGAACAAATACAGACGAAGACAGCAAATGTAGCAGCAGCCTCTGCATCAATAGGCCTCAACATACACAAATAAAAAAGCAAGATTCTCAAATACAACACGGGGAACACCAACCCAATCACCCTTGATGGCGAAACTCTGGAAGAAGTGGAAACATTTACGTACCTGAAAAGCATCATTGATAAACAAGGAGGATCGGATGCAGATGTTAAGGCGAGGATTGGCAAAGCAAGAGCAGCATTTTTACAATTGAAGAACATACGGAACTCAAAACAACTGTCAACTAACTTCAAAGTGAGAATCTTCAAGACGGTGCTACTGTACGGAGCCGAAACGTGGAGAACTACTACATCCATCGTCAAGAAGTTATAAGTGTTTATGAACAGTTGTTTACGCAAAATACTCAACATTCACTGGCCGGATACTATCAGCAACAGAGTTTTATGGGAGAAGACAAACCAGCTTCCAACTGGAGAGGAAATTAGGAAAAGACGTTGGAAGTGGATAGAACATACATTAAGGAAATCACCAAACTGCATCACGAGGCAATCCCTAACTTGGAATCCGGAAGGGAAGCGAAAAAGAGGAAGGCCAAAAACACATTACCCCGGAAAATAGAAGCAGATATGAAAAGGATAAATGTTAACTGGAAAGAACTAGAAAAGATTGCCCAGGACAGGGTTGGATGGAGAATGCTGGTGGACGGTCTATGCCCCTCCACGAGGGGTCACAGGGGTAAGTAAGTAATTTTGTCGAGCCCTTTTATTAACTTATTTGCAGACAGTGTTGTTGGAACAGTAGCAATCCGTCTATTTTTCTGTACTTTTATGACTACTATCTTGTCTGTATAAGCGTGTATGCTTGATCACATGTTACAGCCTACACACATATCTCTCTAGCTAAAATGTTAATATCTTAAATATCGCTCGATGAGCCATTCTCTTTCTCATGTATATACGTACTTGAATCCTATTATCAGCCTTTGCCTTGCCTAGCTGTGTGGTATTCGATGTGACTATAAATTTGCCTCTATATACACTCGCCTCTGTTTCGAATTCGCTCGATGTGTTTGTAGCTTTGTTATCTGTGCTATCCGCTTACAAACTGTAGTCACCGCTTTTTATTACCTTCTGAATTTAAACACCGTTGGGATTTATATGATAACGGTTATCAAGGTTACTGATCAACGGAGCCAAGCCACTACAGGTATATGATGGAATCCTGACACGGATGAGTCGTTTGTCGAAACTTGTAACCTGATATTTTAAAGTCAAATAAATTATCTAATCTCCCACTACCGTGCTACAGTCTACTCCTGAGGGTATCTGGTTAATATCACTCGCTTCTGCACAATAAAGTGTAGCTCAAAGCCATATACATAAAAAGTCACCTGATAAATAAGTTATTTAAAAACAGCTTACTGTTTAGCACTTAACTACCTAAGATTTTTCAGCTAGTTCCAACCATCTGATTACTAAATATGTTTCCAAAGGAATGTATTTCGTTGTGTTCATTCAGATGTGTTTCTTTATTGGTAAGATTTTCTAGAAAGACATAAATTCCTAGACTACTTTCTATTTTCCTACACAACCGTTTTTTAATTGCCACTACTTTTTATTACTAAAATGCTTATATAGTTTTATCACGTTTTTTAGAGTCATAACGCAAAAAACCATACATCACCACTTCAGTTTGTATATGAACCTTATGTAGTCGAATTGTGTGGTCCTATGCCACCACTTTCAAGTAATCGGCATATTCGTTGGATTGATGTTCTTCAAATGTATGAAAAAACTGTAATTGTCAAACTCAACCATCAAGCACAAACACCAGCAAATACTTCCGAAACCAAGCCTAAATCAGAAACAGAAGGGGAATTTAACGATGCAGATTGTGGCAGAACTGCTGTTGACATTAAAGCGAATTACAAGACAGAAGAAAGTTTCCTAAGTGATG
The DNA here is from genome assembly GCF_000237925.1 of Schistosoma mansoni. Classification (NCBI taxonomy): domain Eukaryota; kingdom Metazoa; phylum Platyhelminthes; class Trematoda; order Strigeidida; family Schistosomatidae; genus Schistosoma; species Schistosoma mansoni. The sequence goes on along the minus strand of NC_031502.1, from coordinate 36,582,604 downwards.
ATGTGAAAAAAGAGTACGATAGTGATGACAGTAACCATACCGATATTAAAATCAGTGCTTTAAAGGTGGAAGACTCTTGTCCGACAACTAAGTCTTTGGGCCTTTCTTGTCAGCTAACTGCTGGGGCTTGTGGTATTTCACCTGCTGTTTTTTTAGAAAGGTGTTTGCTAGAGTCGCGTTGTGGACTTTTTATGTGACTTAAAAAAAAGAAATCTTATTGAAGATAATTTTTGTACATAAATTATTTATTTTAGAACGAAATATACGTTTAAATAAATGTTATCTTCTGTCAAAATCGTAGTTTGATGATATTTTCTGTTTGATGAACAAACTTTCACTGTCATTATTTCAGACTATGGTTCTCTCGGATCGGTCTAATTATATGGTGGCATTGGGTAACCGTGCACCGCCTGTAGCTCTTCTAAGTTTATTGCCGGTCTGAAGCCCGGGTAAAGAGAGAGGGTTGGGCATGGGGTCAGCATCCCCATCCCGTAGAAAACAACCTTGCTAAAAAACCCTAACCAGAATAAACAAAGTGAACCATTTAAACTCTGCCCTGAGAATTGGATGATCTTCATTCAGAAGAATTGTGGAGCCTCATGGTGAAATCCGAGATTCTTCGGAAGGTACGAGACCGATTCCCCGCTTCTAACAATTAGGGCAACAATTAATATGGGTACACGGGATGTCTGGACAATGTGAGAGATTGGGAGGACCAATTGAATAGTTACGGAAATCAGGAGATATAACTTGACGGTGCTCGGAATAAGTGAAATCGATTGGACCCAAGCTGGACAGAAAAGTTAAAATTCAGGAGAGATGCTGCTGTACTCTGGTCACAAAGAGGTAAATGATCCACACACAGGGAGTTGTTGTGATGCTGTTCAAAGAAGCACAAAGTGCACTTATAGGATGTGAATCTCATGGGTCCAGGATCATCAAAGCTTCATTTAAAACAAATAAGGAGGGGATCACGATGAATGTTATTCAGTG
>NC_031502.1:36556678-36579389 GCF_000237925.1 Schistosoma mansoni | reverse complement strand
CAGAATGAACATCAACTCTGAGATGCAGGTACATCCAGCTGACGAGTCCCAAATAGGACGAAAGGCGCATCCTGGATCCCCTTGCTAGCCACTATCCATCTTTGCTTATGATGCTTGTGAATTAAGGCTATATCGAGGCAATGCGCACAGTATGCACATATGCCAATAAGAGACTGACCAGTTACAGTCCTATACATCAATCGGAAGATACAAACAAACAATACTATGTAGATTTAAGCTATTTTGTTAAACTATATTACAATTCTGATTCAGTCAGGATCATGTTCTAAACTATAATTATTATGTGCGGTTTATTTGCTTGTTTTTTTCAGCACAACTTTAATGTTAATACATTTTAGTTTTGCACGTTGTGATGTGGTGTGTGATACTGATATCGACAAATATAAATAGTATGTATGATCAACCGAAAGTAAAATGCCTTAAGGCAGAAGGTTAAGAAAATCAAAGAAAAGAGAATGAGAACGAAGGATGATTGATGTGGAAAATAAAGAACAATGAAGTCGGAGACGATTGACTGATATTTGCAATGGATTAGTCAAGTTTGAGATAATTGATTCATATTTTGCGAATGAAATATTTACCATATGGTTCTCCGATTTTACTAAGGTGTACTGTAACTTCTGTGTTCAATTACATTCGATCATCCACATTTGTGCCGTCGTTTCCTACAGTGATAATTCTAGAAAATATTCAGTTGGTAAATGTGTAGAACAATTTAATGTACCTATGATCATAGTGCTGATAACAAGACTTTTTCGTCACATTTTTATAAATTATATTTTAAATGTTGAAGTATGATGTATTCACTAATCTGTATTAAATTTCTAATTATTAGTCATACTAAATAATCAACATACTAATTTGAAGTTCGATTTTGATCTTTCAAATCTACTTTTTTCATGATTATCATTTTCCTATAACCAAATATAAACTATGCTGTATATTAATTACAAAAGGCAAAAGATTAACATGTCTTTCGAAAACCGTTTAATTAAAATTATATGAAGTATAAATGATGACTGCACTGTCTATCTTTTCTCAATTTCATAGTTATCAATACATCATAGATAGATACGAACATGTGATATATATATTTATATATATATATATAATACATTTGGATTCATAATGAAACAGGCTCACTATTGATATATCTAAGTTAGTTAGTATATAACAAATGAATTAATATTGATAAATATCATTAACACCAGTACACCTGCTCTTGTGGAGCAAGGTACATCGGCCGTAACCAGAGCTCGCTTTCAACCCGGATACGAGAACATATCCCAGTTTGGTTCTATAAGGGTGAAAGGAAAGCAGTTAGGAGTTCTATACTTGAACACCTTATCGACTGTAATCAATCTACGGATCCACAGTCTGATTTTAAGGTTGTTTATATGATTCATTCAAATCTACCTAGATTTCCTCGTATCCAACTCCTAAAAATAGCCGAAGCTCTTATCATCAATGAGCTTAAAACAGAACTATGCATACAAAAGTACATCTTATCGTTATCTTTACCATGGCCTTAATATTATTATTATTATTCTATTATTATTATCATTACTATTATGATTATTATTACTGCATTCTCCTTTACTTATGTCTTATATTCTCATTATTTTATTTATGAATACTTATCATATCACCTTACTTATTTTTTACATCTCCACGACCTTTAATTATTGCAACAAAAACATTTTATTCATTTTAATCATCTTATTCTATTCATTAAATCTATTGTTAATACTCGTATTACATAATCTAGTATTATAATCTTTCTATTACGTCATCTTGGTTATTTGTGTTCGCATTTCCTCACGGAATTAGTACTTTAACAAAACATTTTCATATAATTTACTTCAGTTGCATTGTTAAATGATTACGATGGTATTTTAAATAATAATAATGAATCTTAGTTCATTTTTATATGGTTGTATTAAATCTATATTCAAGAAATGTCTCCGAAATGTTAAGATATTCGATAAAAGTCTCGACGAAACGATGAATATTCTTATTTTTTTTCTTTTTTCCTTATCATTTTGTCTCATCAGAAACTCTCATCAATTTAATCAAGTTTGAAGTACACTTGTACTAATAACAATAATAATAAATAATCAAACTATTCTATGATAAATAAAAAACTTTTATTAATAAATCTTATCATTGTAAAATGAAGTAGTACCTGTTTCAGTATTTGTCATCAGCTATCAAATGATTAATCTACTTCATTTATTTAAACCGCTGAATTGTAGACATTCATTCTAAATAATTATAGTTACTTTTTGTATTTCTCAAACTAACTTTCTGCGGTAGATTCCACTTTACATACGTACGTACATACATACATACTTTATCCTTTGAAATGATGAAAACAAATGTTAGAAGTAAGAATTTAGTAATAATTTACCATCAGTCCAAGCGGAAGCATATGACATCCATAGTAGAATATTGATGTATATCAAAATGTAGTTGGGCTTTTTTTTCTCCTCATATTTCCGTACAGTATATCTTTATTTGTCTTTATTTGAAAATTTTCCAAGATTACTAACTTATCAAATGTTTAGAAATCATAGTGTAAAAATGAATACATAACTAAACTGTTTTCATTGTGTTAAGCATTAAAACTTTCATTAGTCCATCATCATAGCGTTTTTAAATATAATTCTAAGTGGATTTCAATTTATCCAAAAATGTGAACAGAACACGATGTAAAGCATAAAAGTTTTTTGTATTTCCTACACTACACTATAGTCTGAAGTTAAAATGAATAGCTTGGATTTGAAAAAAATAATGTAAGATTGACGTACATCAGTTCATGAAACAGTAATATAAAGTCTAAAAACTGAAACATAAAATGTAGATTTAGACATAGAATGGAGTTATGAAAATTCAAAAAACCTCAAATACTTAATTCAAAATGACTTTCCCTTCAATAGACTTCAAAAAAGTTCAATGAACCCAATGCGATGAAATCAGTAGACAGTACAGACCATTCCACAGTTTTTTTGTCTTTTGTATGTAGAAATAATGATCTCATGTAAACTACAAAGTACTGGTTTATATGATTATACATATGCACACCATCTTAAACTAACTAAATGTATCTGGTGTAACGTTCTGACCACTAGTTCTAACATAGTGTTTCTTTTTTTAAAAACATGAGAGTAGATAGTAAACAAATGTCAAAAACAGTCATGATCAAGTTGTAAATACTTGCCTTGTTTCTCAGTGTCTTCATGCATCATTATCAAATACGATACTAAACTACGTGTTTCACCTATATTGCATAACTATTCAAGAACCAAGTCACCTGCACATAAAAGCCTTGGTTATAAACATTCAAACCAAACACTATTTTCCGAGGAAAAAATTCAGGACAACTTATGTACTTCATTAATAAACGATTGACACAAAAGTACAAACGTCGTCAAATATATTTTACCGGAATCAGTTAATGTTTTAACATAGAAGAAATAAGCTTCATTAATGATTTGTACACTAGCATACAGTATATTCAACAAAATAGAACCAGAACCTAAACAGTCTAACTCTTCAGTACTTCGAGGTATCCATAAGTGTGTTACCTTATCATCACATTAAATGTTTAGGTAACGAGTTAAAATCACTTTCTATCCAACAATCTTCATTAAAAAGACGTAAAAAAGTATCAGTCAAATCAAAAATCTATTACAACAAAATGCCTGAGTAATACTTTGACTGCAATCATATATGTATGATAAACTACAGCATTACATGAACAATTTTATACCATGAAATGCTTAAGAATTAAAGATTATAAAACGTCTGATTACATGTAATACTCCTAATTCGTAGATGAATAAGGTTATGATGAAACGAATTTGTCTCTTAATACTGAATTAAATTAACTAGAAAAAGTTCGTTAAATGCAGTCGATATATTATATTACTGAACAAGTGTAACAGTTACTGCAGAAATCTATTTATGAACATCATAACTTTGAACATGTATAGAAACAATCATTCCATATAAAGCCGTGGACCTGTAAAATACAAAGATCAGAAATAAAAGTGAACTTAATAAACACCTCCATCAGTTGTCAAGATTAATGTTGTGCTGATGATGTCGTTCAGAAGGATGATGAAAGCCTCACGACAAAACCGTCGAGCTCAGAGAACAAAATTCCATCAAAATCATCCACCTGAGCTACAAATCTTCTCCACCATCTCAAAATAACTGTGTGTATATTTATTCACTATTAGGTCTGTTAAAAATTACAGTCAATTCATAAATAGAATTAAATTCTACATAATTTTATCCTGATAAAATTATGTTACCGGAAATACATTTGTAGTAACTAATTAAGTGTTATTTCATTCGTTCTTTTTCCCTAAACTATTAATTCTACTTTCAATTTAAAAAAATTACTACTGTTTTTGATGTGTTTTATTCGATTCAAAAGTAACTTTATAGTAAATTATAATTAGTTGAATGCAATAAAAAGTGGTGTTTGATCGTTAACCGATAGTTTAAATTGAAGATGTAACTTTTTCAGTTGAATATTTAATAATAAATAGTTAAATGAAAGATGGATAGTGGCTAGCAGTGCAATCCAGGACACGTTTTGTACTATTTGGGACTCGTCAGATGGATGTGCCTGCATTTCAGAGTTGATGTTCACTCTGGGACTCAAACCCAGTACTTTTCGCTCCAAACGCCATCGCGTCATCCACTCAGCTACTGAGTCCTGATAGGTACTTGCTTGTGCGATGGGGTGGCTATAATGATTCAGTAGCTGAGTGGATAACGCGATGGTGTTTGAAGCGAGGGTACTGGGTTCGAGTCCCAGAGTGAACATCAACTCTGATACGCAGGTACATCCAGCTGACGCGTCCCAAATAGGACGAAACGCGTGTCCTGGATTCCACTACTAGCCAATATCCATCTTTGCTTATAATGCTTGTGAAGCAAGGTTATATCGGGGCAATACACACAGTATGCACATTTGCCGATAGGAGAGTGACTAGTTGCAGTTCTAGACATCAATGAGAAGATTCAAACAAACAATACTAAGTGAAATTAAATGGAAGTAATAATCATTTTATTCAACACTTTACACACATAAGCTGTTATTATAATTAAAAAATTAATTCGAAAACCATTAAAAACCATTATACTTTTAATAGCTATTTCATTCTCATGTAATACCACTCATTTAGGCTTAGAAAGTAACTTAATCCCTAGAGTGAAATTCTAGGGCATACATGGTAACATCTAACAACTTAATGAATACTTCTCTTGTTTATATAAAGAATGTCTATGTAACTGTTGAGCTACATATATTATCAAAGCATAACTTAAAGATTTAATTTTTGAAGTAATTTCATTTTGAACAGCTGCAGTAGTCAGTCGTTGTGAAAGATACAATGTGATAACAATTATGTTTGAAAACATATTTATGTGTTGTATTCGTGAAATATACACTATTAGTGAACGTAGTTCCATTCCCATTAGATCAATAAGCAAATGCTAAAATTCTATCAATCAGAGATATAACTATAAGGTAACTGATATTGAATGCGAATAAAGCCCACTCAAAGTCAGTGGAATAATAAAAATCTGATTGAATTTTTGATTTCTGAATATAAATGTTTCAATGTTATGAATGAAAGAATAAAATTACAAATTATGAAGAGAGAAGATAATAAGAAGAATCAAAATAGTTGAAAACAGGATCAGGACAAAATATCAACGAATGGACTGTCTCCACACTCACAAAGTTAAATCTCCAGAGTCATATATAAACGACTATTTCAGGTCTGTACCAAATGTTGACTCTAAAAGTTATTTTCACGTGTTACTAAATGTGTTTTTATTACACATATTGTAGTGAACAAAACACTGGTTGGGGACAATCGAATGTATTTAAGCAAAAATTACAGACTATCTCAGTAAATTCTGATAACCAAACAATGAACAGTCAATTTGCAAATTAACAACCAATTGTTTCAATCTTCACTGTTTCTTCTCTAATTTCATTGCTCATGCATTTTCCAAACGATTGCGCTTCATTTCAGTTCTTTGCTCATCGGTCTTCTGCCCAAATACATTCTATGTCTGACCAACACCATATACTACTTATATAGATATAAGTAGACCACACCACAATATAAATAAATGGAAGGTAATAAAAGTTAGGACTATAAAATGATTATCTAACTGAATAAATTAACATTGTGGTGCTTTGTTTCATTTTCATAAAAAATCGGCAGAAAACTGTAAATCTGGTGGCCACTTGTGAACTAAATCTTCAACCTTGAAAGAACTAATGCCGCTAGATGATGTCGTAATCTGAGATACAACAGGAGGACCATAATGCATCGGCCCGTCCACGAACAATATTCATGGATCACAAAACAAATAATTATATTTATTCACATTGAATTGGCTAGTCAAAGTAGTTTGTTGTTCATGCTAAAATCACACCGTTTCTCATAAAAATCTTTATTCACTCTACCTTCCTTAACTATCACAATGACATTACAAGTGTCGTTTTACGAACTTCATCAGCATTAACATTTTTCGATTCTTAATTTGCACGTATATTCAACTTGAATACACTGATAATTGTTATGCATTACCACTTTTGGTGAAACTGAATGTATATTTACTCCCTCTAGAAATTACTTCTTAAAAATGAAGATCTCCGATCTTATTTTTTTTAAGCACAGCCTTTTCAAACTTTTGGGAAGTTTCTTTTTGCTTGAAAGGATCGATCCTCTCAGACATTCACCATTTGTTGCAATGTGTAGGGAAAAAAGGTAAGATTTCATATTTTGTTATTAAAAAGTAGTAATTGGAAGCTTCAGATATGATTTCGAAGTCAGAAGTTTTATCAACCGTACTCAATTACTTTTGGAAGTTTATCGTTCAAACGTACATTTTTTACCAACATCACTTATACTTGAGTTTGTATATGTTTAAATTTATTAAAACCTTTGATTTATTTAACAGCCAATGTCATTCCATCAGTAATATAATATGTCATTATAATACTATTATCATAAGGGTTGTACGATCATTTTTGAATGGTCACACATTACAACCAATACATATATTCCTCCCATTAGCTTAATTTTATTTAAATCGTTCGACGAATCATTCGCTTCCCTGTATATATGTGCCTCTTAAATGCTAATCATTCATTCGTATTCTTACTTATTCATATCCGCATCGTTTCCTTGGTGGTTCTATGATCAGTAACGTATGATTATAAATTGTAGTCATCGTTTCATATTGTCTTGTAAAATTTATACCCTTTAGGGGTGGTGTATTTAATAACGGTTATCAAAACTAGCAGTATGAAATGCATATGAACAGTGTCGAAGATATTCCTCCAAGATCTTTCTCAAAACGTGTTAACAACAAACAAGTGAATCATAATCTGTAATTCCTTTGTTATTAAACTTTTCAGTATGAGAATGTGGAGGTTATTGAGTTTTAATTGAGATCATAAACCGATTAATGCTAGACCACCGTTGAAAACCTAAAAGCACTGAATGAGCGTTTTGCCCTAGTATGGGACTCAGCAGTGAGAACCAACCATCCATCACACGAGATCGAAGGTACTGGGTTTGAGTGCAGCCAGGTTTTCAATGATGGTCTAAAACTGATCAGTTCATAATTTCAAGTGCAAAATTTTTATCAATAAATTTCATTTCGTTAATTGTATTGACATAAACGTATAAGTTATCTGGAAATAAAACTAAATCAACGTCTACTTTATTCAAAATAATATAACCGATACAAAGGTTAATCTATATTTTTTAAATTAAAACACTCCTTCTAGACGTATCAAAAGTTATGTAAGAACGTTCGTCTAAATTAGAGCGAATGGTTTCACAGTATTTGGGCACTGAGTTGATGTAAGACATTAAATAGGAATAATATATATTTGTAAAATCTCAGCGAATGAACTTGAAGTAAATCCAACATTTCGCCTGGCAATCTGGTCCAAGTTTTTTCAAGGATATATATTTAATATGTTTAATAAATTTAATTTTTCAAGAAAAAAAACGATTTTTCTCAATGTTGCATATAGTTCAAATGTAAATTTAGTGATAAAATGAAAAAGAGGTAACCTCAACTCCTAAAGATAGACTGAATTCTAAAGTTATATAATAATACATATATGGATTTAAATAGAATCATAAATTGTTATCAGTGAATCACGTTCTTTCGTGTACTTTTTCCTAATTTCAATGCGTAAAATGATAATTATAGCAACTATCCTACAATCAATTTCGATTATGGTTAATTTTGGTTAAGCCCTTTTATTAACTTACTTAACAGATATCGTCATTTGGATAATAACAATTTGCATATTCTTTGTACTGTTATGATCACTAGAGCACATGACGGACTCTAAACAAAATGTTGATTCATTCGATGACTCATACTCCTCCCCATATATGTATGCACGCAAATCCTATTATCAGCTTTTGTTTTATTTCACTGTGCCCTTATTCAATTTGACTATAAATTGCCTATGTAATTCTTTGCTGCTCGATGCTCGCTCTCTGCTTGCTAATACTCGCTCATGTGCTTGTGAATTTCTGGTGTGCGTCATCTGAAAATAAACTGTAGTTGCCGCTTCTATTTGCCTTGTGATTTTACTCACCGTTAAGATTGTTATTATAACGATTGTCAAGGTGATCGATTAACGAAGCACGACACTACACTATATGTGAATGTTGTATATAATACTTATTTTCTATCCGTATAGATCAAAATGCTATATTCATAGTATAGGTTAGAGATGCCAGTTGTTTCACTTTTCAAACATAATTAATACGTTTACAGAACATAAGTAGGTAAATCTAAGATTAAAATAAAAAGTCATTTTGAAACATTTTGTTATTTTAAAAAAACAAAAAGTACTTCTAGGAAAGTAGTTACAAAAATATTAATTTATTAAATGAATGTTCTTATAAATATAAGTACTGCTTTATGCTTCCTATTCTCAATAACATAACTTGTATCATGTAAACAAATACGTACATATATATATTTCTTAATTCTGACAAGAGTACGAGAAAGAGTGCCTCTTATGACATCTAGTCCTGTCATCTATTTAAACTGCAAACAATCTCTTTTAATAAATTTTAATATCGGTTCTTTACTTAATTTTTTTAAGTAATTACATTATCTGAAATTCCAATCTGCAAAACATTCATAACAAATAACAGATAAGGAAAGGCTCCAATAACTACCTTTTAAATAATAAGAGAAAATATTTTGACCAGTCCGATAGTATATTTGTATTATCGTTATTTAGAGTTTTGAGTTGGAAAACCCTGATTCCAATCCAATGGTACACATGGGTTCCAGAATCCTGGACGAGACAAATGGCGTATGAACATATATTTGGTCACCGGTTACTATGGAACTGCATTTCCTTGTGTCGATCCACTGCCTTGTGTATCAGACCTCTATGTCAAAAGATCGGGAAATGGCTTCTTGAAAAAACCACCTGCTTCGATTTGGGAGCCGGGACAGTATTCCAGCCCTCACAAAAATCAAGTGACTTGTATGACACATATGTATTCGACGCATTTTGTATCAATATTTGTGGGTTAAAATAAATTAGTAAAATTAACTAAGTAATTGTTTTTTTACCTCTTTCATGTGAATAAAAGAAAAAAAAATAAATGTGCAACTATCAAATTAACACAAAGATGTATTTTCATTGTTGAAAGCATGAGTCAATTGAAGCTAGACCACCAAGGTAAACCTGGAAGCACTGGACGATCGATTCGTCCTATCGTAGGACTCCTCAGTAGTGCGCATCCACGATCCCGCACTCGCGAGATTCGAACACAGGACCTACCAGTCTCGTGCCAGAGCACTAAACCGATAGACCACTGAGCTGGCCGGCATCCGACGGTGTTAATGTCTAACTTTAACCAATCCACGAAGTTGAACAACCGTTCACCAAATGTCTTCAGGTGTTCCTACTGAAATCTCCACGAAACCCCTTCTGACAAAGATGTATATAAAAAAAAACTTTTTTCGGGGTGTTTTTTTTACTTATATTATACCTAATCAAACATTATTTATCACCATATCCAGGTAAATTAGTATCAAGATTAAAAGTATTTTAATTCGATATCTATAAAGCTCAATGTAAAAGAAAACTTTAACGTACCTTGAACACCATCAATTTAGGAAATAATCTAAGCTAAAAACTAATAATCAATTAGAAATTATATTGATAATTCTCTATCTGCAAACTTTGTAACAAGATAACTGACAGGTTACAATGAAAGAGAGAAAAGAACTCAACGCTAATAGAGAACAATTAAAATAAAAATAATAAATTTTACAACTGATTTCATTGAATATTTATCTAATAAAATTTTTAGCTTTCTATAATATATAAACTGAGATAAAAATTAAACTATTTAATCAAAGGAAAATTGTACACACTATAACATTGAACATTTTGAAGTAGATTGAACAAACTTAGAGAACAAAACAAAATTGTTTCTCTTATGACTAAAAGTATTGTTGTCAAAGATGAATAATGGCTAATAGTAGGATCCAGGATGTGCGTTTCGTCCTATATGAGACTCGTCAGCTGGAGGTACAAGCATCTCAGAGTTGATATTCACTCTGGGACTCGAACTTAGTACCGTTCGCTTCAAACGCCATCGTGTTATCCACTTAGCTATTGATTCCTGATAGCTAATTCCTTGTGCAATGGGGTGAAGTTTAAATTTACTTGATATTGTTTGGTTGAATCTTCCCATTGTTATTTTGGACTGTAATTGATCAGTCTCTTATTGTCATATGTGCTCATGTGCATGGGAAGATTCAAGTAAACAATACCAAGTGAATTGAAAGGTATTGTTAGTTAAATAAACAAATTTTAACACAGTTTTCAGACTTGGGCACTGAGTTTTACTGATTGATGTTCGTGCTTCCCCAGTAATTAAAATGTCATCAATATGTCTAAACATTTGTCATTTATAACGTCTTTCTCACAACTGAAACAAAACAGATCAGTATTAAGTTAGACATTAACACCGTTAGATGCCGGCCAGCTCATTGGTCTAGACATTAAGCGTTCGCTCGTGATACCGGTAGGTTCTGGGTTCGAGTCTCGCGAGGTGAGATTGTAGATGTGCACTGCTGAGGAGTCTCACGCTAGAACAAAACGGTCGTCTAGTGCTTCCAGGTTTTCAATGGTGGTTTAGCTCCAATTGATTCATGGTCTTAACAATTAAAATAATATTGCATTTCATGTAATACTTCTATATTTTAAAAAGTATATCGTTTCGAAAAACAAGGAACATTATTTGTTAATCAACAGTTTAAATCAGTATTCATTTGCTTATACCTCAAGGGATTTGTTTCATTTGAATCTTCTTAATTCGAGGAACACTTATTCATAAAGTTGTCTTCATATACTATTTTAATAAACTATACAATACATCAATGTTAAATAATTTAATACAATTCTTTAGTGAATAACCTAAGACCATACTGGTGTTGAGTGAAGATACTTTATAATATCTAAACGAAATAAACTTATTATTAAGTAGAGTTTAGTTTAAATAATAACAGTACAACAATTGAGATAGATTGATTCGTGGTTTCTCATCAGCTATAGATATATATATATATGTTAGGTAAAAACAACGAGTCAATTGCTATTTGATCATCACTAAAAGAGCTAAAGAAATATGACCCAGTGATCAATTTTTTCTAAATATATCCTTCCTACAAGAAGTCAGTCGCGGTGTGAACATCTCACTGTTGACATCCAAAACTGTGAAAATGGATAACATGCGATCAAATACATCTGGAAGATTTTATTCATTTAGGAACACAGCTACACACTTCTGACACGCGGCTGAATAACTCAAAACCTAAATCTCAATGATTACCCTTAAACACCTGAAATATATAGAATCATATAGATATTTATGCATTGATAACACTGATAATCTTTGTCATTTCACCCTTTCATACATCAAAGACTGTTACTTATTTAGATGTTAAAATACAATAAAAATATGAATTTCATAGGCAGCTGATGAGAAACTACGAAATAAAATGAATTGACATCAATCTATCTCAATTGTTGTACTGTCTTTATTCAAGTTCATTAACGGAATGGAATGTATGAAATTTTCAAAATCTAATTGATGACATGATTTCTATCGATAAAAATTCAAAAATTAGTGAAACTGCTTTTCATTACATTCTGTCATCATAGTTTATTGAAACAATACTTTACTACTCTAACTTGTTTGTTCGACCATCAAATGTTAAACTAAGATTAAAATATTACTGCAAAATTTTACAATTTAAGATTACGTTTAATGTGATCCTTGTTTGGTATAATCTTCATTTACATTGATTTACAATGATTTTTGTCCAGTATAACAAATTGATGCATTTGTTTTGTATTAATTTACAGTGAAATTCAATCTTCAGCTTCCCTAGTTCATATATTCATTATATTCAACCATTAATCATCAAATTCCAGTAAAATCTTTGCATAAATTAATGAATTTGATTAATGTATTGTTGTAACACTATTGGGGAATGAATAAAATCATCATTTGTCTCATCAATTCTCTCTATTCTTTTTTGATTCATATAAATCTTTATGTTGTTGTCTTGTTTAAAGTTATTTCTCGGTATTAAAAAACTAAACGTTGACATATTTCATCTTGCTATAAGACAAATATTCATTCAATTTGAACTAAATATTTTATGTAATGAAATCTCTCCCTTATTTAGATCAGAAAATTAAAATAAATCGGAAATCAATAAAATTACTAACTAATACTAAGTAGATATAAACTCCGCCTGTAGCTCCTCCGGGGGCTACTGCCGATCCAAAGCCCGGATAAAGGCGGGGGGTTCGGGAATAGGGTTAGCGACCCCATCCCGTAGAAAAATAACTGGCTTAAAAACGGAAAATAAATATTAAAGTAATACCCATATTTGACCGTTTATCAAATTAATACTGAAATTTCCGTTAACATCATATAATTCTATTCATTTTTTAAATGAAGTTGAAGGAAAATTCACTGAAATTTGAATTTGAAATGTTATAGGCCTTCAAATATTCATTTTCTAATCATTTTGACAATATTCTATTAAATAATCCTGTATTTTCAAGTTTATTTTATTTACTCGTAATTAATTACAAAACTGTTGACATTCCTATGAATTTTGTAATATTCTCTTAGTAAGCTGAGAGCATGGTAGCTAGTAGTGGAATTCAGAACGCACGTTTCGTCTTATTTGAGACTCGTCAGCTAGATGTAGCTACATCCAAAAATTGATGTTCTCTCTTGTACTCGAACCCAGTAACTTTCGCTTCAAATAGCAACACGTTGTCCACTCAGCTACTGATTCGTGATAGCCACTAGCATGTACAATGCGGTTAAGTTTAATTCATTTTTGTATTGGTTGCTTGAATTTTCCCATTTATGTTTAGGACTGTGACTGATCAGTTTCCTAAACTTCGCTGTACAAATAAGTTTCAAGTAAGTCAATCGACTCAGCCATTGAGTTACATCGTCTACCTTAGCTCAAGGAATAATATAGGACAACATCAGAAAAAATGTTGGAATTAAATTCAAATACATGAATCTCTACTTGATAATTGAATTTCTTATCGATGTATGTTGTATAAGTGACAGTCAGCCTATAGGATTCAGAACAATCAAACAATCTATGTTCTTTCCTACCAACATTCATTTCTTATCTACAGTTAGATCAAAACTTGCAGATAACCCATGTTTCTGGACTCTACAAATATTCTAAAACACAATTAATACCAAACAAGAACTGATTCACGTCATAACATAACAACCAATTACCTAAATAGGCAACTGTCATTTCATTTTTTTTAATGATATAAATCTTGCACACAAAGTAAACAAAAACTACCATTCATAATTATTCAACCGGAAAATGATTACCAACGACTCATTACTAAATTAATTTTAAATGACAACAACTACTTAAAAATTTTAAGTTCCTTTCAATAAATTGTATTTTCAATCTTTTTAGTCAAACAAAACATTAACAATTCATTTATTCTACTTAACAAGTTATTGTTTTCTCTTTATAATGTTTTCTAATTTCACAAATATGACATGATACCCAGAGATGAAGTTTAGTATTTTTTCATTTAAACTTCTTGAACTCATCAGATTTTAACATTAAACAAATTGCTTGTCTGTTTGTTTTTTTTCTTTAAATCTCTTAATTACACAAGTAATTCAATCAAATTAAACTGATGACAACATAACAAACTAACTGTACATAAGACATTCGAAATGGTAATACGTTGTAAAGAAGCAAAACAAAACAACATATAACTTCTATCATGAATGATGATAATGAACAAGTGAATAGAAGAAATCATCACATAGAATAGAAAGCAACAATAACAGCAACGAAAAGAAAACTAAGCAAAACAAACACCCATTCATTTGTTGTTTTCACTGTGTTTTTTTCCTAATGTTATTTACCTATGATTTCGTTTATCATTTTATACATTTTCTAATAACATTCTATTATAATTAAGTGAGATTTACTTGAAGTATGTCATATAAAGGAAGCTTTTATTTAGTAATAAATGAATCCTGAAAACAAAATTATCATCATTATTATTATTGATGATGATGACGATGATGATGATGAACTATTGAATGGATGCATAGTGAAGTAATAAGGAATTACTTTGCTTTTCTGTTGAAAACAATAATAAGAAAAGAAAACATTATTTGTAAGTTATAGAGAGAGTGAGAGAGTGAGAGAGAAAAGAATACTTTGTCTTAACTCGGAGCCTATTTAATAACATGATTAGATAATATCTTATAACTAGAATATTGAGCAACATTTTCCAATTAGATAAAATATTTTATTCATATCGAACTAATAACTTATATTTACAGAGGCAAATTCATAACATTTAAGATGGAAAAAAAGTGTAAGACAAATGTATGATAGATAGATATATAAAGATTGAGTTTTAACCATATTTTTACTACTTTTTATTGTATCTTCTATATTATATTTGTGTTTAAACTTTATCAAATAGTTTATTGTTCAGTAATAAGTGAGTTTAGTGTTTTTCAAAATCGTCTTTTAACAAGTCTAACTTTTCAGAAGGGGGTTTTGTAGAGATTTTAGTAGGTTTATTGGTTGAGATCATAAGTCAATTAAAGCTAGACCACCATGGAAAACCTGGGAGCATTGGACGGACGTTTCGCCCTACTGTGAGACTCTTCAGCAGTGCGCATCTACGAGCCCGCCTTGTGAGATTCGAACCCAGAACCTATCAGTCTCGCGCCAGAGCACTTAACCGATAACTTTTATTGTTAAATGTTTGTAACGTTTATTATATTAAAACCAATATTATTATTAATGCTACTAGACTCTTTGCTACACTATAATGGCTGTTACCACTAGGTCACAATGTTTGCCATTTGATAACTAAATTTATTAACATAATGGGATCGGTGGAGATCGTATAATTGTCTGAATTACGTGACCGGTGAAGTTCAACCATGTCTAGTATGAGACTGTTATCCACCGTTGGGGAATCGATAAAGTTTGCTCACTCTCACAAATTGATTAAAAATATACGTTAACACTGATCATTACTTAGTCGTCTAAAAGTTGAGCGCTCTTTTGTGAGATCTCGGATTGGATTCCTTGTGATGAGGTTGTGGATGACCGTTGTCCCATACTAGAATTAAACAGCCATCCAGTCACTCCCTGTTTTTGATGGTGATCTAACTGAAACCAATTCGTGATATAAAATATGAATATATATATATATATATATATATATATATATATATATATAACGTATAAATCGATTCCATTATTCAATAAAATAAAATCTCTCATTTCTTTTAAGAACCAAGAATGTGTTAATTGAAGTTAAACATTGTAACGCATTACCTACTCAAAAATCAATAATCGGCGCGAATCCATGTTAAAAAAAAGAAAATGCCAACAACATACTGTTCTAAACAATTGAATAAACTTTATCATACATAATGCATATACTTATTTCCTTTTACAAAATATTGATGTCGCTATTAATATCTATTATATATTTTCTGATTATCAACCATATAATTATTCGTTACGATGTAAACATATTTAATTATTAATTACACTAGAGAAATTCCCCCCAAAAAACCAAAAATATATATATATTACTCAAACCAATATTTTAAGTAATATATAAATTATTTATTTACATAATAAGGAGTCAATATTACTTAGGGTAGGATGTATTTTTCTTGAAAAAAAACAACATTTATTACATCAATTTTTCATCAAATAAATTAGTTTATTTATCTTAAAATGATAATTTTATTTCGATTTTATGTTACTTGGGCATTATCATGTAAAGATACTTTAATGGTCAAGTTTTAAATCATTTAGATTTTGTTGTTTAACAACATTTCAGTGGATTATATTCATGTTATTTAACTATTTTAAAGTTAACTAAAGTTAAATTTTAACAGTGGAATTAATGAGTTAATCCAAGAATAGCTGAGGAGTTCCATAATAGGCGCTATATAGATTGAGTGCCTGCTCCCTGTTAATATATAACGTTATAAGACCGTCAATTGGAGAGCAGTGGTTTTATAGATCGGGGAGGAGCGAATTATCGATCGGACCAGTGATACACAAAAACCGTATGAGCAGTGTTGAGTACTTATCAGTCCTGCTTTCTGCCTAGCCCAGCCAGTTAATTCCAAAACACCAATAACAACCTCTGCAATATGAATTATTATTCTCAAACATACTGAGTTTATATACCAAACAAACTGACCACATCGTACCATAAAATAGAAAATAACATTTGTACAAGACTTAGCCAAATGTGGCTGTGAATAAGGGGAACAGTAATTAATGGACTAGGAATAACTCAAGAATGGTAAATCCTATAATAATACTCTATAGGTCAAAATAAAGCTTACAATAAGAGGGACACGAATATGGATACTTTAATTATTTACCAATTATACAATAGGAAATATATCTATCATATTGGTCCAGAGATAGTTCTCAAAGTTACCACTCATAAATCTCCACGGAATATAACACTAGGATGAAACAATCGTCCAGTTCTTCCAGTTTTTCAATTATGGTGATCTATCTTAGGCCGATTTTTATGAATTCAATTGTTGAAATTACAACAATCTCTATAAATCCTCATGTTAAAATCAAATTATTTATCAGTTTTTGTTGATATTTACATTGTAGTTAATTCATTACATGAAAGTTAGGCTATGGATAAATCCAATGTAAAGGAACAATACATTTCATATGTATCATTATTAGTTTATTTAATTGGAAACCTTAGAGTTTAATGATATAAAATCCAAGTCATTTAAAATGTAATAAGCAATTCTTCTTTATTAAAACTATCTGGTTACAACAATGACCAATTGTTTGTTTTCCCAAAGATATTCGTGTTTTTATAAATTAATAATAAAACGTTGTGTTAACAGCTGAACAAGGACTAATAATTTCTCATCTAGAGATTATAAACCAAGTTTTTTATACCAGTCTGCTTCATTCATTTCAAAGCTATTTGAATCTAGTGATCTACTTATGTTATAGTTCTTTAGAATTATTGTTGAATATTAGTAAACAAAAGAAATTTATTAGCGTTTCTATTTGCATAGTTTGTAAAATTTCGGTTTCTTTTTTAAGGCGTAACATAACCACCATATAAAAGATCATATCCACCTTATTCACAAACCGATCAACATTAGTTAGTGACAAATATTATAAGACTGATTCATGGATTTGTTCAACTACTTTTTGAATTAACATTCTAAAACGAACGGTCATAGTATTAAGGCTGAAAGGTTAGAAAATCAGTGATATCCAATATTCAAAGATGTGAATAAAACTCTGTCATTATTGCTGAATGAAACATAACATTGAGTGTTCCTTATTATTTAAATGATAAAAGCCAAAAATGTACTTTAACCTATATATTTGAGTAAGAATATTCATGTAACTTATATGAACAGTTGTCGAAATTTGATTCAATAGTTTAACAGTAAGGATGAATAGCAACTGGAAACAACTGCAAAGTATTGCCCAGGACAGTATTCGATGGAGAATGTTGGTGGGCGGCCTCTGCTCCTACACGAAGGGTAACAGGGGTAAGTAAGTAAGTCTGATAGACATTGTGACCCATGAATATAAAAGACATTATATACGAAAACAATATATTTAAAATAATTTTAATGATTAAAATTTAAATAACTATAACTTTTTACCCGGTAAAAAGGACTTTACTTCCTCAAGGAAATAATCAAAAATTACATTATCAAAGTATGTTCAATTATGTTCAAATGTTTATTATGGGTTTAGTAAGGTCAAGCGGTATTTCAAGTAAAAATCGTCCACACCGTGAAACGCCTACCAGTATATGTGTATCTGTATGTCGGAGAGAATTTTCAGAAGCTTGATACTCAAGTCAATCAGTCATCAACAATCACATTGAAATCGACCTAATATATTAACCAATCAGAGAAATGATGGACAAATATAAGACCAGGAATCGAATCAATGGGAGATATAAACAAAATAAAGAAAGAAACAACGCCGGATTAAAAATCAGCAATAATCAATCAATATCTAGGTCTAGAGGACAAGCTGTGAGCCATATGTGAAGAAACCCGAAAACTTCATTTCTACCTGAAGTTTGTGCTGATGATGTCGTTCAGAATAACGATGAAAGCTCCACAACTAAGCCATTATGCTCAGAGAACAAAACTCCATCAAAATGTAGTTAGTTTGATATCATTAGTTAATCCATAAATTCACTATTTTACAAGATATATTTTTAAACAGTCCAACTCATTTTCAATCCAATCTCTTACGTAAATTATGCCCATACTCAAGTTATATTTTTGTCTCTAAACCAATAAATTGACCATTATTATTCTTTACAACTACAATCATACTTGAATAAGTCGTGATGTAGAACAAATGATAAGGCTAAAACGTCAGTCAATTTATGGTTTCAATCATAAAATACTTTCCTTGGTCTCCTAAAGTGAAATTATTTATAATTTCGTATGATTTTCATTTCCGCGTCATTTGATTTATAAGTTCTTTTCCTAGTCATTATATACGATTAAATAAATGATAATGTTACAAAAATAGTTATCTTTCAAGTACTACTTTTTTCAACAACAAAAAAAAGCAATTTTGTTGCTACGAGATATTCAGTTGTCAAGTTTCTGTCTAGAATAAAATTACAAAAATGATTTTTTATTTTTAATGGATCATTCAATAAATGAATTAGTTATAAGTGATGATTATTTGATTTTTTAAAAAAATGATGGTGATGTAGTGAACATGAAGACGAGTGGGGACAACCGAATGTATTAGAGCACAAAATTACAAAATATCTTGCCAAAATCTGACAACTATATAGTAAACAGTTAATTTGTAAACTATCAATCAATTGTCTCAATCTTGACCATTCCTCCTGCAAATATCAGTCTATTGTCTCCAATTATTATTGTCCATCCATTTTCATACTGATTGCGTTTCGTTTCCGTTCTCTCGTTATCGATCTTTTGCTGAAATACATTCTCTGCCTGACCATCGTCATATACTACTTATGTGGATGCAAGCAACAAACACCGCAACCTCAGCTAGACTACCACTGAAAGCCTAGAAGCATTGGACAATTGTTTCATCCTAATATTTAACTTCACCAGTGACTATCCACGATCCAGTAGCTAGAAGTCGAATCTAGGTCCTTCGGTCTCGCACAAAAATGCTTAACCTGCAGATCCTTGAGTTTCAACCAATGTATGCATGACTGAAAATTAAGTATAAAAGACTACCAATATGCACAATGAATTAAAAGAATAAATATACAAAATGAAATACAAGTTCGGTTTTGATTTTAAACAGATAACTGCCTTTCCTCAGATCATATTTATGTGGAAAATTATCATTTGTCTTTCTAATGACACGTGTCGCTAAGCTTCTGTCTACACAACATATTTATTGTATATAAAGATAGTCGCCTTTTCATATAATACGAAATTGTACGATAAATTACTGTATGTTCCAACTATTTTATCCATCTTTGTCAGAAGTTAACTTTATAGACCGGGATGAATTATGGCATACATTGAAATCCTTTTTTTGACTCTTCACTCTGATTTACTTGCACCCTAGAGTTGATGTTTACTCCAGGATTCACACTTGGTATCGTTTGTTTCATACACCATAAAGTTATCCATTTGAGTACTGAGTCCCGATAGTCACTTGCTTGTGCAATGTGTTGTAGAATAATTAATCTTCTATCTGATATTTGTGACTTAAGGCAGTATCGAGGCCATCAACACAAAATGCACATACGACAATAAGATACTGATCGATTGCAGTCCAGAACGTCCATAGTAGGATTCAAATAATCGATACAACTTGAATTAAATATTATCATTGTTAAAAATACACAAAAATGATTTAGCAATCTTTAGAACTATCAAAGTAAAGTATTCTATGACTATTTCTTATAAGTGAAATCCAATCTGTAAAAATTCAGCACTGATAAGGCAAATTAACCAAACTGTGAAAATCCATGTAGTATAGTAAACATTTCAAGATAATATATATTGAAGTCCAAATACAAACAAATATGATTTACTAAAATAAATCTATTTTTCCATACATTTGAAGACCAATCCCGTTTTTCAAACGTAAAAGTGAATTATTTTTACACACAATATGTTTTGCAAAATATCCTAGAAAAAATATTTATGAAAATTTGTACCTAGTATTGAGCCAGTTAAATAAAATAACTGCTAGTGTGTGTGGGTTACTTACATCCATATAAGTAGTATATGACGATGGTCAGGCAGAGAATATATTTCAGCAAAAGATCGATAACGAGAGAACGGAAACGAAACGCAATCAGTATGAAAATGGATGGACAATAATAATTGGAGACGATAGACTGATATTTGCGAAAGTGATGGTCAAGATTGAAACAATTGATTGATAGTAAGCAGAGATGGATAGTGGCTAGCAATGGAATCCAGGACGCGCGTTTCGTCCTATTTGGGACTCGTCAGCTGGATGTACCTGCATCTCAGAGTTGATGTTCACTCTGGGACTCGAACCCAGTACCCTCGCTTCAAACGCCATCGCGTTATTCACGCGCGTCCTGGATTCCACTGCTAGCCACTATCCATCTCTGCTTACCATGCTTGTGAATTAAGGTATATCGAGGCAATAGGCACAGTATGCACATATGCCAATTAGAGACTGACCAGTTGCAGTCCTAACACATCGATGGGAAGATTCAAACAAACAATACTAAGTGAATTCAATTGATTGATAGTTTACAAATTAACTGTTTACTATATAGTTGTCAGATTTTAGTGAGATAGTCTGTAATTTTCTTGTCAAATACATTCGATTGTCCCCACTCGTCTTCTTGTTCACTACACTGGGAGTAATTCTAATCATAATCTTAACATGTGACGATACTACAATTAATGAACGAACCAATAAGATTTGAGTTTGCAGGTCATGGATTTCGGCTTAAAATTCATTTAACCATATTACTTAATGACAGTTTGGCATTATAGCTGATGTCATTTCGTGATGAAAACTCTAACTCTTATTCCCAGCCCTAATGTCCAACTGTAAATCTTAATTATAATTCCTTACATTAATTTATAACCCTCAATTAACCCTCATAGGTAGGTGGACACTTTCAAAGTCACGTAAACATCTCTCAAAGGTCATGAATAAATTATAGTCTCACCAAACTTTCTTATTTATTTTAATAATGATCAGAGAGAAATCTACTCCAAAGGTTAACATATTAAAATTTGTAACAGAAAATGTATCAATACACACTTGTACTTATATCCTTTTTTATTTTCATCCTGGATATTGATTGATTCCAAACCATCATTATGTCAGAATGAATTCTTTACACCGAAGCAAGAGTTTTTTTCAATTTTCTTGTATATTTATTCAAGTCTTTAATGGAAGTAGATCAGAAATCAATTATTCAAACGTATCATATATGAGGAACTCATTTATTAAACCATAAGTATTATTATATATTTTTGAGAAATGATATCGTCGTCAAGGAACTTTTCTTCACCTAATATCATTTATTCCTTATTCAAAGACAGGAAATGAACTTTTCATAGTTGAAATCATGGGTCAACTGAAGCTAGACCGCTACGGAAAACCTGGAAGCACTGGACGGCCGTTTCGTCTTAATATGGGACTCCTCAGCAGTGCGCATCCACGATCCCGCACTCGCGAGATTCGAACCCACCGTTGGGTGCCGGCTCAGTGGTTTATCAGACAACTGCTCTGGCGAGATACTGTTTCGCACAGACTGACATACATCAGCAAATTACTGACAATATGGTATGAATGGATCACTGCTATATTTTTTACTAAGATTCCTGTTACAGGATCAAGCCTAAAATCTTTAGCTATCGAGGTGGAAGTGTTAACTTTAAACCGCTAAGTTGAAGTTCAGTGTTTCCCATTTCCAATATGGATTAATTGATGATACAGTATTACAATCACTCATTGCTATCTATGATGAATGTCTCAATCATGATTTGGCCGATCA
>NC_031502.1:36541171-36556478 GCF_000237925.1 Schistosoma mansoni | reverse complement strand
GCGAGTGCGGGATCGTGGATGCGCACTGCTAAGGAGTCCCACAATAGGACGAAACGGCCATCCAGTGCTTCCAGGTTTTCCATAGTGGTCTAGCTTCAATTGATTCATGATTTCAACTATGAAAAATACTGAAATCTACACAAAAACCCCTTCTGAGTAAATGGGTTAATTTAATTGTGTGAAGAAATTCGCTAATTAGTTCGGTTCCAAGAAAATCTTCAAAAAGCCTTAAAAGAAACTTTTTAAAAAAGTTGCGAAATCAACTTTTTCACTGTATTTTGCTTCACCTCTTCTCTTTTGAATAAACACGTCATTGTTTAATTAATCAAACACTTCTTATTACGTAATTCTACTAATTTTTAATGATCATTTCTATTTTCCCATTTCTGTAACTTACTCCAAGTTAGGAAATTTTAATCTATGCTTTGCTATTAATATTATTATAACAGTTAAATGAACGGCCACTTAGGTACAGTGAACCAAATATTCCTTAAGTTGTCCCTTACATACTTCATCATTCTTTCAATCCTGTTGTTATTTCGGCTGCTCTCTGTTTCCTTTCGTCTTTTCTTTATTTCAATATTCTTCTGGTAACATTTCACTTGCATTTTCTGATACACACTACTTACATCTGTTCGTATAAGTAGCGCACACCTCACTAGTACACTTATCATCACACTATCAATTTGTATTTCTTACTTATCATGTCTCACTATATGGTTTATTTCATAAACTACCTTGAGTGGATTGTTACTTACACATATATTCAAATAAATATTAGTGTAAATTAGAGTAAAGCCTGATGAGGATCTAATTGTAAACAATATTGTTCACTTATGTGTTTCTCTAATTTTTGTATTGAATTCTATTTAAGTGTATATTAACTTTATTGTTAATTATGTAATTTGATATCCTAACTTCCTAAACAATCAACACAGCACTGTTTCTATTGTGATATTCCAAAATATTTTTAATAATAATATTCATTAAATTAATATGATTAAACGGGTGAGAGCATAATTTATAGACAATCTTTAAACAACGCCAAGATGAACTGAAGAGTGCCCACATAATAACTAAGACTAAATGAGGGTTATAAACCAGTGTAAGGAACTTGGATCAGGATTTACAGTTGAATATCCGCGTTAGGAACTACATATAATGTTTTCATCACGAACTGATATCACATGTGATGTCGAAATAGTATTTAGCCGAATGGATGAATGGATTTTGTGCCAAACTCGAAGACCTTTTATCTCTAAAGTAATTGATTTGTCCATAAATTATAGTCTCACCGAATGTGGTAAAAAGTCAGCAAGCTTCATCATTGAAACGATGTAAAAGTTTTGATGACAACAGATAAATAGTACTAAATTAGGAAAGACCAGGAAGACAATATGTTTATTATTTTTAATAAATGGTACGTTTTGATTCGCTCACTTTCTAGTTTATTTCATGCTTTTCTTTTAATCGTAACACTGATAAATGCACTCGAAGTGATATATTTCTGAGTGGTTAACGTTAATAATTGAAATCAAAATGCCATCTTACCTATACTGCCGCACCTACACTTGAGTCTATGTAAGTTTAACATTGTCAAACCTTTCAATTAACTTACTTAAAAAATAGTGTCATTAGAACAGTAACATCATGTATACCTTTGTGTTATTATTATGTCTGTATGAACATGTATGCTTGATCACAAGTCCGATCCTATACACATAGTCCCTCTTACCAGCTTGATTACTAGTTGCTTAAATCTCTTGATCACTCATTTCCTTTCCTATATCTGTTCTCGTATTTTGACAATTCATTCGACCCTTTATTCGACTCCTAATCCTCTTATTTGTTCTCCTCTGTACTTACTCGCTCGCAATCACTCACATTCGCATTTCTGCTAGAATTCACTTTGTGTTGTACCTGAGGCTTAGTGATCTGCTCTGTACATTAATAAATTATAGTCAACGCCTCATATTATCTTCTGAAATACACACACCCTAGTGAGTTATCTAATAACCGTTATCAGGACGTGTGATGTATGAAGCTTTGGGAATTATCGCGAATATAATACACTGTAGACGGTATTTTTATTGGTTTCACTTGCATATATATGTATTTATCTTTACTGTGTCATAGTTTGTTAGGAGGTTGACGCAGTCTGTTAAAATTTATTTGAGCGGTTAACATTATTCTATGTAGTTTCTTCCTCAAAATTATAGTATTATCATGTTTTTTTTACCATTTTTCGTGTCTCTGTAATTGACATATTCTTAAGTTGTTTATTTCAAATCACAAATTGATAAATTAACTCACGAAACAATTCAGTAATCTTTAACTGGAAATGATATTGTAAATATTTCCTTTTATGTCATTCTAAGTTATAAATCAACACAACTACTACCCTTTTAAGTATCATAAATAGCATTAGCTGAATACTGAAGAAAAGAGTTTTATCAGAAGGGGTTTTTGTGGAGATTTTAGTAATTTTATATAGTTAAGATCATGAGTCGATTGAAGCCAGACCACCATGGAAAACTTGGAAGCAGTGGACGGTCGTTTCGTCCTATTATTGGACTCCTCAGTGGTCTATCGGTTACGTGCTCTGACGCGAGACCGATAGGTCCTGGGTTAGAATCTCGCGAGAAGGAATCGTGGGTGCGCACTGATGAAGAGTCCCACAATAGGACGAAACGGCCGTTCAGAGCTTCCAGGTTTTCCGTAGTGGTCTAGCTTCAATTGACTCATGATCTCAACTATATAAAAGAGTTTTATATTAATTTTTTTCTAATCATTTAAAAATGAAATCAACTTAATTAAATTTCACTTTGGTATAATTTGATTATCATTTCATTATTAAAGATCCCAAAGTCATGTGTTCGATTCACATTTGCAATAAGTTGCCGAGAATATGTTTGTTTAAAATGCGCTAATGACTATTTAGTGGCCCGATATTTGACTTTAATTGGATCTTATGAATGTTATTGCAATACATATGTCGGATATCCTCGTTAGTGAATTACGGAATTAAATAAGTCAAATACTAGAATGGATTTTTGAACGCGTCTATTTTTTTACACTCATTGATTTGAACAGACGATCAGAGGAATGAAGCAAAGAGAAGAGGGCGAAGCGAAATGACGTGCAATGGAGAAGGCATGTGAACTGACTCCATTTATTCAACCGTTAATCAATATTTATAGCCAGATAAAAATGAGTTACAGACATGTGATGAATAGGACAAAAAGTGCAAACACATACGCTCATATAAAAGCAGTCAGGGTTGATTAATGAATAAGTAACATGGTCAAAACGTAACTCAATAAAAAAGAATAGATCGGCCTATCCGGAAGCCAGAATAAGTTATGTGGACTTAACATAGTAACCCACAACACAACTACAATGCAATTAAAGCACTTAGTTTTGTATCCTAGTTTTCTTAAATGAGGGAGTTTCTGACGTATATCTAGCTCAATGTGTGCTAAAATGATTGCTATTTTACCTTTTTAACATTTTTAATCACTTATGCTATTTTCATGGTTTCATTAGGTTGTTTTTTATTGCATTTGCTACTTCAATTTCCACCTCCTATGACTATTCATTTACGTAACCTATGTCTATGACCATCATAAACTTATTTCTGTTTATGCTTGAGACTAAAGTAACTTTTTTTGTTTTTAGGAAGACATTATAGGTAACTAGCATACGTTTTGCAGACATGTGTTCAGGTTTGTAGCGTAAACTATTATGCTTTGGATATCAGTCGATCTGACAATTATCATTACCGTAATTTCCCAACAGCCAACAGTTTTCACTATGAGAAACGAAGTTGTGGGAACAGGTTATTTTAAGTAATGCTCCATTCATAAGACTGGCAAGCACACAATGAAAGAGGTGATTTGATGAACGTAACTTAACAAGAAAATGTATAAAGGTATGCGAGTGAGTTATCAAACAGTTTAAGGAACTGGAATGTCAACGATCAAAAGAAATAAATGCGTAGGCTGTCACATGCGATCAATGTTACTTGTTCAATTGTGTATGCATGTAGAAATTATGTATAAAGATCTAAAGTAAGTACTGAGCTCTAAAATAATATTGTCTGTCTGCCAAATAAGTTAGTTGAAGGACATTTTAGATTTAAACTTACGAGACTCTCAGAGGATGAGGTGACCATTCATCTGTCCAAATTCCATTTGATTCTAGATGCCTCATCTAAAAAAGAGAAAAACATGTTACTGATTCCTATCAGTTTATTTTTTGTGTAATTCAATGCATAAAAACCATATGTTTTGTATTCTGTTTGGTAGTTATCATGTTGATGTTATCCTACTTCCGATTTGTATTGTAAGACATGTACACTGATTAAACTGTCTTTATATAAAGCACTTAAACAGCTTATTTTGAACAGTATACATCGGTGAGACTATAATTTATGGACAAATCAATTACTTTAGAGATAAAAGGTCTTCGAGTTTGGCACAAAATCCATTCATCCATTCGGCTAAATACTATTTCGACATCACATGTGATATCAGTTCGTGATGAAAACATTATATGTAGTTCCTAACGCGGATATTCAACTGTAAATCCTGATCCAAGTTCCTTACACTGGTTTATAACCCTCATTTAGTCTTAGTTATTATGTGGGCACTCTTCAGTTCATCTTGGCGTTGTTTATAGGTTGTCCAAAAACTATAGTCTCACCTATATATCTTCTAATTATAATATTAGAAGCTGACATTAACTAAATTTTCGTAAGCAGAATAGAACAACTAAATTTTGCAACCATCAGAAATAAACTAAAATATTAGAATTGTTTCTCCATTTAGACTGCATGACAAAAATAATCTACGATAATTCACTTAACTCGCTATTCTTTTCATTACAGATTCGATAGAAAGGGAATTCTCATTGTAGCAAACGAGAACACAAGTAGGGACAACCAAATGCATTTTAATACATTACAGAATATCTTGATAAAATTTGAGGACCAAAAAGTAATAATTCATTTGGAAAATATCCATCAATTGTCACGAACATTTTTGTTCTTCGTTTCCATACCAACCATTTTCTGTTCTCGTTCTCTTCTTTTCGATTAACAATCAATAACTTATCATATCTCCTTGAATTGTTTTGTTTTAAACAAAACATGATACAGTTGTTAAGTGTTGTTTTTCTCTAATAATATACGAGTACTGTTATAATTAATAATAGATACCAAGTAATAAAAGCTGATGTAAAGTACAATATCAAACATTCAATGAGTCACTGTTCCCTAATCGTTTTCTTATTTTTTTGTTTAAATTTTAATATTATTCAAAAAAGGATTTGAAAATGATTAATCGGAATGATTTCCATATTGAGGAATAAATATTTCCTTTTCTTTAATAAAAAATGTTTCATAATTCACTAATCTGGAAATACTTTACATGGTTATTGAACGTTATATAGGAGGATAAGAAACATTTTCAACAATCTAACATGATATTTAACATGGCTCAGTCATTCATCTACTGTATCAAAACTAAACCGAACCATCCAGACATAGAGATAGCATAAACTGATTGAAAAAACTATTCGTCAAAATAGTTCTGACAATTTGGTATTTCAGTACTATTATTATTATTACTATTAATGGCTTTATTCAATATTATATTTTAGCTACAATATAGAATTCTCAGCATAAACTATTTCAACGAATTTTCTTTCCTTATCTCTTAATCGATCCTGACAATAAGTGTTGAGTGATCGACAGTTAGATATTAACAGTTGATTTGATGATTGATCCTTTTATTATTCATAGCCCAGTTTTATAAACTCACAAAAATAGACAAGTTACATAACTAGAACGAGTGGTATTATTTTCAAAAACTATATTTAATAAGTCCTACTTATCATATTATTATAAGAATACTTTGATGAATACATCACTTTAAATGAAATCAAATACAGATCATTTGATATATTGAACGAGAACACAAGTGGAGACAATCGAATCGAATGTATTTGCACACAACATTATGGAACATCTCAGTAAAATCTGAGAACCATACAGTAAATATTTCATTTGCAAAATGTCAATCAATCGTATCAGACTTAATTGTTCTTTCTTTACCATACTAAACATTCTCTGTTCTCGTTCTCTTTTCTTTGATGTTCTTAACCTTTTGGTGTCAGGCATTTCCCTTTCGATTGATGACACGTACTACTTATATCTGTCGACATCAGTAGCATGCACGACCGTTTGAGTCTATTGAGAAAGCAATAACCGGAAATAAAGTGAACTTGGTGATGAAATTACCCATAATAAACACACAAGATTTATAATACATAAATTGACGAAATACATTGGAATCAAATGTTTTTTAGCAATCTCCCTAATATTTCTATTACATAATAGCTTACCTGTTGATTTACAAAACAAGAAAACAATCTTTTTCAAAACATTGAAAATTTATTATATTTTTCGTAAAGTAAAAATTTGCAAAATCTCAGCGAATTAATTTGAAGTAAATCCAACGTTTCGCCTGGCAATCTGGTCCAAGCTTTTTCAAGGAACTATCATTGGAAAAGCTTGGAAGAGATTGACAGGCGAAACGTTGGATTTACCTCAAATTCATGCGCTGAGATTTTACAAATATATTATTCCTATTTAATGTCTTACATCAACTCGGCGCTCAAATACTGTGAAACTATTCGCTCTAATTTAGACGGAAGTTCTTATATACTTCACCAATTAGTTAGCTTTAATTTATTCCTAAAACATCACACTAAGTGCCTAAAACTCTTAAGAAACTAATTGAAATCCAATAACTTTTCAATCAACACCCATAACAACTAAATTAAATACATTCGAGAAAAAGAATAACTAAACATAATAACAAACTCATTTAGCTGTTCTTTACAGTATCACTTCACAGTCAAATACTTACATTAAATAAATAAGAAAATCCAAGTGCTTTACTCTTCAGTAAGAATCGAGCTTATTTTCAAAAGAAAAAAATAGAAAAATATTTTCTGTAATGATCGCTGATGCTTTTTGTTTTTCTTCAATAGAATAAGTTTTATACATTAGCTTCATTTCCAGTATTTCATTTCAAAGAATTTAAATTTCTCACCAGTAGTTTTAGTCTGTAAATTTATATAGGTACCTGTTATATCTAGAGCTTTTATTCTTGCTGTGCCGCGTACTACTAGACTACTCAAAGATCGAACCCGCAACGTCGCAAGAGAGAAGACTAATAAGTAGGAATGTTATTCCCAACACAATGTCAAATATAGTACAAAAATCTCATGTATTTATAGTTGTTTGGCTGAAAGCAAATCATCATTTTAGACAGTCAATAGGCACATAGGGGGTCACTCCTATTCATCCAATAGGGAAGCTACACATCGACATCTTAGAACGTCCCCCTAGTAGTGATTGGATGGAATGTCTACGGCTCTTTCTGGGCTTCTTGAGGCTTCCTTGAGTTTATCAACGAGCCATTTTTACAGTACCAAATTAAGTTGTTTCTTTTTCTTAGAAAGAAATTGGGAAAGACATAATCAGCAGTAAATATGAGATTAATCGAAACGGAGTAAAATTTGTAGTGCCGTGCTTCGTTAATCGTTCACCTTGATAACCGTCATAATACCAGTCTTAACAGTGCATAAAATTAGAAGGCAAAGAGGAGTGGCAACTACAGTTTATTTTCAGATGACGCAGACCACAGATTTACAAGCACATAAGCAAATGTCAGCAAGCAGCGAGCGAGCAGCAAGCAATTACATAGGCAATTTATAGTCAAAATGAATAAGGGCATAGCAAAACAAAACAAAAGCTGATAATAGGATTTGCGTGCATACATATATGGGGAGGAGTATGAGTCATCGAATGATACCTAAGCAATTAACATTTTGTCTAGAGTCTGTCATGTGCTCTAGTGATCATAACAGTACAAAGAATATGCAAATTATTATCATCCAAATGACGATGTCTGTTAAGTAAGTTAATAAAAGGGCTTAACCAAAATCAACCATAATCGAAATTGATTGTAGGATGGTTGCTATACCTTTACAACTGAATATGATTAAGAAGAGCCGTTGTTAACGCGTAAGCTATTAGGAATATTTGTATTTGTATGCTTGTTAGTTGTGTAAACTGAACCCATACACTAATAATCTCTTAAAAAACTTTTACCATTTTATGAATATTGAAGCTCCAGAAATTTTAAAAAAAATAGATTAAAAAATATAATTGGTGTTTTCACGGTTGAAAGCATGAGTCAGTTGAAGCTCGACCACCAAGAAAAACCTGGAAGCACTGGACGGCCGTTTCGTCCTATTGTGGGACGTTAAAAGTAGCATAAAAGTCAAGAATTTTATTGTATGGTTACAACTGATCAATAAGTCCTCGAAATATATAGAAAATACGTCAAAATTGTTATCAACACATAAGCCTTGCCAAATATGACAATGAAAATTTTATAATATACTGAATTCAAAAGTTTAATATAATTTAACTAGAGCAATGATCGGATAGTCCTATTCTGAAACTTTCATACAATTTGAATATCAGCATCTTAGTTCATAGTAAAATTCAGATGTTCGATAAAAACACCACATGGCAATTAAATGAAAACTCATTACCTAAAGATTAGCTACTTAGGAGAAAATTTTCACCCATGTATATTCTTATAGTTCAGTTTAAATATTCAACAAACAGATATAAATTAATGGGTTAGTGCATCCTCATTTTTTGAGACTTACCACATAATGTCATTTTAGTGTTAACCTAATAACCATAACGGTAACTACCCAAATCGAAAGAAATCTAACTTTGGATTTCAATTTTAAAATACCAGAATATATAGAGAATAGAACACAAAATCTTTGTCAGTCAACCGTTTACTTCATACAACCACGTAACTAAAATTAAAATTTCTCCACAGTCAAACTAATACTTACAACCTCAACGTGTAAGCATTTGTTAGGATATTTGTATTCTCTTCTAACAAAAAGCTTTATGAATTCCATCATTTATAAGTACATTAATAGTGGGGCCACAGCTACTGTATCTCAGTTAATTGACAATATCATCTTAAATCTGATATGGTTTGAATAGTTTTCACAAGGTTCTACAGTGATTGCTGTTACATAAAATTTAACTATTTATGATATGTTTTTGCATTATTCATAATTGTAGATGATGTCATTTAGCAAAATAATGTGTCTTTTAAAGATTTACTTATTACAAAAATATTTATACCATTGTTATTCACTTGTCTGAGTTTGACTTTGGACTTTTTTAATAATTAACAAGATAAATAACCAAGAACTTATTCCTCATAAAGATTTGTTCGGTAAATATTTGTTCTATTGTAATAGTCTACTTACTCTAGGTAAGTACCTGTGAAGGTAACAATTGATGTATGGATTTGATACGTCAAGAATTAGACTTAACAGTTATGTCTTAGTTGATTGAAGAGTGAGTACCTTACAATCTAATTTCCACTAATAGTCTATGACAATTTGTGATGTTTAAATTATGTTAATATTTTGTATATAGTCATGTCACTCACTTTATTACAAAAAAACCTGTTCTTCTGACTAGTGATTTTATCTTATATTTCAAATCATTCTCGATGAGTTACGTCAATAATTCGGTCCTGGCCATCATTCGCTAAGATTGTTTCATTGCATATCATCTATTGATCAGCATTCTTGCCATCTATTTTAACGATTGAAACTTCGTTAAGTGAAATCATTGGAGTCTTTTTCTGTGATAAAAATACAATTCCCTTTAAAGTAAGAAGTTAAAATTGCTGGGTATACATCAGTTTATTTATTTATGATAAATCAAGTACTTCTAAGGACCACATAAGTAATCTTTAAATAACCAACTAATCAGAAACTGAAGCCTGAGACAAAAAAAGTTCAAGTATTCTACTCGCTGTTTAGTGGGTTTATAACTTTATGAACATCTAACTAGCATTAAACAATATGAGAATTTCGGAATCTAAATAACTAACTGAAACCTGTTTGGCTACATTAATCAATACTGAAATTTCCTCATATTGTTCAAATGTTATCAACCTTATTTTTTAAAACTAATATTTTTCTCACTTTCACATAGCCTTTATTTCTTATCGTCCCAAAATTTTATTTGTACAGCATGTGGTTGTCCACAGAAATACTCAGATATTTCATCACGTTTATAGTTTGAAAATCTAAGCTGTGTAAAGTTGAAATTAGCAAAGGATATAACCATATCTGAATGTTAAGCAGTTGAATGCAGTCTTCAGGACACCCTTGATTTAAATTTTGAGCTATTTAGTACTCACAAGCAAGGTGTATCTGGAATCTTGGCAGAAGATAGTCAGTCAGCTGCTATTCAGTAATCAATGAGTTCAATTATCTCAGTTCTGCAGTAGATTATCAGCTTTCATTATACCTCAATGGTAACGTTTAACACTGTTAAGCCAGGGGACGCTGGTTTGAATCCCATATGATAATAGATTCCCACAAGATCGTAGATACGCCTTCCAGATGAGTTCCAGTTATCCCGAAACCTAGACCCAGCGTATTCCACAAGCTTCTTCTAGAAATTTAACCTCAGAACATAGAGTGTATGATATTGAATCACTTAAATTAGTGACCACATTTCAATCTAATGGACAGCGTCCGATAAAAACAAAGAACTAGAGAAAATTTAACATTGTGTACAACTCCCTAAACGACCGTTGTAGATAACTAAAACTGTCATAATTAATCCTTAGACATACTATTTAAAGTATATCATTAATTCGCTAAAATGACTTATGTAGATAACCACTTCGTAATTCGAATCAAATTATATACATCTTGATGAATCAAACGTGTATGATATAGAAATGGTATTGAAAATTTAATATTTAAGGTTTTAATAAGTGAAACTAACTTCGTTTTATGCCTCTGAATACATAAACTGCTCTAATTAGTGTAGCCTTATGATGAATGTTTCTAAGTTCTGTTCATCACGTTACAATAAATGTTTTAATAAATGTCCAATATAAGAAAATAAATGAAAATTTCATTTGACTGGAAAAAGATCCTACATATTTTACATACTAAATCTAACCTTGCTAAAACTAAAGTGAGTGCTACTGATATCGATAGATATAAGAAGTATATATCATCAAACGAATGTGAATTTCCTGACGGCAGAAGGTTAAGAACATCAAAGAAAAGAGAACGAGAACGAAGAATGATCAGTATGGAAAAGAAAGAACAATAAATCCTGATACGATTGATTGACATTTTGCAAATGAAATATTTACTGTATGGTTCTCAGATTTTACTAAGATGTTCTATAATGTTGTGTCCATTGTCTCCACTTGTGTTCTCATTCACTACAGTATGTCTATTTATTGATATGAAAAGAATTGGTCGTAACAACATTCCTATTTAAAGTAAATGAAAATTATTTTGTAGATTTCATTGACAGTTTTCTACTTTACATAAACAAATTATTACTATTTGGTTAATCATTGATTAAAATAGTTTAAAAATAGTTAATATCTGATTCCTTATTCACTATGATTTAACTTCAATAAGAACTTAATTTTATTCATCTAGTGTTGACAACCAACCTCTCTTCATATATATCTATGTTACTGCAAAAATTAAATTAGAAGTTAGACATTTATTTCTTTGATCCCACCGGAAATCATTTGTTTTTGTTTTTAGAAGACTGAATAATATTCTTTTCATAATATACTTTCTTTTAGTTACCTTTAACAAATATCTAACTAACATTTATACTAAAATAATAAAACAAAAACATACATTGATGCTTAAACTGATATGGATAAATTGACGATGTCAATTCGTCGGTGTTTCCTTAGGTATTCAATAAAGAAAAACTTCATGAATCTGTAATATTCTATGATAATAATTACCTGAACTTTTATTGGTAGTAATACAGTTAGTAATGGTCACACACATATATCAAATCCTATTCAATAATACATTTGAAATAGTCTACAATAAAAGTTAAAACTGAATTTACATAATAAAGAATTAGATATTATAATTGATTGGATTATACTTACAAGGGTTACAATTTATTTGAGGATTTTAATTTTAGTTTTTAAAATAATATGAAGAGATATAACTCTTTAATAGTTTACATCTCTAGTGAATAATCAAATATTCTTCCTCTAAATTATACGCAGAATGTTTTCACTTGAGTTTACACCACTATACTACTACTAAACACCATAGATGACAAGATCATACACTTTATGTTGTCATAAAATGTTTGACCATTTTATTCAAATGACCAGTACAATATTCCTGTGTACTTTATTTTAATTCTTGATGGTTGACTGATATCAACAAAAAATCGTAGATACATGTTCCTTGTTTTTTTTCAACTTAGAAGAAAGTTGTTCATGTCAAAAGACCGATCATCGATTCCAATGCTTAATTCCGCTATACGAGTAATCAATTTGAACTTCAAAAACTCAGCGATAGCATGTTTTACTACTTCTGTGAATGGTTCAATTTTAAATCTGTGATATAACATAAGATTCTTCAAAGTTTTATTTATTACATTTTAATGAAAGAAGACAAGAGGTACCTATGAATCTATAGCTTATCGATTGTTTCTGATTTTTATTAAAATGTAAAAGAAACGCTACTATGCTCAAAAGAAAAAGTGACCACATAGTCCAGATATTTATAATCTAGCTTTCTAAACCTCTGACTACAGATAGTCTTTCACTAAGCACGAAAATACTTTTTAAATAACAACCGGGTCTGTTGTGAGATAGTAACACACTGAAGACAATGGTGGACGAGGGCTCAACATAGTGGATTGGTTGAAGTTAGACATTAACACCGTTGGATTGATAGGTCCTGGGTTCGAATCTCACGGGGCGGGATCATGGATGCGCACTGCTGAGGAGTCCCATAATAGGACGAAACGGCCGTCCAGTGCTTCCAGGTTTTCGATGGTGGTCTAGCTTCAATTGACTCATAATTTCAACTATATAAAATTACTAAAATCTCCACAAAACCCCTTTCATATAAGCATTACATAATGAGAAGGAGTTTTTTGCGGAGATTTCAGTATTTTCAATAGACTCATGATTTCAACTATGAAAACATTACATAATCAAAAAATTGAATATTCACAGTCTAAGGATAAAATTATTAACATGTATGTGCTTAATTATAATGTTGAAATGTCTTTTTTAAAAAAAGAAAAAGAAAATCATTTCAATGTATTCAAGTGTAAACTTTATGAAGTATAAAAGGGAACTTGTTGAAGCATAACTTTTAAACATCAATTTTATTGTCCAATGTTAATTTATGTTTACTTAATTTATAATCAATACCTAATCATATCTCCTTGAATTGTTTTGTTTTAAACAAAACATGATACATCAACTCGGCGCTCAAATACTGTGAAACTATTCGTTCTAATTTAGACGAGAGTTCTTATAAAACATGATACAGTTGTTAAATGTTAGTTTTCTTTATTAACATAAGAGTAATGTTATCATTAGTAATAGATACCAAGTAATAAAAGCTGATGTAAAGTACCATATCAAACATTCAATGAGTCACTGTTTTCGAATAGTTTTTTTTACTTTTATTTATTTAAATTTTAATGTTATTCAGAAAAAGATTTAAAAATGAATCGGAATGTGTATGGTGGTCGATATTCGATATTTTCAATAAACTTCGTAATTTGTTAGTCCTGATAATCGTTACTCGACAACGCCCCAACGGTGTATAAATCAGAAGGCGAATACGAAGTGTTGATTGAGTTTATTATTGAAGAATGCACAGATATCCGAATTTACAGGCACGTTAAACAAGCATAAAAGAGTAGCGCCGTAAAGCAAGCGAGTGAGGGTGAGAGTCTGTAAACGAGTGTGTGAGTCAATGAGTCAGCGAGTCCAGTGAACAGGATCAAAATGTACATATATATATATATATATATAGTGAAATGAATGAACCATCGAATCAGTTAAGCGATTAATAGTAAGGCTAGCAAAATGAATACATGAGTAAGCAGTGAATAATGCTCAAGCGTACATAACGAAGGTACAACAGCATAGATAGATTGTTACTATACGAATGAATCTGTCCGTTAAATAAGTG
The DNA here is from genome assembly GCF_000237925.1 of Schistosoma mansoni. Classification (NCBI taxonomy): domain Eukaryota; kingdom Metazoa; phylum Platyhelminthes; class Trematoda; order Strigeidida; family Schistosomatidae; genus Schistosoma; species Schistosoma mansoni. Next base: position 36,542,342 of record NC_031502.1, on the reverse strand, counting down.
TTAACAAAAGGGCTTAACCGAATTAAATATGAACAGACTCAATTGTACGTGAGCTGCTATTAAATGCTTCATAATCCATTAATCTGGAAATAGTTTACATAGTAACTGAACGTTATATGGAAGGATTAGAAACATTTTCAACAGTTTAACATGATCTATAACAGTTCAATCATTCATCTTACTTACTTACTTACGCCTGTTACTCCCAATGGAGCATAGGCCGCCTACCAGCTTTCTCCAACCCACTCTGTCCTGGGCCTTCCTTTCTAGTTCTATCCAGTTCTTGTTCATTCTTCTCATGTCTGTCTCTATTTCTCAGCGTAATGTGTTCTTTGGTCTTCCTTTTCTCCTTTGACCTTCAGGATTCTATGTGAGGGCTTGTCTTGTGAAACAATTGGGTGATTTCCTCAAAGTGTGCCCAATCCACTTCCAGCGCTTCTTCCTGATTTCTTCCTCCTCTGGAATCTGGTTTTTTGTCTCCCAGAGTAGCTTGTTGCTGATAGTGTCTGGCCATCGGATCCGAAGTATTTTGCGCAGACAGCTGTTAATAAACACTTGTATCTTCTGGATAATGGCTTTCGTAGTTCTCCACGTCTCATTCATCTACCGTATTAAAACTACACTGAACCATCTACACATTGAGACAAGATAGACTGATTGAAAAACTGTTCGTCAAAGAAGTTCTGACAACATAATATTTTAGTACTATTATTATTATTACTATTAATGGCTTTATTCAATCTTATATTTTAGGTACAATATAGAATCCTCAGCATAAACTATTTCAACGGATTTACCTTTCTTATCTCTTAATCGATCCTCACAATCAATATTAAGTGATCAACAGTTGGATGTTAACAGTTGATTTGATGATTAATCCTTCTATTATTCATAGCCCATTTTTATAAACTCGAAAAAATAGACAAGTTACATAACTAGAACGAGTGGTATTATTTTCAAAAACTATATTTAATAAGTCCTACTTATCATATTACTATAAGAATATTTTGATGAATACATCACTTTAAATGAAATCAAATACAGATCATTTGATATATTGAACGAGAACACAAGTGGAGACAATCGAATCGAATGTATTTGCACACAACATTATGGAACATCTCAGTAAAATCTGAGAACCATACAGTAAATATTTCATTTGCAAAATGTC
>NC_031502.1:36459981-36540949 GCF_000237925.1 Schistosoma mansoni | reverse complement strand
TTCCCTTACAAAATATCTTGAAGTAATATAAAAAAAATTTTCCAAAATAACACGCGAATTAATTTGCAAACCAAATAGAAATAGAGGATTCATCCATGATTAAATTTCAAACAAAACTAGTTCTTCACTATTTGTAGAATTAGATACATTTCTATCTTACAACAAACCAAAAAATAATTAGTAGTGTTATGGCTTTTACAATTTACTACCAAAAAGAACGGATAATCAAGAACTAGTCTATAAATATTCAGCTGTAACTTTATAAAAACTACATGTTTAGTATTTAAAAATGAATTTTGAAAATTTCATTTTCTACAGTATCACATTTTCGTTTCAAAAAAACATATATATGCACAAAGTTTACATAGTGCTTACAATGTCGGGTCACCTAGACTTGTGGCTATATTGCAACATGGTTGATAGGATTCGATCTGCACTATGAAGGACCTGACACATGTAACATTGATCACCACCCAATGATCAATCAATTGTAAATACATTTAGTTCTATGGGAGGTCAGTAGCGTCCCGGATAACCCATCGGTAATGTCTCTGAATGTGAAGCTGGGTGACATAGGATCGAATCCGCCAGAGAGTATCACTACCCTCAAGATTACAAGTACACCTTTCTGAAGAGTGCCAAATAGCACGAAACCTAAGTTTAGGGTTACCTGTCGACTACCTCCAACCACCATCTTATCTCGAAATTTATCTCATTAAATTATGAAAATGAGGTCATAAAAATAGATGTGGTTTTATGTCACAGGATTGAACTGTTTTCATGATAATATCAGGTGTTTGATATACTATTTACTCAAACAGCTATAAGTACATATAAATGTAGTCAATATAATGTTACCCAACTGTTTAGAAAATTCCGAGCTTGTGAGGTTTGTAGACATTGTTTGATTTGAAAACATACAAGTCAAATATCGTAGAAAAACAGGAAAGGTTGGATACCTGTTACTTCCTAGTATAGAACACTTCACAAAAATGAAACCAATTTGGTAACGAACCCGGAGCCTACAGGTTTTAAGATGAACATGTTACAGTTAAGCTATTCAACTGTTATAATAACGGTAAGTGTTTCCGACTTTAACCAATTAATGAAATTGTGGATCTGATAATCAAATATCAGCTATACGTTTAAACAAACATGTTAGTCTTTACGTATGGCTTTATATTCCGTTCAAGGTATATCGTTATTATTTATCCGTAAAAGTTAATCAAACTCTCGAGATACATGAGTATCTATGGATAAATGAAGCAGGCTTGAAACTAACAAAGCATCAAATATTCCATGTGTTCACATTAAGGATACGCAACTTACTTATATTTCTCACTTTTCTATCCCTTTTCTTGTCTTCTTCCTTTAACTTCACCTCTCACTATCTTGCAAACAGATTCATCCTCAAAATCAATAATATTTAGAAAACCAACAATATAAATAAATTTATTAAATTATGATTTTTTTTATTTCGAGCTGTAGACAAATCCGTAAAGATACAAATTCTCATGAGGTTTCCTTACGAATTCTATTCTTTAACTACTAATTAGTTTGATTTTCAGTCATCTTCATAACTTCCATACTTTTAAAGTTGTACCAAAAATAATTTGAAACTGACGAATTAAAAAAAAAAGAAAAATAATAACGGCTGAGTTAACTACTATTATTTTTTATTCAAAATAAAAACGTTAACAGTTTTCAATTCAGTTTAATTCAATTAAATTAAATAATACCGAATTTTGAAAAAACTAAAAAAAATGAAAAAAATTAAAACAAGACTATTTATTCACAAGCATGGTAAACACATCGATGGGAAGATTCAAACAAACAATACTAAGTGAATTCAAACTTCACCCCATCTCACAAGCAAGTGGCTATCAGGACTCAGTGGTCGAGTGGATAACGCGATGACGTTTGAAGCGAGGGTACTGGGTTCGAGTCCCAGAGTGAACACCAACTCTGAGATGCAGGTACATCCAGCTGACGAGTCCCAAATAGGATGAGACGCGCGTCCTGGATTCCATTGCTAGCCACTATCCATCTCTGCTTACCATGCTTGTGAATTAAGGTATATCGAGGCAATACACACAGTATGCACATATGCCAATTAGAGACTGACCAGTTGCAGTCCTAAACACATCGATAGGAAGATTCAAACAAACAATACTAAGTGAATTTAAGACTATTTATTGTTAGAATTATAAAATTCAATTTTATTTTCTCTATATAAATCTGTTGTATTTTAAATTAAACCAATATATTAAATACACTTGGTATTGTTTGTTTTAATCTTCTACATCCAGCTGACGAGTCCCAAATAGGATGAAACGCGCGTCCTGGATTCCACTGCTAGCCACTATCCATCTTTGTTTACAATGCTTGTAAATTAAGGTTATATTGAGGCAATACACACAGTATGCACATATGCCAATAAGAGACTGATCAATTGCGATCCTAAAAATCAGTGGGAAGATTCAAACAAACAATACCAATTGAATTTAGACTTCACTCGATTGCACAAGCAAGCGACTATCAGGATTCAGTAGCTCAGTGGATAACGAGATGGCGTTTGAAGCAAAAGGTACTGGGTTCGAGTCCCATGGTGAACATCAACTCTGAGATACAGGTACATCCAGCTGACGAGTCTCAAATAGAACGAAACGCGCGTCCTGGATTCCATTGCTAGCCATTATCCATCCTTGTTTATAATATATTAAATAGTTGGAAAGGTCAAATTTTATTTTTTTTAAAACTATGTAAAATTTAGATGTATGAAGAAACTAGTATTGAAAAGAATCGACAATAATTTCGGCGTTTAACTACTAAATCATAATGCTTTTCAATTATTTCAAAATATATCAACTTATTATCCATTGTTACTGTAATATGTATTATAATTGTCATAACTATGAAACAGTTATTCAAATACTACTATTTTGAAGTAAAACCGTTTTTTAGGTAAACTAATAATTTTCAAAAACCGATAAGTCCTGGGTTCGGATCTCGCGTGAGCGGGATCATGGATGCGCACTATTGAGGAGTTCCATACTAGAATGAAACTGCCATCCAGTGCTTTCAGGTTTTCCATGGTGGTCTAGCTTCAATTAACTCATGATCTCAACCATTAAATTAGAATATTTTTTATTAATTCAATGAGTTTTGGTTTTGATTTATTTAGCAAATGATTTTTAATCAAAAAGAAAAATTTGCAGAGATCAAACAATTCGTTTGTCTAATAAATACATGTTTAATTGAACGTATCAATTCAAAAAACTTAAGGTTAACATAGTCTTGAAGTTTTGCTTATTATTCAACATTGAATGACTTTTCGTTCAAAAATTGAATCTACTAGTTAAGGTCAATATTATATGATCAATGAAAATATTGTTTTACGTTTTGAATATAATTTCTTATCATAAATCAGCTTAAATTATTCTTCATATGACCGTAGTAAATAAATACCTGAACTCCAACTTAACGATGCTCACCAGTGATACTGAATAAAAGAACATCTATATATTACAAGTGAATTTCAGTTAAATTACATGGAAGTTGTTGCCAAATTTGTAGATTCTAGAATACATCATATGTAAGACAAAGAATATCTACTATTGAAAGATTTAAAACTACGTTGAAAAAGTTGTTCAATACTATAATTTTGCAATAGTTCTAAAGTTAATATCAATTAGTGATATAAATTAACTTTAATTTATTAACCATGACCACTCATATATAGCCACTGACAGGAAAGTCCTAAACACTGCCTTCTCGCGGCGTGGGTGTTATTTAAAAAATTCAGAGGACGAAAAGCGAATGTCCGGCACTTTGACCGGGTTAGTGGGTACGGAGAATCCACCTAGGCGATTTGGAAAACCCTGATCCAAATTCAATAGTGCACACAGGTTCCAGGATCCTTAGGGAACAAATGACGTATGAACTAATCGTTGGTCACCGGTTACCATGAGACTGCACCTCCTTACGTTGTTTCACTGTCTTTTGGATTAGACCTTTAGGTCAAAGGCTCCGGGTGTGGCCCCCTTAGAAAACCACCTGCTTCAGTTTGGGCGCACGAGCAGTATCCCAGCCCACATACAAATCAAATTCTGATTACAACCGAAAAAATTATTCTAGCTCCAATTTACCTTTAGATAAATCTCAAACACATTCATTTGATAACATTCGTTTTTATTATAATACGTCACTTAACTACTACTTTTTACTCTCATCCTTTGTATTCTTTCATTTTCTAACTTATACAGCAGCTCACCAATGGTGGAAACCCTGTTTTATCTAATCGGTCTCGAGTCACTGACTGGTCGAAAGTTGAATGCTACCACCGAATACGAATACTGAAACAGTCTTTCTGAAACCACGTATATTATTCAAATTGGCCTTCTTAAACTTTCACACACTAATGCAGATCGGACAACGGATAGGGTTAGTTATGTCTTTAGAAAGTCTCAACATCGATGTCTGCCGTCGATCCGAGACCCGTATTCAAAACTTTAGTGAAGTATTACGAATTCGTTCTCTGTCACTTCGGAAAGCTTGTTTCACATGCGTATATCTGGGGACCCTGTAGCATATTCGTCTGGTTTCACCAGCGTTGGTGTCTCACTAAGCGCTAGTTTAGTTATTTAGTTAGTTATTTAGCAATTATACGATAAAAAAATATATGCACAGTATTGATTCATAAATAGATCCCAAAGTTACCATTTATTATCTTTATCGGGACTAACACTTCTATAAATCTTTCTGTTTACTACTGAAATTAAAAGATGATTGTCAATCAAATCTTTTACATGGTTTAGCAGGAAAATTTCTTGAAAGTTGATAAAAGAATTTAAATAACTATCATTTTAAGTGGAATAAGTTTGTCCCATCGTAGTAACACAATGATAAGAGATCGAAAGCGATTATACTTCCAGTCATAGTATTTTATGGGTTAAAGTATGTGCACCATGCTTAAAGTAAACGCTATTTAAAATACCATCTGTAACAACAAGAATGTGATAAATAGCATTCCTAAATTTTCTAACCAATAGCATATAAGGAAATCACTTGTAATCGATATGGTAATAGCTATTTATGTTATATCTAATCAAAATAAGTGATCTTTGGTTTTAGGCTACATTTTCATCATCTCTAGCGAATGACAAGCAACATGATCGACGGAAACGTTCCCTGCGAAATCTTCACGTGATCTACGTGTGTTACTTAAATAATGGTTGGAATTAAAACAAAATAGCAAACAAAAGACACCAGTAGAAAAACACTAAATGTTTCCAAAATAGCTAAACTAACTTTTCCGTCAAACATATTCTTAATTTACCTGTAAAAGGTTTGATAAAACTGCTATCTAAGTAATAAGGAGGATATTATTCTTTTCTGTGAGCAGTTATTCTAGTTAAAAGTCTGACTATATTGCTTAGCTAAAATTAATTGACTCACTTGAACAATCTATTCAGATCGATATAATTCTATTAAATAAATCTTACTTTACTAATTCTAAACCAATTGCCACTTATTTTATTCTGTACTCTATCAAAATTGTAATTGCTTTATCAATTTAGTTAAATATGTATCTAGCTAGGAATTTAATAAGACACACTTTTCTTCACACTATCTTACTCGCTTACTCTTACTCTCACCATCTTTCTTTAATGTAGTAGTTCTTTTGAGTACTAAAAAAACGGAATATATTTATATAAAGTGTATGAAAAAATTTTTAAAAATGTTATTAGAAATTTATTTCAAGTGTTCATATTTTATTTGAAGTAGTTACTACTTACTTCTTATTGCATTCAAGCTAACCAGAGGTGTCTGAATAACACTTCCATACATTAGGTTGAATACAGGTATATTCACAAACCTTATTTGTATATACGTACAAACAAGTATATATCTAAATATAATCAGATAAGAGTAATGTTATAAGTCATTCATACAGAATAATAGTTTATTGACGTAAACTGAGCTTTTTATGTTTGGCTTACTTAGTTACTTAATTCATAATCACTCTGTAAGTACCATTTATCAATAAATTTATCTATCTATGAGTTAGTTTCATTTTATTTCTTTTTTGTCAACGATTAACGCACAAAATCATACATACGAAAAAATAATTTATTTCTCATAAACATAGAACATTTCCACAGTTATCAACAAAAATATCCTTTAATGGTTGAATTCATGAGTCAATTGAAGCTAGACCACCATGGAAAACCTGGAAGCACTGGATGGCAGTTTCATCCTAGTACGGGACTCCTCAGCAGTGCGCATCTACGATTTTGCCCAGCGAGATTCGAACCCAGGAACTATCGGTCCTTATAAACTTTAAAATAATTTAACGTTTTACTGAACTAGTTAAATGAACATTAAAAGTAAAGAATCGTTTTTTAATACTTCAAAGTCTGCCAGAATTACACATTTTTACGAATACTTTTGGAAGCAGGTGTTTGATATTCAAGTTTTATAATGAGTTTGTTAGCCTTCCTTAATTCAATGATAAATGTTTTTTGCAAAAAGTAAAGGAAAGCATGGAAAAGAAGATCTAGTCATCTATCGAACTTGTATGTAGTAAATGTAATTTCAGTGCAAAATATACAGTTATTTAAGTGAATCATTTGATTCTTCGGATATGTTGCTGAATTTTAAAAATTTCCAAAGTTTTCCATAAGAAAAGTTTATTAAACTACACATCTTTTAGTGTATTTTCATTTAAGTACATAACAATGAATGAACTAACATCTATTTCAAAAAAATAAGAAGTATTCTGAAAGTTAAATCCTTCTTTGAACTGTTAGTCTCGTGGTCATTATTTTCTAGATTAAAATGGTTAGTATCCTTATGGAGTCGCAATGAAAATAATCTTAACCCTAAATATTAAATATTTTCCCATCAAATTCAACCATTAAATTGGAAACGAACGGAGATACAAATATTTATTACTGTTTCTCATTATTACACTTGTACTAACTAACCGAAGATTTGACGAACTTTTATGAGAGCCCTTAACTACTGACTCCCAAAACAAAATTTTCACCTGTTCAAAATCTACCAATGGGAACACCAGAAAAACTAGTCATATCACGGTTTATCAAAATGTAATCGTTGGAACAGCGTTCCTGCAATCTTACGGAAATCAGGCTTCTGAATCCAATGCAAGTTAGTACACAAAATGTGATTTGGATAACTGTGAGCTGATGTATTTAAATGAGATGCTAAGTAACAAGGGTCTGAATGTCAAGAGCAGTATCGGTTCCCTCAGCACCACAAAAACACCTTATCAGTGAATGCCAATTAGCATGAAACTTAAGTTCGGGGATTTCAGTCCATTACCTCCAAACAACTAACACAATAACTTATTATAAAGGATTTTTTTAAGAAATTACGTCATTTATTATCATGTGCCGTATATCCAACTGGAAGCACAGTAAGCGATAAATCATCAGTTATATGAAGATTCAAAATCTTAACCAAAGAAAATTTACTCACATGTCATGAAAGAAGTCGAGAGATTATTGAACAAAGTGGTCTATTTTAAAATGTCAGCATAAAACTCAAACAACTGTCGAGTAATTCACCAATTCTTCTTCTCATTCTACATTATATACTTCCATCTTCAAGAATAATAAATACTGAATTATTTCCACAAAAAATTTTCAGAAAAATGCAATTACATATTGCCATAAAATGTAACAATTTCATAAGGATAGAGAAAGAAAGAAATTTGCATTACTATTACTTAATGAAAAAATGAATTTAGTATAATTTCTTCAGTGATGTTTTTTATTTTAATAAAACGAACCATATGACTATGTGTTGGAAACTAATCAGTTTGTTGAATTGTCGCCCACCCCCCTTCCACCTTGTCTCTACTATAAAATATGATACAACTCTTTTAATGATATTACTCATTAGATTAAAACAAATAGTGATTATATATGAATATTTTTTCTAGTAAATCTTAAGTAGTTCTAATTTGAAGAGTACCACTTGATAGTATCCATTTTGTTACTAAAATATCAGCTAATAATTATTCTAAATTATTCTATTCATTAAGATTTATTTTTCTAAAAAAGATCATTTTTTAAGTTGTAAAGATAGAAAATTAAGTCATTTCCCAGCATTCTGATATCCTATGTCTGTGGTGTATGCTACTTATATCGACAGAAACAAGGAGTATGTAGAAGGTTTGTCAAAAAAATATATTGAGAAGATTGAACTGAAGAAAACAGAAAGGAACTGAGAAGTGGGAGAATCATGAAGGATGAAAAGAATAATTGGTGAAAGATTTGCAAATGAATGTATGGTTTCCACATTTTACCAAAGAACTCTGTAATTTTGTGTTAGATAAAAAACTGGTTATCCTCACCAAGTCTTTGTTCATTACACTCTATCAGCATCAGAATTCAAACGACTGTTAATCACGTGTATAAAAGATGTCTAGTTCGAGTTCAAAAATGACATATACCAACAAACTGATGGTGTAGCAATGGGAAGTCAGTTAAGTCCGGTCCTAACAGATATTTTGGCGAGACTAAACCTTATGGACGACCTTTGAACGAATCTTAACTGACCTTGGGAAATATTAGCCAATCAGAAGACAGATAGTATACAGTAAAAATAAATTATACAAAACTAAAAAATTAAAGCGGATACTGTTCTTTTACATGGCTCAAAAACTTCTGAAGGTCAGATATAGGTTCAGAAGTTCTAAAATCATAGTGCATATGGTACAGGAACTCATCCATATGGCTCCATAGTAGTCGGTCTCTGGAGCCACCATAAGGTCTCGAAAATTCTTTTAGCCTCGACCACATAGCTTCAATGTTGTTGGTATGGTTTAGGGTTAGGGTTAAGGTTTAGGATTAGGGTTTAGGATTGGGGTTTAGGGTTAGGGTTGGGATTTAGGGCTAGGGGTTAGGGTTAGGGGTTAGGGTTAGGTTAGGGTTAGGGTCTTAACCTTAATCGTGATCGAGCGAAAAAAGTCATCTGAGTACCACAGTCACAAGTATAGGAACTTCTTAATAATCACTTCTCTTGTAGACGCTGAATTATCACTTCTCTAAAATCCGCTGTTAACCGATCCTACGTAAGCATCAGGTACCGAGCTTAGCGCCATAACCTTGAAAACCCGCGAAAGCTTCTGATTGGCTCGTCCATAAAGTTTAGTCCCGCCGATATTTTCATGGCCAATTTCGAAAAAACCAAGATCGAAGGAGTGATTTGTGAGATGTTGTATTATTTAAGGTATGTTGATGACACCTTGATCGCACGTAATAATCAACAACATGCAACAAATCTGCTGAACTTTTTAAACGAAGCCCATAAAAATATCCAGTTTACTATGGAAGATGAAAATGAAAACAAGTTCCAGTTTCTCGGCATCACAATAAAACAAAGGAGTTATGGCACAGTTCAATGATCATTTTGTAGGAAAGATTCATGGAACGATACTTATCCCAATTCCCACATCTCTTATCCACTCAGTTACAAGAAGGTACTTCTTAAAACACTGTTTATAAAACAGGAAGAATATGTACTGCCGATACCCTAAAACAGAAACTAATGAATGTGAAAAGGTATTTACAGAAGAATGGATGCCCATTAAAATTTCTTGATGCATGCAAAACGTGGAGATAAAAATCCAAACAAAACTACAGTAGACAAAAGAGCTATTTTTTATTCAACTTAAATCCAAAGGTGATGATGTGACAGGGTCAATCAACATGAGACTATAAACTACATTGACAAGAACTCATTCTGCAACTAAACTGATTGCCTTGTCCAAAATAATATGTTCTTTAACACAGTTGAAGATTGATAGGTATTCCTTTTCATGTTACCACCAACTGTGCGGTATACAAATTCACATCTATCTGCAAAAGCAGTTACATTGGTAGTACAGAAAGGAGAGCATACGTCTGATTCAAAGGACATATTCTAAAACGTTCAAGTGAACTAGACGCATTCGGTAGTGCCATATCGAAACATTTCCTTGACACAGGACATCAAGTTGATACACTGAAGTCTTTCAAAACAATTAACAAAAAATCAAACTCCAAACGTCTGAAATTAGCCGAAGCTATAGCAATCAAACGTCTAAAACCAGACTATATGTTTAAAAAGAAACAGCAATAAACCTTCCTTTTCCCTGTAACAACTCATCCTTTTCATTGCATCTTTCATTATTTCTACTGTTCCTGAAGTTTTGATTACATCATTGTCATTTTTGTTTAATTCATAACTGTTCGATCTCAACTCATATTTTTCCCTATTACCATTAATCTATTTCCACTTACTTCATTACACAGTCACCTCATATTTGTTAACTCTGAGTCCTAATCACTAGTCCAATATTCTGAGACTTTCCCTCTCAGACTATTTATTTATCTGAAACAAACAACTTTTGACGATCATATTAACCACATTAGAATCGTCGCTACGTCATGATACACATATTCATCTCCAACCACCCTCGTACTTATAAGTATGTCAATATCTCTAATAACTTTGATTTCAAATATTATGGGTTGTAAGCAGCTGATGTGAATCTAACGAAATAAAATTAATTCCTATTATTCTGCACCAATCTTCATTTTTTCTCTCTTTAGGATAATAAAGTAAACTATGTGTATGAAATCTTCATTATTCTTAGGAATTTCTCGTTCTGTAATGATTCAATCTTAAAGGTATGATTTAGTTAGTAAGGGTACTACTCTACAGCTCAGGTAGACAATGGAAACTCTAAGTGAATCTAATTTAATGTTGTTATTTGAACTCTCTAAGAGTTTCTTACAATTAATTCTGTTGATCGTCTTTTTGAATCGAATCCAGTTTTTTAGTGTGATTTGAGAGTGTTGTTTTACATTGTAGTATCGGTTGTTAAGTTAAGCCCATATGCCTTACTCTAACTTCTGGACAAGACAATTCACCTATCCATCATGAGTCATGTTTTCACCTTGGTAATTATTCATTTATTAACCCTGACCATTTTTATATGAGCGTAGGTGTGTGTACACTTCTTATCCCGTTTATCACATATCCGTCATTTATTCTTGTAAATAAATAAATATTAATTAACGCTTGGTAAGAGTTGGCTTACCCGCCATCTCCGATGCGCATTATTTTCGCTTCTCTCTGTCGAGTTGGCTTACCCGCCAACGCGTATCATTTTTGTTTCGCTCGCTGATGTTTACTCATATGCTTATAATTTTCTGGCCTGTGTCATTTGTGAATAAAACTATAGCTGCCGCTTCTCTTTGCCTTCTGATATTATGCACCGTTAAGACTTGTATTATAACGGTTATCGAGGTGAACTATTAACGAAGCACGGCACTACAACATGATGAGTTTTAAAAGGAAGGAATGGATAGGACAGTAGTCGTAAAACTACTATCAAGTATATGAAAACTAATATAAGGTCTTTTTTATAACCAACAGTAAAACTGACGGATAAGGATAGAAATTTCCAGTCCTTCCTTATAGAAAATATCGTAGATATCTTTTGGCATTTTATTTTCAATTTATTAAGTCAACTCTCATTACAAATATGAGGATGATATTTAAATCCCGTATTCTAAATGTTCTTCGATATATGTTTAGTGTGAAGGTATAAAAGTATTTTCATCCAATTTCTAGAAAGTATTACCCATGAAATTTTTTAGCAACTTCTGCTTGACAGTCATCTATGGTTTTCAGGTCATGAATTACATTGACTGTAGAGGTATTCCATCCATTGTGTATTAAAGTGGATCATTATAGTAATAACCAGTATTCATTAAAATATTGTACAGTTATCCATTGATTAATCCAAAATTGCATACTTCAGTGTAACACTATTGATTCGAAACCACCTCAAAAGTGAATAGAGTAACATATTGGTCTGAAGTACACAAATATTTTCCAAAATATTAAATTGATAAGATCTTAAATTGGTTTAGTTGACTGATAGAAATGTTACTTTGTTGTTATTCTTTTAGATTTGTTTAAGTCGGCTTAATACATAAATGATGCTTTTCCTCACTTATACATAGACACTTTTAAAGGATATACTAAAATTTGTTTGCAGTAATAATATTATTTCAGTTTATCCTTTTGTGAAAATCAATAACTCATCAGTGACAACAAGTATTATATTTTTAAGAGCAAACCATGACCAGTGATTTGGAGCCAGTGCTTACACTATAACCAATGATTTACAGCCAAAGTTAAAACTCTTGTTTTGCAGCTAAAAAGATTATAATCTGTTGTATCACATATGATTACCAAATTTAAACTAGACATGTAATGTGAAGACCGCTTTTCTCCTTAAAGCTAGCAAAAACATGTATCAAATACTTCTATTTAGGGTATTTAAGTATATGATGAACTGAGATATCTTTTGAACTTTTACCGATCCTTCATATTTTATTCTATAAATTCTTTCGCAAAAAATGAGTAGTTTTTGTACGTTAAGAGACATATTATATATTATCCAAAAAATCAGTGATTGAATAACTATGGTTGATAAATCATTCTGTCATTCTATCTATTCTTCAAACACACTGATACGTTTACCGTTTCCTAAAATGTTAAAATTCCCAGCGATGTATGTTACTTAAAAACTAATGTAGAGTGACTGTATACACTGTTTCTAATCATATAGCAAGGAACCATCCGTGATAACTAGTCTAACTTAACATAGGATAAAATCTCTGTATTTTTCACTCTTGAGATGTAGCATGACAAAGCTAAGCTGACACTGAAATGATCTTTTATAGAAATTAAAAGCTTTCATTTTCTTATTATTCTATTCAATAGAATAAGATCGCTACTCTCGGTGCAAGTGATCCTACAACTATTTAAATCTCAATAAAATTCCGAATTATCCATTAGGATATAATTTGAAAACCTCATAAGACCTATATGGTTTATATATGTAACTTAACAATGATTTAATACCTTCAAATCAAAAACAACTAGCCTAAACTAAGTTTACCGATTACATTACATCTGGTGAGTTCATAATATGGAAAAAAATTATCTGACATATTTTCAACCTTTAGCATTAACTTTGTTCAAAGTGTACAATGGATTATGTGAAGTTTATCTAATATAATATTGGTAAAACGAATAATTGTTTATAATAGTTTAATCCTATTTAAAACCGATTTCGTTCTAGTATAGGACTCCTCAACAGTGCATATCCACGATCCCGCCCCCGCGAGATTCGAACCCAGGACCTATCAGCCTCGCGCGCGAACTCTCAACCTTGATGTCTAACTTCAACCAATCCACGAAATTGATCCATCGTCCACCATTGCCTTCAGTGAGTTACTATCTCACAATTTGTCATGAATGAAAGATTTTGAAAAGTTGTTTATTATTTTAAGTAATTTATACTTTACAATTTAAAACCAAACACTTCACCTGAATCATGTCATAAGTTGAACAAGATGATTCGTCTAACAACCTTTTGGAATCAGACAGTTGTCTGAAGATATTTTATTAGTTAGAAACAAAATATAATGCACAGACAATAAATAAACTTTAAATCATAAAAATAATAAGGATTTTATGCTAATTTTATAAAAATCTATTGGTTGTTTTTTTTATTTTAGGTATAGAACCTTTAAAAACAAGAAAGCAATCAACAAACCTTTATTTTTCAAAGTGAAAAAACCCCTTGAAATCACACGCCTACGCTGGGCTCCACTGCTGAAAGGTTTGATAGCTGCAGATTTGCTTTATTTGCCATTAGTTGCTCATAGTAATCCCTGCGTCGCCGCAATCCCCTTCCCTTTTCAGTCTTTCGAAGTTCTATTCATGATTTCAACTATAAATAAAATTACTAAAATCTCCACAAAACCCCTTCTGATAATTGTTCATTATTTTTTTATGTTGAATGACAAGTACCACTCTTAATTTGATGTTTTTTAAAGTATTCGAAACCTTATCCGATTAACTTCTACTTTGTTATCAGATTGTTTTAATCTTACACTTTTGTTATTACTGACTTTTGTTAATTGCTTTCATAAATTAATGTAACTACATTCTATGTGCTCACTGAGTTATCAGCTGATCTGTTCTCTTTGCCTTTTCTTTTACAGATTCTATTATACATTGCTCCTTACACTTTCCCAGCGCAAAACGCACCTTCAGGATAGAAGTAAACCTACCAAAGGTTAAACATTACAGCTTCTCTAATTATTTAGTTAATTATCTGAGAACATAAAATTCTTAGATAAAGTATTTATAATTGAAATACTTATTATTCATAATTTTAAAGAGTACAAATTTATTAACTGACTAGACCCAAAAACAACGAAATTTTATGTTAATCAAAGATATTTTTCTGATGTAATTCACATTAACTATTTATTAAATAAGCAATAGTCACTTGTAATTTGAGATGTATTTTGTCCTCAAATCACTTTTAATTGACTTCTTCACTAATTAATCAATTAGAAAAGCCTGAATTGCTTGTTTTCTTTAATTTACTAAGTACATGTTCGATATCATATTTCAAATTTAACCGTATAAAGTGAAATAAACAAAAGAACATCGAAAAACCTTGACCGAAAATAATTGAAATATTAATTCACTACTTAATAATACCATTTCAAGATGAACTTATTGTTGTTTGATTAAAATATACGATCAATGAACGATGAACTAACGTCTGATTTATTTATTTTATTTAAACACATAAATATTGATACAAAGGGGCACCAGATATATATGCGCCACACAAATCTCATTTGATTTGTGTGAGGACTGTGATACTGCCCAGGTGCCCAAACTGAAGTACGTTATTTTCTTAGGGGACCACAGCCGGAACCTTTGACCTAAAGGTCTGATGCACAAGGTAGTGGAGCATCGTGAGGAGATGCAGTCCCATGGTAGCCGGTGACCAACGATTGATTCATACGCCATTTATTCCGTCAGGATACTAGAGCCCGTGTGCACCATTGGTTTGTAATCAAGGTTTTCCAACTCCCCTAGGTGGACCCTCCGTTTCCACCAACCCGGACATTCGCTTTTCGTCCTCTCAATTTAGTAAACAACACCCCCGCCACTGTGAGAAGGCAGTGAGTAGGACTTCCTTGGCAGAGGCTATATACGCGTGGCCATGTGAGAGCATTTCGAGAGGGAGAGTGGACTCTTCCCACTCTCGGCCGTACCAGGGCATTTGTGGGTTGAACTGCTTGGTATCTATCACTAAAGACTAAAGTAAAGGATATGTTACTAATGCTCAATAATTTATTAAACTCCACGTTATTGATAAAATAACTATTCAAAACATTCATATCTGAGAATTAATTGACAAATTTGTGAATATAAAATTCACTGTCAAAATACCATATTACTAAATGTTACTAAAAAAGAAAAAAATCTGTCAAAATTAATGGACATTGTAAATTATAAATTAGGGTAACTTTATTTGAATCTGTGAAAAATCCATTTCACTTTTTTTTCAAAAATTTACCATAGGAGCTAGTGTAATAATGATTGACATTAAATATTCCCTACAAGTGGAATAAAATTACCCAACATTTTCACACAAATATTAGACTTCTATAAATAACAATTTATGGGATTTATGTCTAAATAATTTACACCAGATACATCAACTTATGTCACAAAGTTAGGTGACTGACCATACTAAATTGCCCAGTTAATATAAACTTTTATTGTGTACAATTCCAGAGTACAGTTACTTTTATCCAAGTATATGATTTTGTCATTCAGCGTTCAAATCCCAGCCCAAATATCACACTAATGATAAAGCTGATCTTAAAAAATACGTGTAAGAAACATGAGTTCTAGCCAGGATTACAGATACATCTTAATAAGTCCCAACAAGGATTGAACCAAGAATATGGTTTCTAGCTGTTTGTCATCACGCTCCTCATATCTTACACATCAAAAGTTGGTATTTGATGGAATATTCATCATTTTAGGTGAATTTAAAATGTAAAGAATAAACACTTAAATCCGTAGAAACACATTATATTTATCGACTGCTCCAATTAAGCTGATGAATATTTGTTTATCTTATCTAAGTTGAGTTATTGTTCCATTTAGGAAACCAGAAATACACCCTAATTGTTGTATTGCTGAACAGTCTACAGAAAATATTTTCGCTTTATTCTATGTGCAGTTTGTGGCATGCAAGTAAGGATACTTTTTAGAAACTAAGTTACACCACTGATTGGTAAGGATTATATCAAAATCCTTTCAGAGGTAAAAACGAAATATTATTAGCTAAAAAAATACGAGTGGGAAATTCAATATATTTAAAGCATTAGTTAAAGCTGCATTAATGAATATGAAACCATGATGTGAAGGTTATTCCATCTCAAAACAGTGAGATCGAAACAGACTCAACGAAGAAAAACAGGTCAAGATACCCTTAAATAAATATCTATGATTCAATCTACATAGTCATTATTCCAGTTATTAGGAATGTCAATGGCTTTACACTTATCTGTAGTAATTATCCGACCGTTCTCGTTGTTATACTTGGACGGTACGATTATCTTCTAAAATTCTTTATAAGGTAACTGTTTCGTTTTTTTATATGCAATGTAGTTAATCTGTCACTTCATATACATTGAAGTAGATTTCTGCTTTCAAACACAGCTTTTCCAGCACCGTGTATCTAATATGTGTAATAATGAAAGATCAATTTTAGCATGTTTACACATCTAAAATTTCCATATCAGTTAAAACAGAAATATTCAGTCGTATGAACGTTTCTTATAATTCTTTCAAATTTATTGCCATTTTTGTGCTAAACTTTTTTGATAATAATGAAATCAATAAACTAGGTGCATCAGTCTCGAATAATACTATTTTTCCCAGCTTGTAAAAAACTGAAGAGGATACACAAAATATATGAATTTGTAGTATTATGTTACGATTTTGGTAACCCTACCACTCAAACTCAGTCAGTCAGTCAGCTACAACGTAGGACCAAGCACATATAAGTATCGGTCCAAGTTGCCACACCTTGCTCATTAGCACAACAAGATGAACACCGACTTTATAGAAGTAGTTAATTTAGTGGTGTTAATAAATAAAAGATAGGTTGTATATAAGGATATAGCACAGGAAGGAAGAGAGATATGAAGCAATTTTAATCTCAAGGTTTAAGGGAGGATAAAGAGTGTATACACCTAGGCCGTTGTGATCGATTCTGAGCCATGTCACACAGTCTCCAACCATTGGTAACGATAGTCGCGTGGACCCCCACCAAGTAGTCTGCATCTACCAACATGGCTCAGACTAGAAGTTAGTGACTTCAAGCACTGATGCCACGTTTTGGTTTGGCCGCCCCTTACTCTCTTCTAACCATCCCCAATACTAGTCAGCATAGCGCGTCGTGGTAACCGGTGTTCAGGCATACGTAACACCTGGCCCAACCATCTCAGTCGATGAAGATTCATCACCTCATCAACTGATTTACCATCGTTCCCTAATACCCTGCGTCTAATCTCACTATTACTTACCCGGTTATCCCAGCAGATGCGAGCAATATTTCTAAGACATCTGTGGTCAAATACTAGTAACCTACGAGTATCTTCTACTCTTAATGGCCATGAATCACAGCCGTAAAGTAGAACAGAGCGAACTGCTACGCAGTATACTCGTCCCTTAATTGATAGACGGATATCTCGTCTTCGCCATAGGTGACGTAAGTTGGCAAAAGCCAGACGAGCTTTTTGAATCCGTGCTGAGATTTCGTCAGACACTAACCCATTAGGTCACATTTTCCTAACAACTGTCAACCAACACAACCGTATTCTTCAGGGGATTGATGCACTCCAACGGTTTCGATATAAAAACACCTGGTTCTGCAATCAGAAGTGATATCAATCAGCTGATAATTCTGATTCTCAACATAAAAATAAAGCACAGGACATGGAAGTATCTTGTATACCTGATCATAAATCCGTACAAAACTGAGAACTACTTGAAAATTAGGTGATTGTAACAACAAACCATCGGAATAACTTTTATTTCTGATAAATTTTGGATAGAATTATACAAGACTGTCATATTCATATTGATTTATACAATAACACAAGGAGTATATTACATATATTTACTTGGTTTTATACACAAAAATGAGTGTTTCATCAAAAGAAGTATGGTTTTAATACATACAAGGCAGGATTTCACCCAAAAAGATTTTCTTATCACTACCAACAGATAAAAGTATTGGTTCTGTTGGATGAAATGCAGTTTCGTTTACAGATGCTGTGTGACCAGGAAGTTTATACACTAACTGTCGTGTGTTCACATCCCAAACATGAACATAACGATCACCACTGCCACTAGTTATACGACGATTATCAATTGACCATGCACATCGAAGAAGATTCTTCTCGAATGTATGCTGATGACCCGTAAAAATCTGAAGGAAGCAACAAAAATATGCTCAGTTATATACACATGTATATACACGTATGATTTCCTTAAATACATTTAGTCAATTTTTTACTTAATTTACAGACACTCATGCAAATGAGAGTTAAATGGAACACATTACTATGCGACTCATTTCACGGCTGTGTAAATGATTATTAAATGATAATAACAATAAAACATGAGATCAAGTAGGGTTTGTTAACTGAAGGTTACACTCCTTGTATGAAGTTCAATTTTGTCAGTTGAGAGTCAAAAATAAAACGAGCTGAGTAAAGCTGGAACTTTTGACATCACAATTGATTATTTGATAACCAAACTATTGAACTGAAGCTCTAAAGATGAAGTATTTACGTACATAATGATCATGCGAACAATAATGTAAAAATATGATAGCCGGAACAAACAATACGCTAATGTCTAAAAACCATGTACGTAATGAGAACCAGATGAGAACTAGATGAAAACTATAAAAATTTCTGGTAAATATAAATTTAACTCTCCATGGTACTATTAACCACTAATGAGGTAAGACCTGTAGCTAACTGACCTGAACACTAGACTTTTATAGACGTGATTTATAAGAAATAAACTCTGTTCCACCTGATTTGTTCCGATTACCTGGATAATAACTTTAGCCGTCAAACAGTAAATGTGACTTGAAACTACTAAGCTGTGTTTAATTAATAGGATTGTATTATTACATCATGTGTTGTATCGAGTGAGACTTTTAACCTTAAAAAATTGACATGACACGACGGTATTCCGCCACATATGACAAAATGGAGTAAAGTTGGAAATCATAAATACGTAGTTAAAATAAAAATTCATCACCTGAGTGTTTTTTTAAGATACATGTGATTTAATACTCCTCTACTAGATACTCTAACTATTCATTACACTGATAATATACACGGTTAAATGCCACAAATATGAAGTCTAATTAGACATGAAAACCGCTCATCATAGCCAGATAATCAGCTGAACATATTAAGCTACAACTAATTTTCAGTAAAATATCTTTCATCATATAATCATGGACGATTGATAGTATAACTGTCATTATCGTAATTTTAAAACTAACCTTTGTGCACCGATCTGCTGGAGCAAATGGACGAATATCCCACATACGTAATGTGTTGTCCATGGAGTTAGAAAGTAAAAACGACCCATCTGGACTTACTGACAAACCAGTAACTGTGTCCGTATGTCCACTAAGTAGCATGCTAGCTTCCAATTTTCGTAAATCCCAACCTTTCACAACATTGTCTATGCCCCCAGAAAATATCATTTCAGAAGTATCACTAAAAGTAACTGAAAGAACCTAATGAAATACGTAAAAAGATTTAAATGAGATTGATCAATAAAGTTTAGATCAATATATGTCAAACGTATTCAATTCAAATTATAGAAAAGAATGATATTCAGTTCATTTAAGTAATTACATGATCCAAGTAATTAAAGCAAGCTTCACATAGTATAGAAATTACGAGAAATATAATGTAATTAGGATTTTTCATTTCCTTTTATGGATTGCCTATATTAAACTGGTCGACACCAGCAAGGATAACAACTATTTCGTAATAGTTCTCAATAGTCTAGTTGTTTTCTTTAAGACATAATTGTCGGATTAACAACCAGTGATGGAATCCAAGACTCAAAGTTCATTCTGTAAGCAGCTCTTCACATGAATACAAGTGAATCCTAATAAGTATTAATATTTTTTTAATAAGACAACACAAAACCATTCAGTGAGACAGACGAATCAACGACAATAATAAAGGTAGAAAGTATCCATTGTAAATGATAAAACAGATCAAATTGACTAAAACTACAAAAATAGTGATTTTTAGTTTTAGTGTATATAACTTCAAACTAGAATATTGTCGTATACAGTGATCTGAAAACTGAGTAGTTTTAAAATAATTTGTACATTGAATTCGTCACAAATCGATTTCAACTAAGATCCCACAGAAAACTATGAAGTACTGAACATTTGTTTTATCTTAGTATGCGACTCCTCGGCAATGCCCACCAACAATCCCACAAGTGGTCGAACCCATGACTTCCAAGCCTTGAGCCACACACGGTTAATCACCATTACAAACACTAGGTCGACGTCGAATTGTCCAAAATATAGAAATCTCAATCGTTTTAGTCTGCTGAAAATATATCCATGCCGTTCATTTTGGTGATGCTATAAAAAATTACTCTGTATAAATAATTTATAAAAACTAATAGACTAGAGATATTATTACTCGATAGGTAAATTGAACTTCATTAAACAGAAACACTACCAAGTGAACTGTAGATAATAGCTGTTTTGTAAAACTGTAGCGTGAAAATAAAATACATATGTATTTCTAGTGCACAAAACATTAGAATACTATACTTGGTGATTGAAATAAGATTTAAGTGTCTGGTTGACAGTTTGGTCTATTAAATTAACTATCGAAGTATATCGATGGTTATTTAAGAATATCTTGCGTTTCCAAGTAATTAGCATTAAGATTTTCTTCTAAACTGTAAACAATATTCCCAAATAAGCACTTTGTCCACTAAATTTCTTCAAGATAGTTTAACGAATAATCAAGCGTTATTTATATTTTAATTGAGATCATGAACCGGTCAATGCTAGACCACCATTGAAAACCTGGAAACACTGGATGAGTGTTTTGATCTAGTATGTGACATTATATATGTATAACGTAAAAATCACTACATAAAATAACAGGGTCGAAACTTCCTGGTATTTATGATGAAAACATCATTAAACTAGATATTAAGCTGAACGATAACATAATTTATGGGACTAACAAATAAGTGATTAGAATTTGAGGCGATAATAACTAAATTTGTAACCAAACATTTTTAACGTCACCTAACCTGATATGTGTTTTGGAATGTTTGTACACAGGCTTTTTGTCGCCGGTCCCACAGACGAATCGTCCCATCGTCCGAACCGGAACACACATGTTGAGGACCACGTCTGGCAACTGCACATGAATTAACAATGTTTTCATGACCTCTGAATTTTTTAATGCGTTGTGCACTTTCAGTATCCCATAAGGCGATAGATTTATCTGAACTGGCAGTATATATAACCGAATCATCTGAAGAAAGCACTAAATCCAAAATAGCACCCCCATGACCTAAGAAAAGGTAGAAAAAAGATGGAAACTGGTTGAAATGTACTAGAACATATGATAGATGATAAAGTGATGTAAAGAGAAAGACACTATACATACTGATCAATCAATATTTTCTTGACAATTAAGTCGAAGTGACAAACAGATGAAAGTTATAAGGTTTATTTGGGAAGTATCTAATAAAATATGATTTTGTTTCTAAATAATTTCATCTAATCAGTATAAATAGTTCTTTCTCCGATCTACCCTCCGGTCGAGGGTAAGGAGAGTCTGCTCTCCTTGGAATCCTCTTACATGACCACTCATGTAAAGCCACTGACAGGAAAGTCCTAACCACTGCCTTCTCGCACTGGGAGTGTTATTTACGAAATTGAGACGACGAGAAGCGAATGTCCGACACTCAAGCCAGATCGGTGGGTACGGAGGGTCCACGTAGGAGAGTTGGAAAACCCTGATCCCAATCCAATGGTGCACACAGGTTCCAGGATCCTGAAAGGACAAATGGCACATAAGCCTATTGCTAGTCACCGGCTACCATGGGATTGAATCCCCTAAAGTTGCGCCACTGCCTTGTGCAATAGATCTTTAGATCAAGGGCTCGGAGAGTGGCTTCCTGAGAAAACTATCTGCTTCGGTTTAAGCACCCGGACGCCACCTCAGTCCATACATAAATTCATTTATATGTGTTGCGCGTATATATTTTGATGACCCTTCGTAGCAATTTTTGTGTTCGAATAATAATAATAATAATAATAATAATAATAATAAGAAGAA
The DNA here is from genome assembly GCF_000237925.1 of Schistosoma mansoni. Taxonomy (NCBI): domain Eukaryota; kingdom Metazoa; phylum Platyhelminthes; class Trematoda; order Strigeidida; family Schistosomatidae; genus Schistosoma; species Schistosoma mansoni. The sequence goes on along the minus strand of NC_031502.1, from coordinate 36,518,600 downwards.
GAAGAAGAAGAAGAAAAAGAAGAATAGTCTGATTCCTAAAACTTCAGGAATACTCATGTATAAACAATGATAGACATAAGGAGCTCTAATATTTGCCTTGACAATTACATCTCGCTGTCCCAATCGGGTGACGTAAGTTGAACCACTAAAACAAATGTCCCCGGTTCTACGTTGCATACGACTGACCAATTTTCAAAGAATTGTATTACAATAACTTCTCACCAACAGGTTACGTGTCTAGCTAATTACTATGAGTCTAGTGTCATGTAATCCTATATTTTAGTCAAATCCTTCAACTCAACTACTATATCAAACTCTTAAATATTGAACAAGTAAAAAAGTTAATGTGACAATAATTCAAGATTAAAATTAAGTAGCTCTGGGCTGCACGACCATTATTGGGGAGTTTATGCAACTTCCTAGTGTTCCGAATCTCTGTAAGAGAAGTGAGCTTCATGACTTACAGGTTAAAAATGAAGTAGTTACACAAATAAATTCTAGTTTCATGTTGTCCACAATGTGGCAAAATTTAATTATCCGTTAGGGATATGCAATCCCCAAATACAACTTATGAGAATGCAAACCATTTTCCATTAAGATTAACTTACTTTACACTAAATGATTCAGTGCGGATTCTGCTCATGAATTTTCAATACATTTTACTATGTTCTATGTTTACTAACAAATACTGACATATAATTGACTGACTTCAATGTATTTTCAACTATACTGAGGTCATCAACAAACCTTCCACTACTGAAAGTCTTAATACTCTAGTTAGGGGGTTAGGGAAAATAGTTGTCAAAGTGGCAAAGTATTACCATAGTGAACGAATTGATCATCCATAAGCCCCTTCAAGACTTTCTTACAATTTGGATTTACTTCTCAAGTAGTTCAGTAATGACTTTGTTTTAATACTTAATTGTTTCATCATATCTTCCAATATACATAAAACAAACTATTGCAACTGCAGGTATCATTACCAAGTTTTGGTTTGATAATTTTGAATAAATTGAGCATTGGGTAGATTGTTATAAATAAATAATATATTTGTAATACCCCAATGAGTAGAAAAATTAGATTTTCTGACGTTTCGTGACTCAGTGTAAGCCACTTCTTCAGAGAATAAATAACCTGTTTATTGAAATAGAACGCTATTATTTAGATTCATTGAAACGCCGGCAAATTAAGAAATTTGAAAAGATCAAAGAAAGGAAGAAAGATAAGAAAACGTCAGCAATAAAATCTAATCCGAATGATCTAAGAATCGTCCATAATTTGTCTGACAGAAACTTAACGAATCATGAAGTCACCCTACTGGAGAAAGGATTAAATTTCAATTTACATAGAAAACCACTCAGTACTCTTGAAGTTGCTCAAATTATAGAGCCAATAATCGTACAACTACCAGAAAAAGAATCGCATTTATTACGTCAAAAGGCGTCCCACATCTTGACTAAACAAAAACACCTCACACCAAACATCTCAAAAGAAGAATAAAAGGCCCTGCAGTCACTTAAAAAGGACAAAACAATTATAATCACAAAAGCAGACAAAGGCAACACAACAGTAGTCATGAATAGAACAGACTACATCAATAAAGCTCTTGAACATCTTGCAACGGGACCATATGAAAGGATCAATCCATTAAATTCTCAAACGATTAAAAATAAAGTCAAATCAGATACAAGTGAACTTTTGAAAGAGCTAAAACCAGTCATTGGGGCTTCGCTTTGGTTTGCTCTTTATCCCGAATCATGTAATACTTCACGGTTTTATGGTTTACCGAAAATCCATAAACCAGATATTCCTCTAAGACCGATAGTAGACTTTACCAACACACCAACTTATGCTTTATCTAAATATCTAAGCAGCATATTAAAACCACTACAGTTCGACATACATAATATGATCAAAGATACATATGACTTTAAATCAAAACTGTCGGAATTAATTATCGAGAAGAATGAAGTCATGGTAAGCTTTGATGTCGTATCTTTATATACTAGTATCCCTATTGATAACTGCTTAGAATTTATTAGTGGCTTATTTATTTATTTTTATTTAAACACATATATATTGGTACAAAAGGGCACCAGGTACATATGCGCCACACAAAATAATGAAAGTAGGAAGAGAAAGGATGAAAAGATAACGCGGACTAAAATGTACAACCAGAAGACTCTTTCAGTTGAGAAAGTTAGAACCATTCTTTATGTAGAAAGTAAAAGAAGGTTGCAGCAGGATCGCCACTGGCTTCTATTCTGAGCCATATCTGATAACGTCTCTAAACTGGAGATCGTTTAGATAGGACAGATTTTCCACCATGGGCGAGCTGCTGCATAAGTTGAAAAGTAAGGTTACACAGATTGGGGATAAAAGGGGGTGAGTTAGCGATATGGTAAATAATAATAATAATAATAATAATAATAATAATAATAATAAAAGTAATAATAATAATAATGTAAATTGTCTTGCTTCTAGTATGAGCAGGAATAGTATCGTCAATAGAATTCATCATTTCATTTATTTGTGTGTGGGCTGTGATACTGCCCGGGTGCCCAAACCGAAGCAGGTGGTTTTCTTAGGGGGCCACACCCCGAGCCTTTGACCAAAAGGTCAGATCCACAAGGCAGTGGAGCATCGTGAGGAGATACAGTCCCATGGTAGCCGTTGACCAATGACAAGTTCGTCCGCCATTCGTTCCACCAGGATACTGGAGCCCATGTGCACTATTGGTTTGGAATCAGGGTTTTCCAACTCCCCTAGGTGGACCCTCCGTGTCCACCAACCCGGTTAAAGCGCCGGACATTCGCTTTTCGTCCTCTCACTTTCGTAAACAACACCCCCGCCACGAGAAGGCAGTGAGTAGGACTTCCCTGGCAGAGGCTATATATTCGCTGGCCATGTGAGAGCATTTCGAGAGGGAGAGTAGACTCTCCCCACTCTCGGCCGTACCAGGGCATTTGGGGGCATTAGTGGCTTACTAGAGAATGACACTACTTTGTCGGACAGATGTCCGTTAAGCATTAGTTTAATCATGAGATCGTTAAAACTTTGCTTAAATTCAACTCCATTCACCTTCAACGGAACGCTATACAGACAAACAAATGGTGTAGTAATGGGTTCCCCTGTGTCCCCGATTGTTGCCAACCTTTTTATGACACACATAGAATCAAAGATTTTCACCAACCACATTAAACCACGAATTTGGCTTAGATATGTAGATGACACATTTGTAGTGATAAAAAAGACGCATCTAAGATCATTTTCAAAACAGATAAATACACTTTCATCTCATATCAAATTCACGAATGAGAATGAAAATGAACATGGTGAGCTTCCTTTCTTAGATTGTTTAGTGAAAAGAAATATAAATGGAATTCTAAATGTTTCCATCTACCGAAAGCCTACACACTCTAATCGTTACATCGACTTCCATTCAGCACATCCTTTCAGTGCTAAAATCTCGTTAGCCTAAAATCTTTTTAGAAGAGCCAACAAAATCATCACTTCAGAAGAGGACAAACTAAAAGAACAAAAGAATATAATTAGCATCTTACAATTTAATAATTTTCCTATGAAGATTATTAGAAGTATATTAAAACAAGACAATTCAGCATGTAATATTAACAATAATTCGAATGAAATGCCATGGATTGGTACTGCAGTTTTACCATACCGTCATGGCACAACTGAAGAACTCCAAAGAATCTTAAAACAACACAGAATTAAAGTATATTACAAAACAACGAACACTCTTCGAAATACTTTAGTTCGATTAAAAGAAAAGATACCATTCATGTCTACACAGAACTGCGTCTACAAATTAGGTTGTGTCGACTGTGATGCCTTCTATATTGGAGAGTCATCTCGCGAAGTCATGACTCGCGCCAAAGAACATATTAGGTACACAAAGAAACTTCCTAATAATCCTGTAGAACTAGATAGACTTCAAATTAAATCAGCATTAGCGGTTCATGCCATTTTCAATAATCATCAAATTGATTTCAACAACATCAAAATACTACAGAAAGGTTTTTCCAATCACAAAGAAAGAAGAGTAGCTGAAGCTTTCCATATAATGCTCAATCCCACTGCCCTCAATAGAAAGGAAGGCCTTACCATACATCCTACTTGGACTATCTATCCTAGTCAACCAGTCTAATATTATTTACAATTTCACACCATTACATTACAAATTAACTCTATCCTTTGTCACTATAAAGGTCACACATTTTTCATCATTTACAGTAGACACATACACACAAAATTACATACATGTCACTTATGAATCACCTTGACCGCAATGAAATGACGTGACATTGATTTATTCAGATCTGTTTTTGATTGATCACCTAATATTCTTGGATTGTTCCGTTGTACTATTTAAACTTGGATTAATGTTAATTTGGTTATTTATTCTCTGAAGAAATGGCTTACACTGAGTCACGAAACGTCAGAAAATCTAATTTTTCTACTCATTGGGATATTACAAATATATTATTTATTTATTGCAACTGCTTTTGGAGTAAATGAACGAAAATGCAAATCTAGTCACCCTGATTGTTTTAAGAAATATAACAATCAGAACCAATCTCAAGTACACTATAGAAACTCTGTTAAACAGGCCATCATAAACCAATACAGAGCCCAGTACGATTGTGTGGACCCGTTCCCGCACCATATCACCACTGAGAAAAATCGAAAAGTAGTCGAGACAACAGTAGTATTAACTATTATGAGAAAGATCATACATTGGGGAATATGGTTTGAAGAGAAAGGCTAGTGAGCTGGAGTAATAAAAAGTATCAAGTAATATTGAAGTGCTGGTCGTAAAAGTCGCAGGTCGCAAGTAAAAGTGATTTTCCCTGGTACATACAGATAAAAACCCATTAAGAGTAAAACATCAGTAAAGCTGTCCAACTTTTAACTTCATAGCTATGGATTCAAGAAATGCTTTAAGTACGGTGGTGTGAAAAGTAAGATTATTTAACCCTTTTGAACGAATGTGATGTGCAGATTAACGCACATACCTACATTAGGTTCAATCACTTTATATTCATCTTTATCAAAAAAATTTAACATACCCATCATCGTCGCAATATTTTCGCATTCACCATACGTCTCCCATAATAGAATTCGGCGATCAAATCCAGCACTTGCGAGAAACGATCCATCAGAAGAAAATTTGCCACAATACACCTCACTTTCATGACCATTTAAAAGCATATTAGGTGACAGTAAATTCGATGTACGGGGAATGCTTCCCGCTTGTCCTGCTGGTATGATCTGCGAATTTAACTTGTACATCCCATTGCTAAATGGGGTGATTCCCAAGCTTGAACCATCTTTTCGAGGTTTCTTGCTAGGCAAAGGAACCATCGACATTGAGGTTACCCCAGCCAAAGGTTTTTTGAAGTCCATTTTGGCCCCTTATAAACCTTTAAAAGGTGTATTACGGAAGTAGTGTTGGATAAAAACGAAAATATCAAGAAGCAATCTAAATAACAACTTTTCCACAATATAACTGTGAAATCTGACACTATACAAACAATCTAATGTAACTCGTGGTAACTACTAGCCTTAAAATGAATCAAATAAGAAAACAAATGTTTAACCCTAATGTCTTGTTGGGGTTCACTCATAAACACAAGTATTTAAAATTTACCTCTAATAATGATATCTAACTTTTAAGACCCATTTAACCGACTTCCTTAGAAAGGGTAACACTTATCCGTCCACAAGTATAGAAGCACTATATATTAAGAGAAACAGCACTTCTCAACCTTGTCAGTAGCTTAGTGGTCAAAGCCCTACAATTATAACTATTAGATTACTAGCTCGAACTTAGGTCCGCTCCATTTGGTTTTAGGAGCCTAGTAATATCAACTCCCGAATGTGTGATGTGGCTCAAAACCAGATATATAAACGTGTACCTAGCATCCCAAACACCGAGTCACTTTACAGTTACCTTATGTTGAAATCATGAACCGATCTAGGTTGGACCCTCATTGAAAACCTGGAAGTACTGGATGGTCGTTTCGTCCTGGTCTGGAATTCGTCAGCAGTGCACACCCACGGTCCCACACGCAAGATTCGAACCAAGAGCCTTCTGTCTCGTGTGAACGCTTAAATTCTAAACTACTGAGTTGACATCCAATAGTATTAATGTCTAACTTCAATCAATCCACGATATTGCACGACTATCTTCCATTGCCTTCGATGGGTAACTGCACGAGACCGAAGGTCCTGGGGTTCGAATCCTGCATGTGGGACCGTGAATGAGTACTGCTGAGGATTCTCGTGCTATGACGAGACAGCCATTCAGTGCTTCCTAGTTTGTGGTGGTGGTATAACGTGGATCGGTTCATAATTTCAACAAAGTCCAACAATATCCACAACCCCAAACCTAAAGTTAATTTTTGATACAAGAAAAATTTTCGAATTTCAACCGATGAGTAGTAAATTTAGATCCATTTTTCAATTTTAGTATAAGTTGTTTCATCAGTTGTCGTTCGAAAACTGCACTCTTAAATACTTTGATTGAATATCCAACTTTCAACCATTGAGTCAGCCTACTTCTGGTCATAAACAAACGTATGGCTTCGGATTTGGGTTGTTACATCTCCAATTACAGAGAGAAAAAAGTCCTAAGATAAAAGGCGAGGGAGTGATAATAATGGCATCAACTAGTTTTCACAGAAGCTGATGAGATGAAAATATGAGGACTATTGAATGACATCAAGTTCAAAATTTAGAAGTAAACAATGAATTCACAGTAGCAACTCCAAGAAATGACATCTAAGATCTGCAATGAGTGAACAAAATATTTTCATGGAACCTAAACTATAGAACTACGTCACAACTTGGTCTGTCAGCCCTTATCTATTTTCCGAAATACTCCTATTTTATCTACCAAAGCATATGGACAGTGAGTGGGGATAAATAACCCATGCGCTGACAGCGTAGACTGGCAAAAGTCCCAAGCCTCATCAACCGTAGCATGACTTATCCGACCACAATGTGGTCAAGACCTTGAGATACTTTATTACCCGAGACCAAACCAAATACTGATGAAGGTAGATGCCGAAACAATATTTTGATTTTACACTCAGAAACATTCTTTAGTCGTTGCCTAAGGGATTCAGCAAGTTACAGTTTTCTAGTATCCTTACCAAACAGAATTCTAAGTTAATGATTAAATTTATAAATTAGATTTTAATTCATAAGATGTTTGACGTTGCTATCGCTACAAATATATCTACGATGAAACTAAAGAAATTGGCTAAAAAATAATGAATAATTTAAATGACAGGTAAGCAAAAGCTTTGACAAAACCAGTAATGTTTTATTTTATCAGCTTGATTTTGTTTATTTTCTCTTATGTCAATTTAAAGGCTGACAACCTATATTGATTCACTTCTATGAAGACTTCTACTTTATTGTCTACATATTACCAGAAAACTTTCTTAAGGATTAAACGCTGATACTAGTCGACTGACTGGATTCATTGATCATATGGGCCAAGAAACATGCTCAGCCTGGAATGCTGGATAATATGTCCACATTTCGTAAACTGAGAGGTTTCAACAATACACTCGACTAGAAACTGGAAACCTCTGGATTCCTCGAAATTTCTAATTCCACATTAAACGGTTAATAATCATGACAGCTAAAAAGCTAAAGGGAATTTATTTCCTTGTAGATAGTTTAGAAAGATGTCACGACCTGGAAGTATTTATAATGAGACTACTATTATAATAGGCGACGAAAGCAACTCATCTTGTTCTAAACTATTTTATCTCGAAACACTTCAAAGCCTTGGAATAAAAGGGATTATTATTGTTACTATTATTATTAGTAGTAGCAGTAGTATTCTTTGAACACAAATATTAGTACAAAGGGGCACCGAGCACATATGCGCCACACAAGTCACTTGATTTGTGTATGCGCTATGATACTTCCCGGGTGCTCTGACCGAAGTGGGTGGTTTTCTTAGACGACCACACCCGGAGCCTCCGACCTCAAGGTTTGGTCCACAAGGCAGTGGAGCAACGTCGGGGAATGTAGTCCCATGGTAGTCGGTGACCAACAATTGGTTCATGAGCCATTTGTTCCTTAGGGATCCTGGAGCCCATGTGCACTATTGCTTTGGAATCAGGGTTTTCCAAATCCCCTAGGTAGAACATCCGTATCTATTAACCTGTTTAAGGCACTGGACATTCGCTTTCCGTCCTCTCAATTTCGTAAAAACTGCCGCGAAAAGGCAGTGAGCAGGACCTCCGGGGAAGTGGTTGTATACGCGTGACCATGTGAGAGCATTTCGATAGGGAGAGCGGACTCTCCCCACCCTCGGGCATTCAAGGGCGAAATAAGTGGGAAATTTGAGTCAGTCCTTGAAACATTTGATTCGGCCACTATTTTTAAGGGAGCGATCTAGCGGCGAGACTAAAGAACATGGACGACCTTTGAACGAATCTTAAATGACCTTGAGAAATATTAGCCAATCAGAAGACAGTTAGCATACGGTAAAAATATATTATACAAAACTCAAAAATTAAAGGGGATACTGTTCTTTTACATGAATCAAAAACTTATCAAGGTCAGATATAGGTTCAGAAGTTTTAAAATCGTAGTGCATCCGGCACAGGAACTCATCCTTGTGGCTCCATAGTAGTCAACCTCTGGAACCATGACAAAGTCCCGAAAATTCTTTTAGCCTCGACCACATAGTTTCAGTGTTGTCGGTATGTTGGTATGGTTTAGGGTTTAGGATTAGGGTTAAGGTTTAGGGTTACGGTTTAGGGTTAAAGATGAGACTATAAATTATGGACGACATTTGAGCGACGCTAGAGTGAATCTGAGAGTGTCAACGTAATAACTAAGACTAAATGAGGGTTATAAACCTGTGTGAGGAATTCAAATTATGATTTACAGTTCATGGTTAAGGTTAGGAATTATACTTAGGATTTTCATCACGAACTGACATCAGCTATAATGCCACAACTCTATCCAAATGTATAATTGAATTCTGCGCCAAAATCTCATGATAACTTATCTTGTAACCGCTTAATTATCATGTTTTCTCTAAAATCCGTTGTAAACCGACCGTACGTAAGCGTCAGGTACCGAACTTAGCGCCGTGACCTTGAAAACCCGCGAAAGCTTCTGATTGGCTCGTCCATGTTCTTTAGTCTCGCCGATCTAGCTTTATGTGATTCATTCGTACAAATCGAATGATTTATGTGGCGCACATCTATTTGGTGCCTTTTTTTTACCTATGTTTATATATTTAAATAATAATAATAACTTGCAAAAAACTTTCAGTCAAAGACGTTTTTAGTGCGTTGAGGAAGAAACTGGATCTCGCTAAATTACTACCATACACCGATATTTGCCCATAATATAACAACATTAAGTTTTACAAACCGTATTTATTACTGTGAAATTTTAGAAAGTATATACGCCACTCCGTATACTGACTTAGATGGAAAAATCTTGAGTGCGACACCAAGATAATGCAAAAAACTCCAACCACTTAACCAACTATATAGTCCACAGGGCAGTTTTAAGAAAGATTTCTTCTGTACAATAAACCTCCTGATAGCAACAAAGAGATGGATGAAGTTATTTAAGAATTGAAAACCAGTAGATATCACCTATATGGACTTCAGTGAAGCATTTGACAAGGCAATACATAAAAAGGCTACTATCGAAGCTGGAAAACTTGGGAATTTCAGGACCTCTGCTAAAGTAGACCAAAGACTCCGGTAGATCACTGACAGAAAGTAAAAATAGATTTTAAATGCTCATCTCGAAGTCCAGTAGCCCATGAAGTACTGTAGAGTTCCATTCTGGGTTCCTTATTGTCTATGCTTCATGGAGATGAACTCCCGTGTATCGTTAAATTCTTGTTGCTACCTTGCACTGACGATACCGAAATCTGCTGAGAAATAGGTGTCAAAGTACGTACACTTTAGGTAAACCTAGTTGTACTGACAAGCTGGTCTAAATTGTGGTTTATGGCAATCAATAGACCCAAACGTGTCTATATGCACATTGAACACGCTAATAGAAATAAGTACAATAAAGGGGAAAGGTGGGTACCATTAAATGTGTTCTTGCAATTATCTAGAGAACATTGTGAGTCATAACAGTAAGAAAACAGTTTAACCTCATCCAACTGTGGCTCAAGGATCGCGAACCTTGTGTGGGTTACAAAGAACATTCACTCGATTGAATATAAGCGTACTTGCCACGGTGTACATATCCCTGGTGAGATCCCGGATAGAACTGAGTTAACGTAGCAAAGACAATTTTGAAGAGCGACTCACATATCGTAGAAAAACGTTTTACAAATCCTACCTATTCCGACTACTGTAGCGCAACTGCCGAAAACCACGATCGCGACATCGTTCAACATCTAATGTCTTCGAAACTAGAAGACATAAATCAAATGATTCGGGTTAAGAAAGTCCACCGTGGAGAATCCAGTAACGTTTAACAGAGGTATTTTTCAAGATAATGACGAAGGGCACCAACTAACAATTAAGGAAACGCATGTGCTATTTAGAAAGGACGCTGGTATTTTCGCTACACTTTGATTGTTCATTTTTATTGACCTGTGTTGTTAAACAAACCCTTATAATAAATGTTTTTTCCGTTTCAGAATAGGGTTATAGAGATTAATGAGTAGATAAGTAAAAGCGCGCTAATTAAACCGGATGGTGGTATTTTTCCTCGCTGGGTTAATTTTGTCGTTTTGACCGTTTATTGCGCATCAAGACCACGGTTTTCGCTTTGATTGAATTTATTTCAGTTCGATCGACAGATGAACTGATGAGGTCTCCCAAGTAAGCTCAGGGCTCACTGTCTTACATGACGAAGGGCAGCCTGTAGAGAGTTCTGTTAGGAATAAAAGCCCGAGAAAATAAGTTTCTTCTACCTCCCACCCTCTAAATGATGCTGCACAGGAAACGTCAAGAAGACCTAATCACATAATTAGGTCTCTGTTTAAAAGCACAAATAACAACCTGACTACATAAGTCATCGACAATTGTCGAAGATACCACAGTGTCTGTAACACGACTTAGATTGCGACTCCAACGAAAGTTGATGAGTGGGTACAGGTAAAGAACAAGAAACGACCTCAAGTTTCTAGAGAAAAACCAATCTACCAATTGGGTAGCTGGAAAATTGGAGACTGATCATAGTGACAAGTCAGTTTTCTTTTGTAGAGTCAAGGTGAATGAAAACTTAGAACCGAGAACTCATTTTAGGCATAACATTGAGTTGATAAAACAGCTACTAGACTAGCCTATGCCTTAGAATGTCTCCTGGGTCACCTTGCTAAGGGTTTTTAGACTAGGTAGCCAAATAGATTTGAAACATAATCAAACCAGCGAGTGGCGCCGAAGCCACTTTGGGTGCATCATGAAGCCATTCAAATTGTCTTCGGATCTGTTGCACAAGTACCCGGAGGCTGCTCAACAAGCGATCGAAGCTAGGTGTATAGATAGACTCTACCAAGCTGGATGTAATCATTGTAACGGAGACCTGGTTGATGCAGTTTGTAGACAGTAAAGAACTTGATTTTGAAAGTTTCACATTCGTATGAGCCAACGGAATCCAGTAGCCTAACGGAGTAGGAACTCTATCTCGTTCATCGTTATTGATAACATATCGAATCGAAGTGAATCAGTTAGTTGTCACTTGAAGCAAAAAAGACAAGGTTTGCTAATTTGTTTGGTCTACCGCAGTCCAAACTGTGGGGTGAATGAGGTCTTGATAGATGGTTTCAACTCTTGGTCATCAAGTGGTCGATGTTTATTATTAGGGGGACTTTAATGCACCCACGATGGGTCGGAAAAATCTGAGGACTGAACTGTAGGATAATTCTTTCGATAAGAAACTTGTTGTTGCGGGTATCACATGTGCACTAGTGCAACATGTGAAATAAGCAACGAGGTACGCCCCAGTCTTCGAATCATCCTTACTAGATCACATATTGAACTATTATGAAAATGACGCCGGAAAGCTTAATTATATGCCACCCCTAAGTAAAGGTGGTCATGCAGCTCTAGTCTTTGATTTTCATATGGTTATCAATAGCGAACATGTGTTAACCCAAGCCACACCAAACGTCTGAAAGGCAAGTATCAGATTATCAGTAAACTTGAAATGCTCTTGCCTCTAACCTCTGCAAGTCTTGAAGGCTGTACGAAGACGAACTTGTTGGGGAGTCTGTAGAATACCCTAAACGCTTATATTCATACATTAGCCGCAGGACTAAAAGAACAGGAAATATTCGAGCATTATGGGGTGACAGCGGAGGATGGCCATGGTAAAGCTCAGGTAATCGCAAACTACGTTAGCAATGTATACACCGTAGAAATGCCCTCTCCATTGGTTAACACAAACCTTTTCCACACACATACACTGGACACCGTGACCATTAAAGAACTCGACGTCCTTGGTCTCTTATATAAGATTGATATAGGCAATCTATGAGAAGAGAAAAAATACATCTTCGATTACTGAATGAATTAGCGAAATTTGTCTCCAATCCCTTAGGGATAATTCTTAATCTATCTGTACTGCAGGGTTGGTTACCAAAAGACTGGAAGGACGCCACAGTAAGTCTTGTCTTCAAAACGGGTGTGGGACACAAACCGGAGAACTATTGACCCGTATCTCGATGAAAATCGGGTTCGTTCCGAGGAACAACATGTTTTTAGGACTGGTTTTTCAGCGAGACTATAATTTAGGGACAACTTTTGAGCGGCGTCGGAGTTACCTTGAGAGTATCCACCTAATGGCTAGGAACAAATGAGGGTTGTAAACCCGCGTGAGGAATTAGAGTTATGTTTTACAGTTGATGGTTAAGGTCAATCATTAGATTGAGACTTTTCATCACGAACAGACATTGGATATAATGCAGAATCTCTATTTAACCAAATAGATGAATGAATTTCTCTCCAAAATCCGAAACCTATTATTCTAAGTTTGATTGGTTCGTCCATAACTTATAGTGTCGCCTGTTTTTCAGGTCTCACTAACTTGTTAGTGGCCCGTGAAAGTTGGTACGCTCTTAAAGATGAAAAGATATCTAAAGATGTAGTCTACATTGATTTCAGCGAAGTCTTTGACAAAGTTTCCCACAACTGGCTGTTATATAAGTTAAGATATATCAGGATTGCAGGCCATTAATCAAAGGACATCCCAGTTGGGCATCAAAAAAGAGTGCGGGTGAAACCAAAGATGCCTAGCTGGGAAACTGTGCTTAGCGGAGTGCCTCAAGGTACAGTTTTGGGGGCCGATGTCCTTCTGCCTATATGGAAATGACCTTCCTGGTCCCATATTTTCAACGATTTTGTTAATTCTGATGATGTCAAGATGTGGGGAGCGATAAAGGAAAAAGGTGATAGTTTAGAGCTTCAAAATGACCTACAGAAATTATCTGAATGGTCTCGAATTCGGCAACTACCGATAAGTGCTCCCAAGTACATTATGATGCATATTGTTCACCGATGTACAAATATATAAATTGCGAACGGCATCGAGCCACCTGTTATTCAGATACATAATGACAAGAATTAACAACTAATGTGCACTGCCGTGCAAAGGCCACCAAAAGGTTCATAACTCTATATTTACTGCGTAGAGCCCTTAGCCATGTCGATGATAAAACTTTTTGACCTTGTATATAATACTTGTGCATCCTTAACTGGAGTACTGCATACAAGCGGCTAGCTTTTGTCTAAAACAAGACAGTCGACTGTTAGAAAATGTTCTGAAAACCGCAACTAAATTGATTCTTGGAATAGCAAAGCTTCTGTATGATGCTCGACTGGCTTAACCAAACTTATTTCCGTTGTCACAAAGAAGAGTTAGAGGTGACTTGATCACCACTCTAAATTACTCAGTGATCAATTTACATCTTATGTAACCACACTTTTCCTGTCTTTAAAAACAGAGAATTTGGGAGGACACTCTGAAAATGTTTACAAGCCGAGAACAAATTACTTCTCAACTGACTATCGACTTTCCCATCGAGTAATCAACAAATGGAATTCACTACTTCAACATGTGATTGAAGCCCCATCTGTCTACGCTTCCAGATGGAGTTTGGACCGACTACGATACCATCATCACCTCGACTCATATAGGTCATCCAGCCTTCTGTCTTGTCCAAACTGAAACTGAATCTGCTCAACAAAACTGTTAATTTGATAAAAGATAATCATCAATTTTTAGTTGGATTTACTAGTGTCGGTTGAAACGAAGTCGCACATCTTAAAAGCCTAGTCAATGAGGATCCCTAAGTATTATCTGCACTTATAATCACACAAAGCCGGCCGACGGTCGCATACACAAAACTGATAAATCTGTTATGACTACCACCATCCTTTCTTCCTCCAAACACTGCCGAAATTCTGAGCGTCATGTCCCCTACCTCCAGCGACAACACAAGTGTCTCAACTAGCTGGAGAAGAAGGAAAGATATCGCGTAAGCTAATGTGGAACATTACACAAGCCGAAAGACCCAATACCTAGTTAGTGGATTATGAAGTGCTTACCTTTAGCCCAGCTCTCATATTAGCAATCACCAAGAGGGGTTGAAATAGTCCATGGCGGCATAAGACAACCACATTTAATACTACAAATAACAGACTTGCTTGCCGAAATGAGGCCTTCGTGGGCCGCAGTTTAATTTGACAAGCCCTCGTCAATAGGTCGTTGACCATGTAGATATACATATCCTTTCTTCGATCACAAGTTTCTTTATACCAAACTACAATACTCATGTAATATGAGGCAGCCCGTCAGTGAACAAGTAAACTCATGATATGAGTGGACAGAAATGAATTTCTGGAAAATTTAGTCTAGCTTTTCGGAAGGCACGAAACAACTTGCCTCGTTTGTCCAAACAATGCCACCTCTTATAATCACAGACTCTTCGGAAATAGTTACAGAAACTTCAAGACCTCTGACGAGCGAATCTGATTCCTTGCCGAAAAGTAACCTGAATCACCACACGAAGTTGACAAGAGTTTACCGAGGGATTTTCCATCCACTTAACACTTCATTACTGGCCGATGCTACAACGGCCGGACTGATCTTGACTTTTCCATCGATCGTCCAGGGAAGTCAACCTTATGCATCATCAGAGTAACGAATGAAGAGTAGGGAACTAATCACCGAAGTCAGTCCTAGATGTAGGTAAATCATTAGTCCTATTGATTTATGTACTTTCCCTCAGGAAGTAACATCATTTATTAAATCGGTGTTTCACAGTTACTTTGTCAGTAGCAAGTTATCTCTGCTCCGAATTTTGACTGAACCTGTTCGAAGGAGGTGATCTTTCACAACTTTATGCTTGACCAAATGAGTTAACAAACTCTCACCAGCATTCAAGAATCATGTTTAAACCGGTGTGCAAGCATCAATATTGTAAGTCAATGTTTCTTCTGGCTGCACAAAGAAATGAGACTTCTTCCGGTAAATAATGTTGTGAGAGTCATATATGTGGTGTTTCAGTGAATTTTGAATCGCCTCCCTCTCAAAAGTCTGTACGATCACAATAAAAGTCAGACCTTCACACATAATGTCACCCATTAAAAAATAACAACTAGACTGTTTAAAGTTTCTTCTCCTAGGCTGTGTCGATGTTCATTAAATCTTCAGAAATAATACATCAATAAGTGTGTTGAGCATCGCATCACAGTTTTCGTTCCAGTTTAAGGATAAAAGAAGCTGCATCTAAGTATTAAAGCGAAGAGTGCTAACTTACGATGATCTGCAAGGAAGTTAGATGCTAAATAGCAAATAAATGATTCTCTACTTCAGCTTGGAACCTTTACCAAAATCCAGTATACATGTAGGGGCTGGTACTGGGTCAAGCCCATACAGGTTATTCCAGTCTCTAGATAGACCAATCTAGTCATTCTTTTCACGGCATATTTTGACCTTGTTAATTATTCGCTTATCGACCTTGTCTGTTTTTATGTAATCGTATATGTGTTCATTTTTTTATTCATCACATGTCTGTAACTTATTTTTGTTCGACTGTAAATATCAACCTACGCTTGGCTAGACTAAGTAGGCTCCTTTGCCTTCTTCATTGATCGTCACTTCGTTTTTCTTCGCTTTTCGATCAACGATCATGCGAAATATACGTATTCAAACTTCATTCCTGCACTTGACTTATTTAATTCTGTTATTCAGTAGCACGATTGGCGGAATGAGTTTCGAAAACAGTCGGAAACGATCCACTTGGAGTGAGATTAAGAGCCACTAAATATATCCAACACTTCCAAACTTATGACAAAGTCCATGGCGAAACCGATATGAAGTGACTTTTCAATTATTTATCTATCTAAATGAGTTGTGATGGTTCTTGTTGTGAGAAATATGCGGTTTCCTTACACAAGACAGTAAGAAATGTTGTGTCGTAACAATTTCACGGCGATCTGTAATAAAAACATGTATAAAGAAAAAATCTTTAACGGACTGAAAAATGAGGGGAGAAATTTGCATTAGTTGATTACGCCGTTTAGGATCAACTGGAATAACATTTAAGCGGTTGCGAAATTGGAGATTCGGTCATTTGTCGGAACCAAACTCGGAAGCAGTTGTCCGAAGATATGATGAAATATCTCTTTCTCTGGATATGTGGTTGCGGAGATTGTTGGATTTCGAAGAAATCATGAACCAATCCACGTTATACTACCACCGCAAACCAGGAAGCACCAAATGGCTGTCTCGTCCTGGCATGAGAATCCTGTTGGATGTAGTTTAGAATTTAAGCGTTCGCACGAGACAGAAGGCTCTTGATTCGAATCGTGCGTGTAGGACCATGGGTGTGCACTGCTGACGAACTCCAGACCAGGACGGAACAACCATCCAGTACTTCCAGGTTTCCAATGATGGTCTAACCTAGACAGGTTCGTGGTTTCAATAATAGTCACTTATTATCTGCCTTGAGGTATGAATTATTTATTATTATTTTGAACTGTGCTCATCCAGGTATTTCGGATGATGTCACATAGAAATTATCTTTTAGTTGTCTTTCTAGTATGTCTACTGAAAGTAAAGAAGTTTGCCAAGATTTCCAAGGTTCTTTTAACAAAGTGTTGCTTTTCTAGCATAGAAGTTATTGAACGAGCTAAAGTGTCATCTTTCTCAGAATTACGTGACAGAAACAAATAATCAAAATATTCTCCGTAATCTACTCCACGAGTAATACCTCGGTAATAAACTGCACCCAAGAGGACATCTAACAGAGGTGGAAAACGAAAGAGTTTTATGTAACTAGAAGCATTCTAATTAATGAGCTAACCAAGAATCCCTGAGATAGTTCGTTTCAGGGCAGGTAGGACTGAATTAGCACTAATGAACGTATTATACTTGGAATTCGTAATAAGTGCTCAGTCAAGTCACCCAAGTAAATCGGATCTAAATTACAGAGATTAGTATTAATTTTAGCGAAACGAGCAGTAGTTTTACTAAACGACTCAATGTTACCCACCTATCACACCTAGACAACTTAGCATGATGAAAGACAAATGAATAAATGGACAATTATCCACCCAAACTGTGCTCACCTCCGTAATCTGCTTTGCGATTCTTTGCTGAATCACTTTTTGTACTTTCACTAGGTTTGGAACCATTATAAACCAAACACGGGCTTGAGCGACATTGAGAGTGTAATTCATCACGATGACTGGGCAAAGCATTCGAAATTTTCACTGACTGAAAATCAAGTTCAGTCACTGCCCGGTAGTTAATAGACGGTGTTCGTACGACAATGAAATTGTTTGCTCTAGGAGAGCCTGATCCTTTAGCAGGTTGTAAGTTTTTTCCGATGAATGTCAGTAAGTAAGTTGCAAATTTACTATGTTTACTATCTTTTTTAGTCATACAGCATGATTCGAGCCGCTCCATATAATGTACAAAGTCATCCCCGCTTGAATTAGTATTCAACTGTCCAAGATTCGACCTCATCGCAAAGCCAATATGATAATTACAAGTATCCGGATGAATAAACCCACTAGGAATTCTTGAAATCGTGCATTTTAAGGCAGGTAAGATTAGATTAACACTAGTGAACATACTGTATTTGGAATTGTTAATATGCGGATAATCAAGTACAAAGAAATCATCAGTTAGTCATGAAATTATCTACCGTGAACTATAGTGACGATACACTCTGTTGAATCTTTTAAAAAAAGCACTACGATAACTTTGATCCTGAAGGTACTAACGGAGATTATTCTAAGCGTTACTAGTCCATCATTTCTATTATTAACCGAATTATTTTGCCTCTTAGTTTCTAGAAGGACCAAGAACCATACCTCTCTGCAAGCGTGAGTACACTTAAGCTATGAAGAAGCTGATCTTGTCAAGCGAAACTAAGAGTCGAAACTCAATGAATGGATATATTTGTAGCTAAAAATTCTATAGATTAACCAAAAGGTTATAAAACCTTTAATAGCTACTGTATAACATTATGCAGTAATTTTCAAGCATTCAATAACGATGATTGCCAGGAATGAAACTTTTTTATTCTACAGTTAGGCAGCGTAAATGCAAACTACTGTTTTCCTTACTTTGTTTAATCCAATCAAAAGTATGTAATTTTGAGCTGTGCTTAGTTCAGTATTTTTTCCCTGTATGGCTTCCAGCTGTGATACTCCGCAGGATCATGATCCCAGTAGACTAATTATAAAAGTATGGGAATTTTTTGCAAGTGCTGCAACTGGTTTGTGCCAACTATATAAAGGTATAATTTGGATTGAAATTCAATAATACTTTGTAGGCAAAATTGATCACTGCGCTGATTTTCAAAGTTTACTGGATACGCTGTCTTCGATTGAGAGGTTCTATAGAGGTTTGTCTTCCACTATTGTGTATGTACCAGGCAATATTTTGGTAGGGAGTTGACTATGCAAGCGTCACGTTTTCAAACATCTAATTGAATAAAAATCCCTAATACTTCTAAGCTTATTGTAACTGGCACCTAAAACAGATTATTCCTTGAGCGTGTTGATAAATACACTCAATGAAGTAAGACTGTAACGTCCATGTTCTACCCCAATTGGACAACAACAGGTTGCGGAATAATTATCATCATAGTTACCAATTGCCTCATTAGGTTTTCATCGTCAGGATGCTTAAAAACTGACGATGCCGTCACGTTCTAAAAAGATGACTAGCTCCTAAAAGAACATACCTTATCTCTTGAAAGTTCCACTGTCTTCGTGGAAGTCAAAGTTATTTACGTCGTCACATCACAGAAGCATATGTCTGAGGAACATTCCACACTACGACGGTAGCTATAGGCCCATAAAGTATAAGTATTTAATGCTTGCTGTTCTCTGTTCGCAAAATATTTCTAAGCCCATAGTGTGACTTTGTGGTTTCAGTTTGCTTGACAAACTGGTTTTTCGTTTTGTGATTGAAAACTATTTTGATCATCATGAACGCCCCACAAAATATTTTTCATTGATGTTCAGTGCGTTGCGTGTTACGCACAAACATATACGCTGCCTTACTACGTTTCTTCAACTCCTCGCGGACTGTCGATAACCACTTCTGTTCCATTCTTATCATGCTCTAATTCTCGTATACAAAGTACATAAACCTCCAATATTATTTCGTATCCTATTTTTAGTCCGTCTCAAAAGTACTATGTCAGAAAAAAAACCCTGATGAAACTTCAGAGGGTTTTTTCATCTCAAGAATTTGATACAAAATCCTCACTTCACGTAATTAGTTGTAACGTTGGCTTCTGTTTCTAGATTTCCATCAAATCAACTGCGAATGTCCCATACATCAAATTGCTTCATATCATTACATCTGTGGCTACAGAAAAACCCATGGATGCATTAAAACAGAACAAGTAAATGAATGAGATTGTAGATGACAAAATGGGTCATGACACGATAAGCAAATGAAATACACTAGTTAAGTTGATTGAGGTGTATTGTTCTCACATTCTATTCAGTGATCGTAGAGCAATGGCTTTGTGTCTAAGAGGTTCGACTTTTGGCCACTAGGCCTACAGGTTCGAACCCCCGTCCACCTACCTCGGTTTGGGCAACCAGCGGGTATTATCGCTCTGCAAACTTTAAGTGTGGCTCCTGCCCACGTCCTTGGTGGATGATTCTACACTACGATCGGTACACATTTCTACTAAATTTGGTATTTTTCAACTTATGGAATCCGTGTAAACTAAGTCTAAATTTGAGCTGCGGTAACTAGCGTTTCCTAATTCTTTCTTAAATCACGTCTAAAAACTAGTATAAATCGTACAAAGCCAGTTAATATTCTACTAGTGAGTCTTGATCTGTGCCTTTAAAGTTAATGTATAAGTCGTTTAATCTGGGGTCTTCATTTGACTAATAACCACAAGATTGGTGGTTCACTTTCGGTCTTTCTTATTCTAGTTGTCGGTTATTTTGGTTTCTGAATTCTCTGTGGTCTGATATTCTGACTCTAGGAATCATTTCCTACCCTAAAACATTGTTCTTATTTTAGTTAAATTAAAAATAACGTATTCACCAGGTTCTTGGGTACAAGACATGCTCTAAATGTATGGGTTAATGATGCTATTTAGTAGCCAAAACGAAAGTACTACGCTCATATGGTGGTGAATAAAAACACAGATGAGGACAACCAATTATATATTTAGCACAAATGACAAAGTTGCTTGATAAAACACAAAAACCATACTCTGTTTGCAAAATGTTCATTAATTGTCTCAGGCTTTATTGTTCTTGGATTTATACACCAATCGCTCTCTATTTCTGTTCTTCTCTTCTCAATCTTCTGCTGCTAGATATTCTGTTCCTCATTCACGATATATACTACTTATGTCGATATAAGTAGCCCACACCACAATATGATTTTGAGATGGTAGAGATTTGTTATCAAAGTGGATGATTTTGATGGAATTTTGTTCTCCGGGTTGGATGGTTTGGTTGTGGAGCTTCCATCGTTATTCTGGTCATCATCAGAACAAACTTCAGCTAGAAGTGAAGTGTTCGAATTTCTCCACATGCGACTCACGGCTTGTCTTGCAGACCTCGGTATTGGTTGGTTATTGTTAGCCTTTAACCTGTTATTGTTTTCTTTATTTTGATTATATGTCTCATTGATTTGATTTTTGGTCCTATATTTGTCCATAAACTTTCTGATTGGCTGATAAATTGGATGGATTTTAATGTGTTTGTTGATTGACCAAGCTCCTAAAAATTCTCTGATAATTTTGGAATTGCCTCTATCGAAGGCCTCAACGTTTTTCCAGCCGAATGTGTGTCCACAGTTGTCCACATGCATTGATATATTTGAGGATATGTCATGGCTCTTGACCGCTAATTGATGTTCATGCAAAGATGAAGAGGGGATTCGCTTTGTCTGGTGTGGTGTTTTTCGCAGTTTTTTTTGTAGATAATGTTTGGTTTTTCTCCTTTTGTCACTTTGTCTTTTGGTTTGCATAGGATTGATTAAGGTAATTTTGTTGGATTGTGTGCTACACCTACTCCAAAATGTTTCAACAATCTCGTTGTAGTTTCTGATACGCCTTTTATATATGGTAGGATGATCCGTTTGTTGGTTTCTGTAATTGACTTTGTTTCTGATGATGCGTTTGGCTGGGATTTTTTGATGAAGTTGATTGGGTAGCCGTTCATTTGAAAGATAGTCTTCAAGTATTTTTCTTCATTTTTCCGCGCTGAAATTGTGTTGCAGTGTGTCCTCGCTTTTCTAAACAGAGTTTTTATGCAGTTGATTTTGTGAGCTCTTGGGTTCTTGTTACTGTAATTGAGGATTTGATATGTGTGGGTCGGCTTCCGATATACTTGAGTTTCCAGTTTTTGTGAAGTTTGTGCTGATGATTCCGTTTAGAACAACGATGAAAGCTCCACGATCAAACTATCCAACTCAGAGAACAAAACTCGATCAAAGCTCAAACTAAAGTATATGGAACGGCGTTTAAACCTGGGGCTCAGTGGCTGAAGGTTGAGCTTCTTAACCGCTAATCCATAGGTAGGTATACACATCTGTGCCTCGTAAGTAATTATTGGTGTAAGGACTATATTTGTAATTCCAAAATTTCTGAATTTCAAAGTCTTCTCTCCCCACATCATCCAATTTTAAAATCTTTAAAGCTGATTTGACTCCTTAAACAAATACTAGTTATTTTCATTAAGCTCTTATTGCACATGTTACAGAAAATTCCATGTCCTTAATCACACTACTAACTACTAATCTCACATAGATTTATACTTGTTTAGTGAGCTACTCATTTATGTTTCTAATATCGAAATTCGATATGAAAAGCTTGTGGTTTCATTTATTTAAAACCATCATAGTTTTTCATTACAGCGCATGTAGAACGATGACTTTATACCAACCCTTTTTTAATACTTCTCTCATTATCGAATGTAATATGCTTGAACTTCATAACCTTTTACTTCTTTAGGATCTCAGAATTCTGTAGAAGCTGCACTGAGCTATGGAAAAATCGTCGGTTCTCAGTATCTGCGCCTTCATTTGAGAGATTTAGCTTATGAGAATATTCAAACTACTACAGGGGAAAATGGAGTTGAAGTTTATGTGCCTTTGGAATCATTATTACTTGGGAGCACTGAAACACTTGGTCGTTCCAGAAAACTCCAAAGAAAGCGTCCACGCCATTGTGTTTATTGTCCTCGTTTATCTAAGCGAATTGCTTTGGACAATTGCGGTCACAAGCGTTGTCGTAATAGATGCTCCAAAAAGAAACGAACATTTTTTTCTGTTTTAAACACAGTCTTAGATGATTCACATTTGTATGGTGTCATTGATGGCCTCAACGGAGTTGGATCTATCAGACACAACGATGAAGTAGTAAAGTCGATAGTGCCTAATTCTTTATCGGCATCAGAAGGTATACAACATTACATTTATTGATTATTAGCAATATTATCATTTCTGTTCGCTATGTTATCACCGTTATAAATTTTCTCTTTTACGTCAAAAACTTGACATTTCATGGTTTTATGTTGTTAATGTTAACTGTCTACGCATACTAACTACTCCCAAGGATTCGTTTGTGCTCATATTTATTATTGTTAGATATATTAATTCGATCACAGTAGTCTCTTACTCATTTACTTTATCATATGGTTTAGAGAAAAATAACAGCCATAAGAAAAATTGCTAGGAACTCTATAACTAAAAGTAGGAAAAATGGAAGTTATGTACTTATGGTTTGCATATTCCATGTACAAGCTTTAAACTAGATGGTCATATATACTATATACTCATACTTGTTGAAAAGGGGAGGCTTGAAGGTTTTAGTTATCAATACCAGTACAGAATAATCCTTAACCAAAATAAAACTCACGATAATATTCTAAGAAACCACTTTTAGATACATCAGTCATGATAGTCTATTTAATTTCCATTCTGTAAATACCAGAAGTCATAAACTGTATGTAGTTTTTCACATTCATCTTCACTTTAACCTTTTATCACGTGGTTTTACAGAGTTTTCGTCATTGTATTCCTTTCTTGGTGCCCTATTAGTTTCAACCGTTGAAACGAAATGTTTCCCTACTTATTATTAATGAAGTTTACTGGGATGCTGTTTACTCTAGCAATCTGTCAGTGAAAAGCAAGAAAACATGAACGTATTACAGATATTTGGTCATAAGTGCTTGTAACAAGGCGTTGCTTTTTGTTAAAGCCATTGGGTAAAGTGTTTTGCCATCAATCGTAAAACTCGTCAGTGGTTGTTAGTCAGTTTATCAATATGTGGACATTCATCATTTTCCTAGGTATGTGTTTTCTGACCCAAGAATATACTTAATAAGTCTATGTGATACGCTTTTTAGTATCCTATTATCCGTCGTAGGTATATTAAGTGTAGCCATACTAAGGTATGATATCAGTTTATCAGGTATGAACCGTATAGGCTTCCTAGTTGGTATTCATGAGACAGTTGTAACTTATAAGAGATAATATAAATCTCACAAAAGTGAAGATGTATTTACTCTTCGTTTACTTCTTAAACATCCTTCTGGTCCATACGTTTCTTATGTTTTCAAATCTCTACTTCTATCAGTACCATTATTTTTATTCTGTTGGTATAATAAGTAGTCTATCAGTTGAAATACATCTTTTCGTCCTAATGTACCCTTTATTACTTAAAAGCATTCAAAAACAGTTGCTCAAGAAACTGATTTCTATGGGTATTTTACCCGTTGCTCTATTTTGCTCTTCAGATTTAATAATTAGCTTTTAAAATGTCCTAGATTTAAGTGAGATCTTATGATCTTTTATTTGTTGGGTATACTAATGAAACCACTTACTCTTTTTGGCTAATATGACGGTTACACTAACCTCTTTATATAGTTTTTTAATTAAATTCTATACTATTATGCGAATAAAACATATTTATTTCTAAGTTACCCATTACTAAGTACTTTTCAATATTTTCGTCTGTGAACTCATACTTTCTTAACGTATGTTACAGGAAACGTTTTATTCATGTAAATGTTTGTCAATCCACTTCACCCTGAAGTTAGGTTTTTCGTAGCATTAATACAATAGATCTGCTTAAATAAATGACATAAAAACAATGTTTCAAAAACTTCCTTGTAGGATAGATTATTGTGACGCGATAGTCAGGCCGTAGTCCGTAGGAGATTGCGTAACCTATAAAAATGATATTGGTTAATTGTTCATAACATCTAGTCATATTTATTTTTGTGTTAATATTTTATGTATGAACACGTTATTTTGGTAGATTGAGCAAACCTATTCTACTAGTTGGTGGTCTTATCTTTAATATTATTTCATTTGGAGAGAGTGAGTCAATAATCAAGTTTAGTAACAATCACTCGGACACATCGTATCATAATATATTATCAATCGATTGACACTTTCCAGTCGGTCAGTCAGCTACAACGTAGGACCAGGCACATATATGCATCGGTCCAAGTTGCCATACCTCGTTAGCACAACAAGATGAACACCGGATTCATAGAAGTAATTAATTTAGTGGTGTTAGTATATAAAGAAAGGTTGTATGTAAGGATATAGTACAGGAAGGAAGAGAGATATGAAGCAATTTTAATCTCATAGTTTAAGGGAAGATAAAGAGTGTATACACCTACGCCATTGTGATCGATTCTGAGCCATGTCACCTAGAGTCTCCAACCATTGATTACGATAGTCACGCGGACCCCAACCAGGCAGTCTGCATCTGCCAACATGGCTCAGACTAGAAGTTAGTGACTTTAAACACTGATGCCGTGTTTTGGTTTGGCCACCCCTAACTCTCTTCCAACCATCCCCAATACTAGTCATCATAGCGCGTCGTGGTAATCGGTGTTCAGGCATACGTAACACGTGGCCCAACTGTCTCAGTCGATGAAGATTCATCACCTCATCAACTGATTTACCATCGTTCCCTAATACCCTGCGTCTAATCTCACTATTACTTACCCGGTTATCCCAGCAGATGCGAGCAATATTTCTAAGACATCTGTGGTCAAATACTAGTAACCTACGAGTATCTTCTACTCTTAATGGCCATGTTTCACAGCCGTAAAGTAGAACAGAGCGAACTGCTACGCAGTATACTCGTCCCTTAATTGATAGACGGATATCTCGTCTTCGCCATAGGTGACGTAAGTTGGCAAAAGCCAGACGAGCTTTTTGAATCCGTGCTGAGATTTCGTCAGACACCAACCCATTAGGGCTGATCAGACTTCCAAGATAAGTGAAGTTGTCGACGCGTTCGACTACTTCACTCCCTATCCTTAGTTCGGGTGTTGACGCAGGCCAGTCCTGGAGTAACAATTTACATTTGGATGGGGAGAAACGCATCCCAAACATCCTGGCATTATTACTGAGTTCCAACAGAAGACTCTGCATTTTGTCAGCGTCTTCACCAAACAGGACTATGTCATCTGCGTATTCTAAGTCGCTTAGTGGTCCCCCTGGTAGGAGATCAATTCCTGTAAATTCAGTCGACGAGAGTGTTATTTCCAGCAACAGGTCTATCATGAAGTTAAACAAAAAGGGGGATAGTGGACAGCCTTGACGTACACCACTTGAGGTTGTAAAATCATATGACAGTTCGCCATAAGCTCTCACTCGATTAATACTGTTCGAGTAAAGAGCCTTCACAAGGTTTATGTACTTCTTAGGTACACCTTTCAATGACAGACACTGCCACAGAACCTCTCGGTCTACAGAGTCAAATGCTGCTTTCAAGTCAAGAAAAACTATCATTGTCGGACGCCGATAAACGTGTCTGTGCTCTAAAACTTGACGAATGGTGAATATGTGGTCGATACAGCCACGACCAGGTCTGAAGCCAGCCTGATTTTCTCGTGTTTGCAGTTCACGAGTCTTAGTTAGGCGCCGGATAATTATTGAGGCTAGTATTTTAGATGCTATGTTAGTCAGACTAGTCCCTCTATGGTTATCGCAGGATGATTTTGACCCCTTTTTATATATTGGGACAATAAGTGATTGTGACCAGTCGGATGGGATTACATCCGTCTCCCAGATTTTAGCCAGAATATTAGTCAACCTAATCGCTAAAATTGGACCACCATATTTAAAGACCTCTGGAGCCAATCCATCTGGACCAGCTGCTCTTCCTCGTTTTAAATTACCTATAGCCTTTTGAACTTCAAGTAGGGTCGAGGGGCCTACTTCAATGTTCCATTCAGGTTTTCTGGGAATAGTGGGTAGTTGTACAGTAGCTGAAGGCCAGCTAAACTGCTCCTTAAAGTGTTCCGCCCATCGTTCTAAACGTTTGGGTTGAGAGCAGATAAGGGTTCCGTCTTTTTCGGAGATTGTCTCACTTACACTTGACTTCTTAATTCCGGTTTCTTTTATTAGTCTGAATAGTTGCCTGGTGTTGCCTACAGCCGCTGCCTTTTCCATCTCTTTTGCTTTCGTTGCCCACCACTGCTCACGATCGTTCCTTAGACTTTTAGTTAACCTAGATCTCATTTGTTTACGCTCTTCGTCATGTTCAGAGCCTGATGGGATGAGTTTACGCGAATCCATCAGTGAAATAGACTTAGAAGAAATCCACTGGTTTTTTTGCAACTCTATGGTTTAAATAACTAATAGATGTTACTGCTGTTTCCACAGCTGTTCGTGTGTCTTTCCAAGCAGCATCTGGGTCAGTCTCGTTTGCAGAACTGCCTAGATGTGAACTCAGTTGTTTCTGGAATTCGCATTTGGCTTTCTCGTCCTCCAGTTCAATCCTAATGGGTCTTCTTAGTGTACTTTTCCTGCGTCCATTGAGGCGCAGACAAATGCGCGCTCGTATTAAAGCGTGATCAGAGTCTAAACAAGTATTCCAATACGAGCGACAATCTTCTATTGAGCCTCTCCAACGATGACTGATGACAATATGGTCTATTTGAGTCCATCGTTGGTTTGGTGCAGGTGGTCGCCATGTTAGACGATGTCTCTCCTTATGTTTAAAATTAGTGCTTGCTAAAAATAAACGATTGTCTGAGCATAGTTGCAACAGACGATCACCATTATCGGTTCGTTGAGCCGGAATACTAAAACACCCACCTAAATGTCTTTCTGTTTGATTTAAGCTGCCTACCTGGGCATTAAAGTCACCCGCTACGACTACTATGTCTGTGCGCTTAGCTTTCTGAAGAAGCTCAGAGAGCTTTCTGTAAAAGTCATCTTTCACTTCATCATGGCTGCAGTCAGTGGGAGCGTAGGCAGAAACGACGAAAAGACAACGACGTGTGTCCCTATCCTTCCGAGTTCTTACGGAGCCATTTAGCCGGACAGCACACAGGCGACTGTTAACGGGGATCCATTCTAGTAGTGCCTGTTCTGCCCTTGTACTTAGTGTTATGCCTACACCTGCAAGTCCACGAGAACTAGCCAACGGGTCGCCAGATACACGGAGGGTGTATTTCGTTGGCTGTCCATTATGGCGAGGTGAGGTCAAGTGAATGACCACACTGGGATCCTGTATGCGTGTTTCGGAGACACAGCATACATCAATGGTACGAGATTCTAGGGTTTTAGCTAAGGAGGCCTGTCGACCGATTTGGCATAGGGTACGTACGTTGAAGGCTCCAATTTGTAGTTTGGAGCGAGGTTTTAGTAGACCTGGGACAGCTTTTCGCGCACTAGAATCGTTGGCCATGGTGACACTTGAGGAGGAAACCGAGAGAGGAAGTTTAGTGTTGAAAGTCAAGGTAGAAGGAATAGTAGGAATTGAAGAAGGAGATTGATTATGAATACAGTGGTCTTGAGTGTTGTTAGAGGTATGAGGGCAGTTATCACTTCCCGGTTGCCCACACCGTGGAAGGATTCTTCTAGAGGTACCTGAAAAGGAAATTGGGTTAGAAGTGGTCTTAATGACCTGAGAGCGTGACCGCAGTGCCCAAGGGACAACTGCTCGAGGTCGGTCACACACAACCTTTTTGTGGGTAGTTTTTGTGTTAGCTCCGTTCTTCAAAAAAACCTTACCGCCGGAGACGGATATCCGTGGGATAAGGCGAGGTGTGCATTTTTAGGGTCGACCTTTTCTAACCCCACCCCTCCTTGTGGGAAGGCAGCATCGCTGTCATGCTGGTTGTCTGAAGGAAACACCTTACTGCCGTCACACCTCTGTACAGTCAGCAGCACGACTTCGCCTTCGGACCTTGGGATTGCTGCTTTTAGTCTCACCGCTCTTCAACCGACCTGTCTGGCATGGTAGGACCTCGAGGAACGATTGTTCCAGCCAGCATAGCTCGATTGCTTCATCACGATAGGCAAGCCCGACCACCACGTCAAGGTAGCAGCAACGGTCGGGACGTCAAGGTAGCAGCAACGGTCGGGGATTGACACTTTGCATCCATTAATCTAACAATCGTCAAACGTTTTCAGTTAGAAATCTTAAAATTCTAATCTATAACAGTCTCAAACTTATGAAGCAGGAAATAATAGAAATGTACGTGGTAACGCTGGATCAAAGTTATCATTATAAAGAATTTAAATTATTCGTTTCACATCTTATGAATTAATGACTTAAAAAACTACTATTCTGATGACATGCAACTCTGTACAAAGAAAAAGCAAATTAATTAACTATTAAATGTAGCCACTTTTAATGTAGAAATTTCTATGGATTTCACGAGTTGTAACTGAACAACAGTGTTCAGTATATCTGTCAGTTAGTTTGTGGTATTTAATTGGGGATCAGTAAAATCTGTGATTATCCTTAAACTGTTTCTTTTTTCAACATATTTCTTGCGCAACTTAATTTGTGTATTTAGTTAATATATCTCTGTCGGATACAATAAGCACGTTTATGTATAACACATTCTCATTCTGTTCGGCCCTAAATCGTTTAGGCTGTTTAAGAGCTAATACTTCTACAGTCAGATCCACAAGGGTAACACCCATGTACTTCTTGAACTTGAATTCATGATCCCTTTTTGGATGGAATTATAAAGCTTGTTTATAATCACGTTAAAGGGTTTCTGTTGTGCATGTTATAGTGTCATATAGGAGATGGCGTACTCCATTTTGATGTATTTCTTTGTGTGCGCTCAGGTCATAACAATCATCTGTGCAGTTCGCAACTTTTATTTCACACCGTATTCTTAACATTTTTTTGCATAATTACATTGACTGATGGTATACATGTTCAGTGATGTCTTTGGTGATTATTCTTAAATCTAATTACTTTTCAATAATTAGGTAGGTAAGATTCATCTGTTATTAATTCATCAATTGTTTGGTTGTTCTTCAAATTCGTTTTCGGTTGTTATAACTTTTTCCTGATTAAATAAATTCCTTTATATCCAAACAAACAATAGAATTTCGGATGGTCTACCTACTTTTACCGTAATCCCTAATGAACATACTACTTGGAAGGACATCACCGGGACATGAAATTATTTGTTTACCATACAAATAGTCTTTTCATAGAGTAGTAGAAGTTTGTTTATGTTGTCAATAGACTGGCTTGACAATTTTGAAAAACCTAAAAGTACTAGTCGAGTTAACCGCTGAAGACGATGGAAGGTGGTCGCGCAATATCGTGGATCGATCGGAGTTAGGCTTGTACACCCACTGAATACCGGCTCAGTGGTCCAGAGGTTAGGCGTTCTCATGCAAGACCAAGAGTCCTGGACTTCGATTGCGGAGTCGTAGATGCTCAGTTTTGAAGGGTTGACATTGTAACGGCTGTTTTTTTCATAACTCTTAACAATGTTTTTTTACGGCATGGCCACAGATATTAAAAAAGATAGTGATCGGTTCAAGTGTTATCAAAATGTGTGCCTAATATGTCTTGGTGTATCATCTTTTAGCCCAAATATATAAAAAACAGGATGCTGGGAAACATTTCTAAATGTAACTACGTTGGAAGTTAAATCTAAACTATATATATTATATATATATATATATATATATATAGCATTGAAGGTGGTCGTAGCACATGCATCAGAGCGAGCTACTTTGGATAAAGTGAACTATACTGCTTCATACGTATAGTTTGAACCCATAAATTAACTTGAAGATTTTTCCGTTTTGACTTTAAACGTTCTGAGTCTTAATTTCAGTAATTACTAATTAGTTTATCTTAGACTTGTTTACCGTATCTACCATGTACCTAAAACTGTTACTACCTTACTTACTCTTTTCTGAGTTATTTTTTGCCTACTTGTAAGATTGCGCAACGACTAAAAATATTAAGCAAATTTGTCACGTTCACCCCATAGGTTGTATTCATAGTTACTTGTGATTTTTTAACAAGGGAGCATTCCATCTCTGGTTTTTCTTACTTCAATCACTAATTATTCACAACTCAATGCACGTCAAAAACAGGTTTATTTATGCATTACAAGCTTCTTGATTATACAAAATAAAAAAATTTTATTGGTCGAGCAGAAACGTAAAACTTTCTCAGTTTCCTTTCATTAAATAGATTCTTAGTAAGTAGTCTTTTCACATCATAGTATCCCAAGGATAAAAGCAAATAATTTTATCCTGTTTTCTTTGCTTAACTAGCTCATGGATTTGCTTAATAATAACCAAATTTTAAAAAGTTCCAATGATGTGGTGTTTTTAAACTATTTAGTCATGTTCATAGTTAATTGTACATGCGGAAGTCTATTATGAAATAGAAGAGTGCAGCGTCATTAAATAAATTTATCAAAGATGATCAATTAGAATTTCAATTAGTGAGTAGAATGTTATCAAAAGATTTAAATAAACGAAAAGGAAATTTTCATCTAGTTTGTTGTTTTTAAATATCATTTTTGTTACTAACTAAACTGTCATTGTTTTAAAATGTATAATACTTAATACTCAAGGATACTACAAAGTGTTTTTCTTTCAATAGATTAAATTAATGAGTCTTCTGTATTTTTAAATGAATATTTATAAATTGTTTTTTGTCATTCAACCGTTTTTATGCTTATTTTGTGTTAAAACTGAAGATTTACGTATCCGATGTCAGCGAAAGTGTAATATCTAATGGTTACATGTATGATTAACTGGAAAATATTCACAACAATAATGTTTGAAAAAAGAATTTCTGTTATTGTTTGATACAGTTACCTCATTACCATGACTCGATAGTAACTTGAAAATTTCAGTATACCATACGATATTCTTAACAACGCTGCATCACACTCTTCACTTTCTTTTACTTATGAATTTAAGTTTTATAATATAATGATTTTGATAGAGTTAACCTACTGTGTTGACTTCGTTCTGCAAATCAGCTCCGTATTACAACTAAGTTATCTACAAAGTTCAGTACATCAGCATAAACATGATTTTCAAGTCCTATTGATCATGGTTATTACTATTACTACCAAATATGCTATGCGGTAATATAAAATAACTCTCGATTAATTTTAAACAAGTTTATTGTATGTTATCTTTTTATTCACAGCTTTCATTCCCCCCATCAGTTCATTTGTCAATCATTCAAGTATTTCACAATTAGTTTGTGATGGATTGACCCAGAGAAGAAAGCGTCATCATCAAATACTGCCTACTTATCAAGTAACGAATAACCGTGTCTGTAATTCTACTGATTATCGTGATGAGTCAATCAGTCGGGATCCATTCAATGTCTTTCAGGATGCTGTACAGATCATAAGTACGTTTGTCCTGCATCGTTTTATGGAGTATACATGTACATATATTTTCGCATCGAATTTTTTGACTTGTAGCGTTCAAAGGAACCCCCTCTGTGGCTAATACCAGTCACAAGCCCAATTGAAGGAGGAGAGTTGGGTATGGGGTTAGCAACCCCACTTCGAAAAAACCCACTACAGAATCGTCAATTGGGAAAAGCCAAATGAATCCTGCTATGAGGACTAAAGTGCTGGTACGCTTCATGGTGATAGTCGATTGTTTTAAAAAGCCCCAAGAATGACCGTCTAAGGGCTTATATCATTTAATTAAGGAAATAATTTTGATCGGTCAGTCGTTTATTTGTCTTTATTAAATACGATTGGCAATCACCGATTTGTGCTTATAAGGTCAACGTAAACTTTTTCAGGAATATACTTGACTTGTTTCCCAGTATCCAACGTTATGCTGGTGACCAGCTTTTACCGGAATGTCACTTTCCTTTTATCTGTCTGAATCGGTTTGGCTTTATATATCCCTGATATTTTCACTTTTTGTTAACTTCGCCATTTTGCGTACTACTGGATCACAACGATATCTATACCTTTATTTTTTCCTTAGATCTTCTTGATCCACTCTCCAAATTTTCAGTAACCAGTAGCACAGGGAACTCACAAAACTCGTTCAAGCGTCCTCGTATTGAAAGCTCTACTTCATCTAAGGATGGCTCGAACAATATATTACTATGATATAAGCTACTCTGATCTACGTGAAATGTCTTCATAGTTTTTCTCCAAAATTTTCTTCGTACCTCCTGAACTTCTTTGAATGATCCGACTTCTATATGTTCCTAAAGCTGTTTATGATTGTATCTTCTTCCTAGACTAACTGACATTTACGCATTTGTGAAACATTATTGGTATCTCCCTTTGTATCTAAGTGGTACATTTCATCATATGTTGTATTTCTCAGAAGAAACTTAACTAAAACTTTAAATTACTACTGTACTTTGTAGTTTCCAAAAAAGTTATGATGTATCCATTAGTTTTTTCTTGGTTGCTGTTTCCCTCCACTCATCAGCTACTTTAAAAATAAACGTTGAGAGCAAATCAATTCATTTACTTGGTTTGTTCTGCCAACTGTTTGTTTACAGTTATTTCAAATGATCTCTATTGTCAATAAACATGAAAGAGCCTGGAGATGAGGGCGTCATTACTTAACATACGCAATGTTTGTTGCATTATGAGTTTGATGTTAAGTCCCGTGACATCTCCATTGTGTAATGTGCTGCTAGTGTATCAAGTTCGTCAAATAATGAATTAGTAAATCAGCCCTTAACAATCAATGGTCTGTTCGGAATTCAAAGTGTTTAATTCTCAGGGGTGAGTGACCTACAAGAATACCCATTTCCGGTATGCTTTCGAGGATTGATTAAAGTAACGTTTTATTCACATTCGTATTTTAATATGATAGTCAGTCCATAATAAGTTCACACACTTGAATTTTCAAGACTGATGGGACGATCTTCAAATTGAAACAATTTTGACAAACCGGCTTACTAGTTTTAAGTATCACAATGAGAAAGATAATTCTACCTTGACAAATATGGTTTGAATTTTTAAACAAGGTGTATGTTTTCTAAAGTATCTGATAAATTTGTTTGGAACGTAAAAAAGCGAGATACATAATGCTAACAGAAGTTGACCAGATGTTTTTAGGGGTTCTTATTTGCTACATTTAGTGAACTTTCCTGTCTGTAGTCGTAGGTCTTATAAGCCTATCCCTAATAATGTCATTGACATGATCAATTTTAAGCTAAAGTTTAACAATTCTGATGTCAATATTGGGTTAGCTTCATCTTACAGTGATACTAAGTCAAGCTTATCTTTAAAAGCTACCGTTTATGGGCTAAAATCTAAGAAATTCATCGTTTACATGAGTTCTTTAACTTGACATGGTGTTGGTGTCGCGATACAACGTTTTGTACTTGAATGTGCCCATTGATGTGCAGCAGTTCGTAAAAATACTACTGACCAACTTAATGTTGTTTTATTCAATAGGTAGTTGTCATATTCGACATTTAAAACTAAAGGGTACCCATTATTATTAACTGGTTACGATTACCATTCAAAGTGAATGTGCGTTCTGTATTTCTCGACATATCTTGGAAATCATATTGCTATGTGTATTAAAATGTAAATGTTTAAGAAATCTAATTGTCTAGTATGTTTGCTCACTATGGTTAGTTTTTTATCCTCTCTTGACAAAATTAATATAACAAAGCCATAATCTGGTATGTCTCAGTTGATATAGGACAAGATATCAATGAGTACTATGGTTTTGACGTAGCATTATGTAAAGCAATCAGTCTCATAACTCCTGTCCAACTCTAATGGGTGCAGACTATTCATCGATTAAAATAATTTCGTTCATTATATCAACTGTAGTCCAATATCTTCATGGCCATGAATGATGTAACAAATCCAGAAACACTCAGTGCTTCCTACCAAAATGAGGAAGTTTTAATAGCTAGTATAGGTGCAATCTCATAGCTCATTTCTGAACTCATTCCAATATGCGACGTGGTCAAGATAATAAGATGGAGTAGATTTGTTTGGATGAGGCTTAGGATTCTCAAACTGTTCAAAGTTGACGTTACCTAACATTCTAGAGAGAGACCCCACCACGACGAGGATAATTGGCTGACAGGCTTTTGACCTCATTTTGGTTTGATACATTTCCATCTTATTGGTATGGATTACTGATTTTCATGAAAATGATCGCTAATAATAAACCTACTTATACGACTTGGTCAATAGACTCAATCGAATATTGTTGGTTGGCCACGATACAAATCTCCAATCCATATGTTTTTACATCGATATCACTTCATTTCTAACCAAATTTGCCCAGTTGTGGCGGTCAAAGTATCCTGATTTATTAAAATCTTTGAAGAAGGAGTACATCCTTACCGACAGAATAATGTATTCGATATAAAGACGATAGAGTACGCGAATGATCAGACGCACGTGCCCAAACCATGTGATTTGGAAAACGTCCCTGTTCTGATCTTCACCCTTCCATTCACCACCCAACACTCGTCAGTAAAATTTCCAAGGTAGAAGGCATTCAACTGGGGGTCCATGTGGTTAGTGTCTCATGTTGTTTACCTGGTGCTTCAAGACCATGTATATCTGGTCGTAAGGAAATATTTACCGCCTTCATTTAAATGGATTAAGGATTCTAAAAGTTTGACTTCCAGTATCGCCTGGCCTTTCGTTTTTAAAAAACACTCGACTGTTTGTAGAGAGATTTGGGAAAATGCCTTCACTCTACAGATAAGCTTTTGTGCATACAAGGTTGCTCGTACTCTACATTTACTCTTGCCTTCCATGAGTAGCTGTGGTATCTGTATCAACTAGTGATTCCTTTTTACTTGGTGACTGTCTGATTTCGGATTCCAGATGCAATACATCCGTTCGTCCTCATATAATTCTCTTTGGTTAAATTGAGTTATTCCTGGGATTCCTAGTTTGTACTATAATTCGAACACTTCAAATTATCACAGTAGCACACATCAAGTCTTCATGCGTTAAATTTCTATGTGAGAATTTCCCCCGTCATATCAGTCTAATACATTTTGCCCTGTATCCAATTCCGACAATTCTAGATCGATTTTATACTCCTTAATGGTCATTCAGTGTCTGCGAAATACCAGTCTCTATCTATTAGTTTATAGTCACTCAACAGCTGAGTTAGATCACGGTAAGGGTAAGTTCATATCGGCACACAAGCTATATCGCATTGATCGACCAACAGATACAGTCGTTAAGAGTTATGGAATGTATATCTATCAACTTATTTATAAACCACCGTAATAAACATTTCTACGTATGGGTTATCCTCTTCATCCAATTCTGGTATACAAACTATTATGATAGTCTACAAGCCAACAGAACTCAAAAACGAAGTTTTACAAACTGAATCAAACTGATACTTGGTAAAAATCACTGACTATTTCATGTATTAAAAAGAATAAAAAATTCCACTATGTTCTTGGTAAGAGAATTTCAGGTCTTCTTTCATAGTCTCTCTTTTTAGAGTTTTCGATATTCGAGCACTCACTTTGTTAGTAAGAGAAGCAAACGTCCTGAAGACTATGAAAATGTGTGCAAAAAATGGTCTAGCGATTTTAACAAATAAAGTTTTTTCCTCTTGCTCGTTAAGGCATGCAGCATGAAGATCGAAGAGATTTCCGTCGAATTTCCAATTGACGACGCTACTACATAAATCAACTAGACATTTTTTTCTTAGCTTTTATCTTCACCAGGTATTAATTAAAATGCGGCAAATTCACATCCACATAGATGACTAAATAATCGACTTTTTTGTAATGAGACAGTGGCCTGTTCCTTTACTGCTGATATACTTTCAACATAGTGAATTTATTCGATATCGATCGCACTAACGTCGTACTTAAGAAATAAAGAAGGGAGAAACATATGCACTTGATCATAGACAAATGTGTTAGAAACTGACACAACTAACCTAGATATCTAGATAACGGTGAAAGCCTTTTGTTTGAGATCTGATGGATCTCGATCACGATATTTGACCGAGAACCCTCATCTCAATGTGCCCATAAAATTCCATGAGACCAAAAACCAGGTCGAATCTGATTGTGGCTTTATAAAAAAAATTTTGGATCCTCACCTTCCAAACTGGAAATTTATGATATTTCAATTACCCATGTAGATAGTCTAATCTAATTAAATTAAACAGGGACAATGTGACCTAGCCTGCTTCAAGACCTGCAAAACCCCCATGCTAAATTCAGCGCTCGTTTGAAGGATCGCTGAAGATTTCATGAGTTATTTTTCGTCGTGGTTTGCTAAGAGGTCTATGAAAGTCCTCCGGATACTAACATCCTGGATAATAAATTGAAGGGGTGCATTAATAGCCGATCAAAAAACAAAGACTATTATTAAATCGGAAAATTCAAAATTTATGGTAATATTAATTGATAACATGAAGGGCCTGTGATTGTGAAGTGATTCACGGTGATATTGATAGAGAATAATGCTACTATGAAAGATTCTCTAATATGAAATATTGAAATATCATCAACAAATGATTTGCTATTTTTGAATAAATGGCGCAATTATTTTGTGATGGCACTTGAGCGACTTTAGGATAAGTGGGGTACCAATTAGTGATG
Source organism: Schistosoma mansoni (assembly GCF_000237925.1). NCBI lineage: Eukaryota > Metazoa > Platyhelminthes > Trematoda > Strigeidida > Schistosomatidae > Schistosoma > Schistosoma mansoni. The sequence continues at coordinate 36,481,249 of NC_031502.1, read as the reverse complement.
AGGATTTTAATGTTATTGATATAAGGCAGAAAGTTTATCAATGTCGCCGGGGATTTCTCGTTCATAAATTATGATTTCTAGTTACGTACATATCTACCAAGCAAACTGGAAGTAAGGACGTATAACAGCAGAGAAAAATCGCAATTTAACAATAACTAGACAGATGAAATCACACAATTCTCAACATACCGACTACCCTGAGGGTATATCTCACATCTCTTTTATTCCTGACTCTCGGTTTGATAGTTAGTAATCCTTCGATAATAAATGTCTTACGGTCAAATGCGTTGTCAGTTACTGAATATTCGTTACATCTTCAGGCACATGCGTCCTAGCAGTTTAAAAATACCCATGGAATATTCAAAAACGAAGAATATTTGAGCGAACGGTGGTTTAATAATTACGTGCCTTATTTTGGCATTTGTAAAATATCATAATTATGGACTTACAACTGAAGAGCCTGATGATGAGTTTATTGAAAATAATTGTTCGTTCAAATATTCTCCAATTTTGAACATGGGTTTTACAAATAGCCGAACGTCCTTTCTAGCCAGTAATGCTGCGTAACTCAGCCGACATGTGTGATACAAAGCGAAAAGGCCAGTCATTCACAATTACGCAATTGAAAATTATCCAAACTTTTTGATAAAACACTTTTTCTAATACTAGGCTCAACGGAAATGTAAAGCATAATGTTTACACGGCATATGAAAAACCGTCATGCAACCCTAACATCAGATCCATATCTATGTACTAAGAAAACAAAGCTAAAGGCCCATATAAGTCTTTTTATAATACCCATTATGAGTATCTTTACCCCTCTTGAATGAGTCAATTTAATGTGTTGAAACCACTTCTTCTGGTAGTAGGTTCTGAGGGTTGATAAACCAGTGATGAAACCTAGACGTCACAAAGATTTTGTTCCTTCTCAGCTTTTAGACACACCTATTATATTCTTTGAGTTGTTTTAATCTAGAAGAAAGATCTACCGTCTCATTTAGTAAACTATGGGCAATCCAGACTGCCTAAAGTTGTATTCAAATCCCCAAACGAACGCGACCTAGTTTTACGAAATGGATATAAATTAAAGGCTTCAGGAGTTGTTCTGCGCAAGGACATATCGCTGGCGGACCATTTAAAAAGACGGGAAGCCGAAAAAGAACTACAGCTCAGATTAGATGCTGGCGAAAAAGACCCAAAAATTGTACATTTTCGGGTTGTGAGGCTTCGACAGAGGATGATGCCGAAGTCACTCCGGGTGAAACACGAGGCAACTTAAATAAGCTTCGGATCTGTTATACCAATGCTCGGAGCTTGCTCAATAAGCTATCGGAACTAGGTGTACAGATTGACTCTACTAAGCCAGGCATAATCGCAGTCACAGAAACTTGGCTGGCACAGTCTATAGGTAGTAGAGGACTTGATCTCGAGGGTTTTACATTAGTAAGGGCCGACAGAATACAAAAGGAGGGGGAGTAGCCCCATTCATTACGAATGCTATTCCATTCGCCGTTATCGACAGTGTATTTCATGAGAGTGGGACGTATGAATTAGTTAGTTTCTGCTTGAAATGCAAGGGACAAGAGCCGCTGCTTGATTTGATTTATAGCAATCCAGGCTGTGAGGTCCTTCTAAGCAGTCTCAACACTTGGTCACGAAGTGATCGATGTCTAATCCTAGGGACTTTAATGCACTAATGGTAGACTGGGGAGATCTGCGAACTGAATCATCAGATAATTCCTTCGAACAGGAAGTAGTTGATGCGGTTATCACATGCGCCTTAGTGCAACACGTAAAAGAAGCGACTAGGTACGACCCGGGCTCTTAATCATCCTCATTAGATCTTATATTGACTCACTATGAGGATGACGTTGCGAACCTGGATTACATGCCACCTTTAGGTAAAAGTGATCATGCAGTTTTAACCTATTACTGCTATATAACTGTCGGTCACGAGCACGCGTCAGCTCAATCTAGACCTAACGGCTGGAAAGCACACGTAAAAGACGTCATGCACTCAGCATCATCATTAGATTGGACAATAAACCCAGAGTCCTCAATCGAAACGGCTTGGGACGTATTTCGAAATTTATAATTAAAAGTTACCGACCCCACATCCCTTGGACTACACCTAGGGGGCCGAGAAACTCCCCACCATGGTTCAGTAAGGAGGTTTGCATGCTTCTCCGTAAAAGAAGGAAAGTGTAGGATAGATTTAGGTTACTGGGGACTGATGAGGCAAAGTCTCGGTATCAAAAAGCTCGGAATACCTGTGCCTCGACCCTCCGTAAGTCCAGAAAGCTGTACGAAGAGAAAATTACTAAGGAATCCATAGAATGCCCTAAACGCTTGTAATCCTGTATAAGCCAAACGACAGAAGTAAGAAATGTTCCCTCGCTATGGAGGAACAGTAATACTTCATCATTAGGGGAGGATGACTTTGGTAAGGCTCAAGTTTTCTCAGTCTACTTCAGCAATGTATATACCATAGAAACACCCTTCCCACCAGTCCATGAAAATCCAACCACACAAACACCGGACAGCGTGACCGTCAAAGAACTTGATGTCCTTGGTCTGCTAAATAAGCTTGACATAGGCAAATCGACTGGACGCGATGAACTGCATCCTAGGTTACTAAAGGAGTTAGCTAACTTTGTTGCGAACCCTTTAAGTATATGTTTTAATCTATCCGTAACCCAGGGTTTTCTATCAAAAGACTGTAAGGACACCATAGTAAGTCCTGTTTTCAAAACAGGTACAAAACATAAACCAAAGAACTACCGACTCGCTAGCCTAACCAGCGTGGTTGTTATCAAAGGTTGTGGTTGTTTTATCAAAGATTATTCACAAGGAGCTGTTTAAGTACCTCGACGACAACCGGATACTTTCGGAGAAGCAGCATGGTTTTAGAATGGGTTATTCTTGTCTCACTAATTTATTAGTCGCTCGTGAAAGCTGGTGCGCTCTTAAGGACCGAAAGTTACCTATAGACGTAGCCTACATCGATTTCAGCAAAGCTTCCGACAAAGTTCCGCACAACCGGCTGTTATATAAGCTAAGGAATGTCGGGATTGAAGCAATCCATTGATGTGGATAAAAGACTTCCTAGTTGGGCGTCAACAAAGAGTACGGGCGAACTCCAAGCTGTCTAGCTGGGAAACTGTGCTTAGTCGAGTCCCCCAGGGTACAGTTTGGGGGGCAGTGTTATTCCTCTTGTACGTAAATGACCTCCCTTGTCTGCTGTCGTCATCAGTCTTGCTTTATGCTGACGATGTCAAGATATGGATGCAAAGTAAGGGTGACAGCTTAGAACTCCAAAACGACCTGGAGAAATTATCTAAATAGTCCCAAACCTGGCAATTGCCGATAAATACTTCCAAGTGTATTGTGCTGCATATTGGCCATCAAGGCACAGATACACGATGAATAACATTGAGTTACCTATTGTCCAGACACACAATGACTTAGGAGTCATCGTTAGTCAAGACTTAAAGACTACTGCACACTGACGTGCAATAGACGCCAAAGGTTTTAGAAATTTATGGTCCATACGCAGGGCTTTTAATCATCTCTACGCTGAAAAGTTTCTGACTTTGTATATAGTGTTCGTGAGTCCTAAACTTGAGTACTGTATACAAGCAGCTAGCTCCTGCCTAAAAAAGACAGTGAGCTCTTGGAAAGGGTTCAGAGAACAGCAACTAAGCTGATTCCCGGAATAGTGAAGCTCCCGTATGATACTAGACTGACTAAGCTAAACCTATGTCATATAGAGAAATCAGAGGGTACTCGATTAAAGTTTTCAAATTGCTTAGTGATAAATTTGCATCTGATATGCCTCATTTTTTCTTGTCTTCCAAAACAGGACACTCCAAGAAAGTTAACAAGCCCAGAACGAATTACATGTCAGCTGAATATCGACTTTCCCATGGGATCATCAACGAATGGAATTCATTACCTCAGCAAGTGGTTGAGGCTCTATCCGTCGACTATTTCAAAAGAAAGTTGGATCAACTGATAGACTATCACTGCCAGGACTAACACAGGCCATCAAGTCTCCTGTCCTTTCCAAACTGAAACTGAAACAGAAATTTCTTCACTGCTATCTAATTTGGACGACACAAATAACCTTACTGCTAACGGTAAAGAATTGAAGGATGACGCGCAAAGACGGTGACACGAAAACTAGGAAGCTCTTCGTTTTACACCGACTAATACAAACATATTGGATATTGAAGTATGTGCGAGCGGAATTTCGACCGTGTTTCGAAATGGCGGCATCTAAAGGTGCCAACACCTACAACCGTCAGAACTGGGAAGACTCGGTAAGTATCCTCCAGTGTAATCTCGCACACTATATAAAGTGGTATGGTTTTTCAAGCGCACTTCAACGCTTAGAAGGTTTTGGCAACAAACTTACTAGTCTCCAAATTTTCGGTTCAAACCACGTCTAAGTTACTTGTAAGATATTATATATAGTTAAGTTTATACAGTAACGCAAAATAAGACCTTCCTAGCAATAGATTATGAAAAGTGCTAGGGTGGGATTTTGCAGATGAGACAATGTGCGACTATTGCATTTTAAGTCACATGCGATGAATTACTTCAAGTCTATTTTAAAATCCTATCTTCGGAAAATTGGTCTGAGAAACTTATGGCGATCGTGAACAGCAAAAGACTTCTCGCAACTGTTTATGAATTTAATAAGGAAAATTCATTCCTAATTAATGTGTTCATTTGGTCCCTCATCGGCTATGCTCCACATCCTAATTATGGTTCCTTCAGTCATTATAAATCAACTTCACATTCAAATAAATTTTACTCACCCAAATTTTGGGTTCTACTCCTCTAAAAGTGATCACATTTGTAAGAACCATTGGTCTTGCCGTTTTGTTAATATTGCTTTACATAAATAACCTAACATTCTTGAGAAAGTTTTGATAACGTTCCTTATTACGAGGTTACAGTGTCTTTAGTGAAACACCTGTTATTTGAACTTTCAACAAGTTTTTGAACTTCAAAGAAAACATTTTTCATGATGCTCAGTCCAATAGAACCTAAGTATGGCTACTTCGACATAATGCAGTAGTTTAACTAGTTGATTCTGCCTATCATAAAGTGGATTTAGTGTTGATTGTTAGTCTTTATCTTAGATGTTCCTTACACCGTCCTAACCACAATCGAGTAATACTTCGTGAACACGTAAGCAGTCAATAACACTTCACATTTCGTTATCATATGATGACACATTTCAGAGCTGTTTGTTAAGACAAAAGCCTTTGCATTATATATTCAATTGTCAATAGGAATCTAATTTTTCCTTGAAGTATAGCAGCAACGTACACTAATAACGCCAAATAGGTGTTTAATATCTCCAGGTATTTTTCAACCATCAAAGCCTATTCAACCCAGAATTAAAAATAATGGGTTCATCCACTCTGTTTTAATTGTTAAACTGCTCTTATTGCATGCATCAGCGCCCTAAGTATCATTATACACTTTACACGATAAAATATAGTCTCGGGAACTTGAGTTATTCTTAAAACATCTTATTGATCCCCCTGTCCAGCGTACTATGTGTACGCTATCTATGTCCCAAATCCTCTGACAAAGTAAATATTCAGTTGATACTTCCATGGTTAGATTTGCAGATCACTAGCGTAGATGGTCTATGTTACATGATTGGGGACCTACTCGAGTTAAATGCGAATGGTGTAGACATCTAACTAACGCTGAAGTTGCACCTCAAGGTTAGCACTCAACGCGGTTTACCCTTTTGTCGTATGCAGGTCCTATGTCTACTTTGATGACAATACAACACAAACGAAGTTATTACAAAAATATATAGGTAAGAGTAGGTCCAAGGGACAAAGTCCGACCACTGCTTCATGGACCAGTCCATGGCGTGCAATTAACTAATGCATGTTGGTTGCCCTTGACCTTGACGAGAGTCAGTGAACTGTTCGACATACAGTGACCCGACCGCTGGATGACTTGGCTAGGACTAAGTGACACTTCACTGGCCCTACAAATTTTCTCGGGTTTGCTATTCCCGAGCCATAGTTAAAAATCAAAAATCTGTAAAAACAAAAACCTCATGAACCATGTTAGTCACACTGATTCTAATGTAAGCGTATCAGAAGAATTTCTGGTTTATGTTTTTTAATGAATGGTCAACCACTTTTCGTGTTTTTTCCAGTTTGGCATATATATTTTGCTCTCTCATCATCTCGCTTTTATCACCACCCATCTGTTTTTATCTATTATCTAGTCATTTCCCATTCTATGTGAGACATGCTTAGGACCAAGTCCCTTCGTTCGAATGATGAAAGAGAAATATGGCAAGGAGTGTAAAATTTGTGATCGCCCCTTTACTGTATTTCGTTGGTGTCCTGGTCCCAAAGCCAGATTCAAAAAGACTGAAGTCTGTCAGAGCTGCGCAAAGATCAAAAATGTTTGCCAGACATGTTTGTTCGACCTCGAATATGGTCTTCCTGTTGAAGTCCGTGATAAAGCACTTCGTTTATCACAACAATTGCCGAAAAATGATGTTAATCGAGAATATTTCCACCAACAAATTGAACAGAACCTTGAAGTGGAAGGTGACATAACAGCTCCATATGGAGGAAATCAGCTAATTGGAAAAGCTATTTCAAACACAGCGTCGGCAAGCAGTTCTAGCGGTGGTGGGGGCACAGATTTACTATTAAAGTTAGCCCGTACTGCACCGTATTATCGTAGAAATCGCCCACACATATGCTCTTTTTGGGTGAAGGGTGAATGTAGGAGAGGAGAAGAATGTCCATATAGGCATGAAAAGCCTACCGATCCTGATGATCCCCTTTCTGACCAGAATCTGAGAGACCGTTACTACGGCCACGATGATCCAGTGGCAGCCAAATTGCTGTCGAAATATGACACAATGCCTAAACTTGTTCCTCCTGAGGATCGTACAATAACCACACTATATATTGGGGGTATTCCTGATGGAATGACAGAAAAAGACCTTCGCAATCATTTTTACCAGTTTGGAGAGCTACGTTCTGTAAATCTCCATGCCAAACAACATTGTGCTTTCATACAGTTCGCAACTAGAGGTGCCGCTGAACGTGCAGCTGAGAGGACCTATGATCGATTAATTTTGGGTGGTCATCGACTAACAGTCAATTGGGGAAAATCACCAGCAGCTTTGGCGGCTGCGAACTCTCATTCATCAACAGAAACTGGCGATATAAGTCTGCCTCCTGTTCCTGGTCTACCTTTACCACCTGTCTTACCGCCTACCAACTTACTGAATAAAGCTATGACTATCGGTCTTAGCGGGAATTTCTTTATGACACCTCCACCACCACCACCTCCCCCGCCGCCTCCTACTACCAAGACATTAATAGGTTCCAGTTCCGATCATGTTTCCAGTAGTAGGATGCCACTTATTCCACCTCCGATTCAACTTGCACCACCAGTTGCTGAACCACCACCTCCTGGAGGTAAGTAACAATGCTTACTTAGTTAAACAAAGTGTGTCGTAGATAAGTTTTTGAATTATTTCTATGCAGTATCACGTTATTGTGTATTTCTCCTTTAAGATATTGACGCATTACTCAAACAATTTTAATAGGAATGTGTACGTCAAGGTAGCAGCAACGGTCGGGAGTAAAAAGTTTCCAGTCCATTAATGTACTGCAAGACGTCTCAAGTAACTATGCGGCCTCGCAAATGTGTCTCGTACCCGCCAACCAATCTAAAAGATATTTTATCAGTCAGTGCTTGAACGTGAACGATTGTCTGGACATCTAGTCGTTGTAATGATAGATATATTTACCCCAAAAGCAACATTTCATCTAGACTCTACTATGGTTGACACCATGATTAGTAACCAAATTTCTAGATATCTTACATGTGCATTAAGGAAGTGTTATTTAATTAGCCTCGTTGTTCCTTATTCTTCACTAAACCACTACCTATCACTTGCGATTTTGTAATTATTTTATTGGGTTTACACATATAGTGTTAAGTACTCAACTTGTAATATTGATCGGTATATTCAGTGTCACACATTTCGGCTACAACCATGAGTTTCCGGCTAGAAGCGTTGGAAGAAATCCTTTTTTTCTACTCATATAACTTGTGAATATTCTAATAATTATATTCATGAAATGTTATTGGTAGTTCCTGTCGTTTATCTTCATCAACAGAAGCTTACAGTCAACCATAAGTGACCCGTTTTCATCGCGCGTTATATTTGATCCAGGATTTACAGGGCGTCAGTCAGTGGTCTTGAATGCTGTTAGAGGTATGAGGGCAGTTATCACTTCCCGGTTGCCAACACCGTGGAAGGGTTCTTCTAGAGGTACCTGAAAAGGAAATTGGGTTAGAAGTGGTCTTGATGACCTGAGAGCGTGACCGCAGTGCCCAAGGGACAACTGCTCGAGGTCGGTCACACACGACCTTTTTGTGGGTAATTTTTGTGTTAGCTCCGTACTTGTTGGGACCTTATCGCCGGAGACGGATATCCGTGGGATAAGGCGAGGTGTGCATTTTTAGGGTCGACCTTTTCTAACCCCACCCCTCCTTGTGGGAAGGCAGCATCGCTGTCATGCTGGTTGTCTGAAGGAAACACCTTACTGCCGTCACACCTCTGTACAGTCAGCAGCACGACTTCGCCTTCGGACCTTGGGATTGCTGCTTTTAGTCTTACCGCTCTTCAACCGACCTGTCTGGCATGGTAGGACCTTGAGGACCTATTGTTCCAGCCAGCATAGCTCAATTGGTTCATCACGATAGGCAAGCCCGACCACCACGTCAAGGTAGCAGCAACGGGGCGAATCCCTACAGTTTCTTCAAAGGGTAAAAAAGAAGAATATACCAATCACTGTGGTGGTCCTGTTTTAATTCTGAGGAATTTAGCTTTGGGATAAGTTGACTTTTATATAGTATATGAGTATAATAAATAGTTAGTCAGAAGTATAAAACATGAAAACGTAATACAACATTCGTACAATTTGGTAATGGGTATTCTAGAAGTTTGAAAAAACCTGTTTGATCTGTTCACAAGTCTTTGGTCTAAAAGATAACATTAGGATAATTACAACACCATAAACTCCCTACCATTTAATCTCTTCTGACATAAATTCTCCATCATTTATTGTCTTTCATGTTCTCAGTGTACCGTATTTATTCTGTAAACTACAAAAATCAGACCTATCTTTGTGCAATATTTAAAATAAATTTCTCTAATCAATTGTGTATGATTTTATTATTGTTGTTTACAGAATTGTTCTTACGAGGTCCACCGCCTCCACCTTTGCCTCATTTCACCGTTCGTCCAACAAGCTTACTACGAAACCCCCCACCACCAGCACCCCCTGCCCTACGTGATTCAAACTCATCGTCTTTGTTGCCTATGCCTCCTCCTCCGCCACCACCGCCTCCTCCACCTCCTCCTCTTAAGTCACAACTCAATACAACAACGACTTCATTGAATGAATCAAAGTCTGGCAAAAACACACCAGCTGATGACGATCCATTGGGTATTCATTATCCAAGCCAAAATCCTCAACGTTTGGGTAGTGTACCACACACTGAACAACATGATTGAAAATGTTGTATACCTTAAGTTGAATATAAATCATTTGTCTTTTATAACCATTCAAAGTCTTATTTTTTTTATATTGTATTTAGATTAGTGATCATTTTTGAATACATGATTTGGCTTGTCTCTTCAAGTTTGCGAGTAAAAATACATTTGTCTGTACTGCATAAACACTCAAGTAGTTTTTTGTCTGATGTTTTTTAATTAACACAACAACTAACCTTATGTTTGCGTAGTCGGCGCCTATCTGTGCTTTTTTATGGGAGCTTGTTATAATAATCAACTCCCTTAATCAAAGTAAATTGGGTTAATTTTCAACCTTATAACTGTATGATGGAATTCCAACTACCTAAGTGGCTTAGTTATTCTTCTACGTCTACTACCACATGCGTATCTATGTGAATTTTGACTTGATTACCATGCAGCGTCATATATATTCATGACTGGTTGAATATAAACTTCATCAGTGTAGTTTGGGATTGCGTATAACTAACTTTGGACCCTATATAAAATAATTTTCACAAAGTTGAATTTTTCTATGTATTTATTTAAACACATTCCCACAAAGGAGTATTAATATATATATATGCACTACACAAAGTAGTTATCATTAAATTTGTATGTGGGGTGGGACACTGTCTGAGTGCCTAAACCAAGACGGATGGTTTTCGCAGAGGTCACTTCCGAGGTTTTGACCAAGAGGTCTAATCCACAAGGCGATGGAGCAAGGTTGTGAGATGGGGTCCCATTGTGGTCGGTTTCCAAGAGTGGGTTAGTACGCCATTTGTTTCCTCAGGATCCTGGAGCCCATGCATACCATTGGCTCGGAGTTAAGGTTTCGCCACCTCCCTTAGGTGGCTCTTTCGTACCCGTGTTGGTAGTAAATATTCTTAGTCACCCCAGGAAGCTAGGATTTCACATCGGACCACAACAAAATAACGAAGTTGCTTATTTTTAAAAAATTATTACTAGCCTTAATATTAGATCTGATATTGTTGCTGTTTTTTTCTACTAAGAGTGACAATAAACTTCTGCACCCCCTACTCAAGTCATCACGAGCAGTCTTTAAAAATCATTTGCATCTGAAAAACCTTTTGCATTTTTTCTAAATGTGAATTATTAGGTACTAATGGTTTGACTACATATTACGGCAGTTCACAAGCCCTTAATCAAAGTACTACGTAGTCATTCACCACTGTAGTTTTTATAGTTGTTTTCAGTACTATAAACTTGTATGGATGAGAGAAAACTGTTGACAATTATTGTAAATTTACAAATTTAGTTCTTCTGACAAGTTATAACACATTTCAGTGTATCTTTTAGAATGGTGTACTTGTTCATGGTAAGAAACTATAATTTATGGATATTCAATTATTTTTGAATAGTTCTGAAAGTATCTTTTACATACAGAATTACTAATTGTGTTAGAATAAACCGTTATGAAGAACCACTACACTGACCCGTAGTTTATTACTCTCGAATATTGTGTAGATTTCATTCGGATTTTCGATTATTCGTTTGCTAGATGCAGATCAGTAGTTAAACGAAACTGTAACTTATAGAAAGACAGAAAACTCCACATTTATGTACATCACCTGAGATCATATGGACGTTTTCATTTTCCAACAATAACTCAGCGTATCTATTAAACCAGCTTGAAGGTCGTGGATGTCTGTGCATTTCGCCAAATTCAGCTCTTCCTTATAGCCAGTAGCGAAAACTAGTCCAAGTGTATTGACTAGGTAATGATGAAGCACTTCAGAAAGATTGTTGTGGTTAAAAAGCAGTGCTTCATTTCAGTCTAATTTTCAAAAGTAGTTTTCCTGCTGGTTTATTAATCGAAGATGATGCCCGTAGTCGTAAGTGCTGAAGATAAAAGCTTTTAATTCAGTTGTCGCTAATACAGAGTTGAGCTGAAGGTGTTTGAAAGTAACAACGTGAAGGGTAAGTTTTGGTAATAATTTTGCTGAGATGCGCTTTCTATAATTTGGCTAAAGTGAGTCGATGCGGATTTCAACAGGTTCCCAGCTTTGGTTACGCTACCAATTCATGTCAAAGGATTTCAACCCGACAGGATTAGAGTTTGTTAACTGATAGAAATTATGATTACATCTTCACATTCCTCAAAACGTGCTTCCATGAAAATCCTATTGCATGTTATTGTCATAAGTTATTGTGTCGATCGGAGCGAACACTTGTAGAATGTACACTAACCTATTAAATCTCTCACTGAAACTGCTGACAGTGCGGTGAGTTAGCTGCTAAACGTGTTATATCACGTTTATTATTCGAACTTACTACTATAAGACTAATGTGTTTGTCAATAAATACGGGAAAAAAATCAGATCACTGTGAAAGTCTAAATATGATTGTTTTAAACAGAATTATTCTACCAGGATGAACAATATGGTCAGGTCGAGACTTCTAAGTCAGAGAGATACTCCTTTAGCTAAAAATGTGTTCTCGTTAACCTGCAAATACCTGATTGTATGGTTTGTTACTTATGCAACCAGTCTTTATGAACCCCATAAATACTAGTATAGCCTCGTTTTGTAATCTGCTTTGCCCACAAGTAGTAACAAAAAAAGACAGCAGGCTTTTTTTCAACCTTGATTCTCCAAGAGAGCAATTTATTCAGGATTCAATTTATGTGTAAGTATTAAAAGAAACGTATCGTAATTCATTTTAGAGAAGATAATGTTAAATAGGCTCGACACGACATAGCATAGGAGCACAAACAGACCCAAATCTTATCGTTCAAAGAGAGCTTGTTAAATCGATTATATAGTACTCTACCTATTATAAACTTAATATTTGGTATCATCAAAAAGTTACACTACTACAAACTCGAAACCAATATAGTTCTAGAAAGAATTAGACGTTTTTGAGAGCTTTGCTTGTGATGATTTTTTTAATATATTTTGAGCTTTAGTAAAATATATGTTGGAGAAAAGAATAATCAAACGTTTACCAGGATTGTTCAATGATCACCATACAGGTGCTTAGAAGACAAGTTTTTAAAAGGAAATCATAAATCAACCGAAATCACCACAGTTTTTAACGTTTATTTACTACATAACACTTTTTTGTACGTTACAGCTGAAATGAATGCTTTTGTTAAATACATTTATAACGTGGACTATATACCCTTCAGTAACTTCGTTTCCTTCATTCCCAAAATTTGGCACATTAAAATATACTACTTAAAAACTAAAAGTAGTAAAGAATTGTATTGAATCATGCATGTTGCAATAAATTCTTGTGACTTTCTACAAACCTGAAGTCGAATTCATTTTCAATGTGTTGGTCCGTTGTCATTCATCTGTTTGATGCTTCTGTACGCATTATTTGTCTTAAGTCATGTTCTGGGTTTCATGGTAATGACGCCACACTTGTAACATCCTCATGCTCTACCTTCATGTTTTTATTTTAATAACCACAAGTTTATCCTTAAATTTGACCATGTTTGTAAAAAACTATTTGTCTTGATACTCAAAACTAATGGTTTTATTATCATCACTTTTATTTGTTAAAAGTAGCAGCCTATAGAACGTCGTTTCTCATGATTCTTAGATCGATGTAACTAAGTTGTTGAGTTAGATTAATATTAACTAACAATTTCGAATCCTATTATAAACACATTCTAGGAAGCTTAACATTAAAACTCGTAAACACTTATCAACTACTGTTGCAATGACTTTGCCTGGGATGGTTTAATGGGTTGATATTTGGTTCATTATATACTTCACCTTCTGACTCTCCCTGTAGCACTTATAGAGTAACTGACTTTCCCGAACCCGGATAAAGAAGAACGGTCGCACATAGGATCAGTAACACCATCTCGTGGAAGAAAACCTTGCTAGGAAACCCCCAGCCAAAAAAAACAATTTAAACCATTCAAAATCTGTCCTGGGAGTTGAAAGATCTTCATTTAGAAGAATTATGATGCCGTATGGGGAAAGCCGAGATTCATCAGAAGTCTCAAGGCCGATGTCAATTCTAACAACAATTAATATAGTTCCATGGAATGCACGGACAATGCGAGAGACCGGGAGAACTGGTGAAATAGCTGCCGAAATAAAGAGATACAACTTGATGGTGCTTAGAATTAGTGAAACCTATTGAACCTAAGCTAGACAGAAAAGATTAGATTCGGGAGAGATACTGTTGTACTCTGGTCATGTAGAAAATCCCTTGCACATACAAGGAGTTGCGCTGGTTCTGTCCAGAGAAGCATGAGAATCACTTATAGGATGGAAATCTCATGGATCCAGGACCATCAAAGCATCCTTCAAGACAAAAAAGGAGAGGAACACAATGAATGCTATCCAGTGCTGTTGTTGAGGTGATGAATCTTCATCGACTGAGATGGTTGGGCCACGTGTTACGTATGCCTGAACACCGGTTACCACGACGCACAATGCTGACTAGTGTAGGGGATGGTTGGAAGAGAGTTAGGGGTGGCCAAACCAAAACGTAGCATCAGTGCTTGAAGTCCCTAACTTCTAGTCTGAGCCATGTTGGCAGATGCAGACTACCTGGTTGGGGTCCGCGTGACTATCGTAATCAATGGTTGGAGACTCTGTGTGACATGGCTCAAAATCGATCACAATGGCGTAGGTGTATACACTCTTTATTTTCCCTTCAACTCTGAGATTAAAATCGTTTCATAACTTTTTTCCTTCCTATACTATATCCTTATATACAACCTTTCTTTATATACTACCACCACTAAATTAATTACTTCTATGAATCCGGTGTTGATCTTGTTGTGCTGTTGAGGTGTGGCAACTTGGACCGATGCATATATGTGCCTGGTCCTACGTTGTCGCTGACTGACTGAGTGCTGTTGTTTATTATTTATTTTATTTGAACACATAAATATTGGTACAAAGGGGTACTGAATACATATGCGCCACACACGAAGGCGATAAAGATCATTTGAATAGAGGCTCCAGTCGATCGTAGAGAAGTGCCCCACAAAGGATCTGACCATCTCGATGGGAAACTTAAACGCCAAAGTCGGGATAAAGGATACCAGGTATGAAGATATCATGGGACCACATGGACTGACTGGGAGAAAAGAAACGAGAATGATGAGAGATTTGTAAATTTATGTGCATTCAACAAAATCGTTATAATCGGTACTATACTCCCCCCACAAACGCATAAACAAAGCTAAATGGGTCTCACTGGGTCACATTACGGAGAACCGAATCGATCAGATTTGGATCACTCGAATTCTCAGAAGACCCATGGAAGACGTAGGAACAAAGAGAGGAGCTGACATAGTTTCAGATCACCACCTGATGTTTTGCAAGATGAAACTGGTGCCGAAGAAACACTGGACAACTGGAGAAACAAAATTAAAAAAGTTTAACACAGCCGTCCTTCGAGATACTGATGACCTCAACGAATTCAAGATAGCTCTCAATAACAGATTCCAAGCCTTACATGATCTACTTAAATGGAGATGAAACTACATGAAAAGGATGAATAGCAAATGGAAAGGATTGTCTTGGATAGAGTTCGATGGAGAATGCTGGTGGGCGACCGATGCTTCTTCACGAGGAGGAGGAAGTAAACTTCCAGTCTAGCTAGCTGATTTATAAACCCTTAGAGTGTATTAATTCTGTGCATCAGTCTAGTAGTGTATATCATAACAGGTAGATCTCTACTGAAACCCTGGACAGGATTCAAGAAAGGAAGAACAAGAAGATCGAAATTTTACAACCGTCGAACACGATCAGACAAGGTCAAGGCACAGGCGGAATACACAGAATCAAACGAGAGAGTGAAGAGGAACATTAGGGCTGACAAGCGAAAATACATAAAAAAAAGTCTAGAACTGACAGCTTAAAAAGCTGCGAGAGAAGGAAATATGAAATAACTATATGATAAATTGACGAAACTAGCAGGGAAATATCGTAAACTAAAGCGAATGCAGGTAAATCTCTGAAATTAAAGAACCTTGGAACATGTGCTTAGTGCACTTTGGAGAACTCTTGAATATACCAGCCCCACTGAATCTACCGAGAGTCAAAGTAGCACATAGCCCTTTATATAGCCTTCACTGCACCAACGATCGAAGAAATCAAGATGGCCATCAGAAAAATGAAGAGTTGGAAAGCAGCAGCACCTTACAATACACCAGCTGAAGCACTGAAGTCAGACATTGAAGGAACTGCAAACATGCTTCATCTTCTTTTCAAGAAGATTTGTGAGGAAGAAGAAGTGCCAATGGACTGGAAAGAAGGACACCTCATCAAGATACCAAAGAAATGAGATCTGAGCAAATGTGAGAATTACGGAGGTATCACACTGATTTCAGTACCAGGAAAAGTTTTCAATAGAGTGTTGCTGAACCGGATGAAAGATTCGGTAGACGCCCGAATTTGAGATCAACAAGCTGGATTCCGTAAGGATCAGTTATGTACAGACCAAATTGCGACACTACGGATAATTGTTGAACGATCAATGACTAGAAATCGTCATTATACATCAACTTCCTTGCCTTTGAAAAAGCTTCTGATGGTATAGATAGAAGAACACTATACGGCCTTCTTCGACACTATGTTGTGCCTAAGAAAACAGTCAAAATCACACGAAATTTTTACTACGGACCACATGCTAGGTGGTCCATGGAGGACAGCTGACAATGCTGTCTACTCTCCCCCTTCCCCTTCTGGTAGTTGACTGGATTATGAAGTACTCGACATTTAAGGGGAGGCACAGTATACAATGGACAGCCTGCATACGACTAGAGGATGTGGACTTTGCAAATGATCTAACTCGTCTATCCCATACACACCAACAAACGCAGGTGGAGATAACAAGTGTAGCAACAGCCTCTGTGGCAATAGGCCTCTGTTAAATCTAGAACTTGGATTTTCGCTATACCGCGTAAAATCTGAGCACTCGAACACTTGAACCCTACAAGTCGTTAGTTAAGAGATAGAAGATAAGTGAGAAATGTTCTTATTCCAAAGAGTGTCAAATACAGTATACATGATGGAGAAGTTCTGAAAGAGGTGGAAAGGTTTACATATCTGGGCAGCAGCATCGATAAACAAGGAGGATCGGATGCAGACGTAGTGGTAAGCATTAGAAAAGTAGGGGCAGCATTTCAAGAATTAAAGAGTATAAAGAACTCGAAACAAAGGTCAACCAACAATCAAAGTTGGAATCTTCAATATGAATGTCAAGACAGCTCTACTGTACGGAACTGAAACGTGGAGAACTACTACAACCTTCGTCAAGAAGGTACAAGTACTTACAAACAATTGTCTATTCAATATACTCAATGTCTGTTGACCAGATACCATCAGCAACAGCCCATTGTAGTAGAGAAAAAACCAACTGTCAGCTGAGGAGGAAATTAGGAAAAGACGCTGGAAGTGGATAGGAAATAAATTGTGGAAATCATCAAACTGTATCACGAGACAAGCGCTAACTTAGAATTCTGAAGGTAAGAGGAAAAGAGGAAGACCAAGGAACATATTACTTCGGGAATTGGAGGCAGACATCAAAAGAATGAATAGCAACTGGAGACAACTGTAAAGGATACTCCAGGACAGAGTTGAATGGAGAATGATGGTGGGCAGCCTATGCTCCTCCACGAGGCGTAACAGGTACAAGTAAATGTTTGCCGATCTAGAAGAATCTTTACCTTCAATTAGTGAAGATCAAAAGACCAGTACATCTAAGATTATAATGACGTTTTCCCTATTCGCAACAGATCCTACATCGGAATAAAGTTTTCAACAATTATCGAATTTAATATTTTCGTCTTTTAATTTCATACAATCGCATATGTTTCTTCTTATTGGAATTCATGTAATAGCTAGTCTTATATTAACCTAATCTTTTTGAAATTCATTTACTTATGATTAATTTTATAAATCCAACACTACTTAGCATCAGCATTATACGGAACCAGTTAAGTTCTGTTCACTATGCTATTAAATTAAAAACTCTTAACATATGAATATGTATTTATAGGTCAATTTTTGTATTTGGAATAAGACGTTACTATTAGCAGCGCATATTGTTTTAGTTTTTATGATATTAATTAACTGAAATAAAGTGGGATAGAATAAAGGAAATAAATGTTCATGTGTTTTCAAATAAATAAGATGATGACAACAATAATGTGTAGTAATTCGCGTCTAGCCAGATATTACTTTGTGTACTAAAGAACAATGCAGAGTAGAGTGAATAAGGAGAGCTGAAAAAAAGCAAAGAACAAAATAAAATATGAGTCAATGACCCAATAAGCGCACAAAATGTCCTACATTAAATAAGGGAAATAATAGCCAATAATCAGCAGTAACACAAGAATCAGATAAAGGCAATCTAGAAACCGAAACTAGAAGTAGATAATGTGAAGCTTTGAACCCGCTACAAATGATCATGATCTAAGAAAATGTGATATTACAAACTAACTACTTCAAAAGTAGTCTGTCAATATTAACATTAAAAATAAAATATCAGTGATAAAAATATAATTACAATTAATAAATTTCTTGTAACAATAAAAATTAAAACGAAACCAGATAAATTGGACTTCACTTAGCTAAAAATGAATAAATTCGTAATGAACATACAATGTGTATGACAAAATGTAGAAAATTTATATGCTAGGTAAATGAAGCATACAAACATTGTTATTAGCAAAGATTGGTAGTGGTTAACAGTGGAATCCAGGACGTGCGTTTCGTCCTATTTGGGATGAAGTGAATTTAGACTTCACCTCATTGCACAAGCAAGTGGCTATCAGGATTCAGTGGCCGAGTGGATAACGCGATGGCGTTTGAAGCGAAAGGTACTGGGTTCGAGTCCCAGAGTGAACATCAATTCTCAGATGCAGGTACATCCAGCTGACGAGTCCCAAATAGGACGAAACGCGCGTCCTGGATTCCACTGCTAGCCACTATTCATCTTTGCTTATAATAGTTATGAATTAAGGCTGTATCGAGGCAATACGCATAGTATGCACATATGCCAATGAGAGACTGACCAGTGTAGTCCTAAGCATCAATGAGAAGATTCAAACAAACAATACTAAGTGAATTTAAACATTGTTATTATTTAGTGGATTTATACACTAAGCTACAAGGTTATTAATTATGAATACATTGTGTACCGATTCGATCTAACCTGACCTTATTGCCTACTTTTAGTTCAGTGAATGATAGATTAAAGTTTTGATTTCCTTATCTTGTGCAATAAAAATACTGAAACTGGTCAAAAAATATCCATTATTTTACTGAATTTAAGATGGTTTAATCACTCTATCCATTCACTAGATATAGTCCCTTTGTTATTTTTTGTTTTAAAAATATAAAATGATCATGCGGACGAAACACTGCAATGACATGGAGATAATAAATTTTGAAACAGCTGAAAAGCCCAACTTCTGAGGACTTCCAAGGATAAATTTATTAGTGATAAAGTTATGTAGATTGAGAATGTAATATTCGTCAATGAAGAATTAGAATTCAAAGAACACTGAAGAAGTGATTACTATTGTTCTAAATCTTTAGTGTTCTTAACTAAAAATGACGAACGACAGTATGTTTAAAAGTTATTTCTGCATGAATACAATAATTAATTGACACGTAGGACTATAAATTAGTAATTCTATAGACGACATTTTACTCTGTACAAATTTGATTGTTTCAGTATAAACATCTCATAAAGTAAAACTGTATGTCGATATATAATATGATATAACTTGTTTCAACCACATGATCGATTTTCGTGCAGTACATTTGCATATTGCTTCACTTTCATTTCCTATGTCATATTGTCTGTAGAAAAACTAATGCCTCGTGAAATTAACTGTATTGAATATATATGTGTATCTGTTGATCACGACTTACTCAAGAGGAAATGCTATATTAGGATAGCAGCTTAACATATGGTCTTGAAGACTGAATTTAAGTATGATTTAGTGCTAATCGCACTGTTTCTACGATAACCAAGATTTTTTCGGCTTATTTGAGTTTTTTACCATACCACAAGTACTCATTGAGTGATTATAAACCAATTGTGTGGTTACTCGATTTTAGAAATACTTTGTTTTTGAATATTCTCTGAGGATTTCTACAATTATTTTTGTCAGTAATTACTTCCAGCTGTATATATCCTCAAAGAATTCTCTGCAGCATAAAGATTTCAAACTATCCAATTTCTTATTTACGGTCGATTTAGTGAGCAATGGTTATCAGCTTGTAAAAATAGTAACCTTTACAAACCATTCAGTCATATCACACCAACATATAAAGCATTAACCAGTTACTGACTGTAAAATTTCACTTCAGATTACCAGACATTTTATATTCTACAATGAACTCATATGTATTGAGGTGGCATTCTAATATTATAAACATATTGTACAATTTTTGAGTGCAACATTCCGAAGTCATATTTTCGTGTTTTATGACAATTAGAATAAACCAAATCAGATATTTAGAATACATTTAAAAAGACTAATATTTTTACATTAATTTTTGTTCTGTTTTGGTTATACCAACAAATACTTGATCTTTTTTTAATAGTTGCGATCATGAGTCAGTTGAAGCCAAAACACCATGAAAAATCTGGAAGCACTGGACGACCGTTTCGTCCTATTGTGGGACTCATCAGCAGTGCGCATCCGCAATCCCGCCTTGTGAGGTTCGAACCCAGCACCTACCGGTCTCACACAGTGACCAGTGGAGCTCGACCGCGTCTGTTACGAGATAGTAGCCCACTTAAGAGAATGGCCGATGTGTTGCTCAGTCTCGTAGGTTAGGTGAAGTTAGACATTAACACCGTTGGATGCCGGCTCAGTGGTCTGTTGGTTAAGTGTTCGTGTGTGACTGATAGGTCCTGGGTTCGAATCTCATTAGGCGGGATGGTGGATGCGCACTGTTGAGGAGTCCCGCACTAGGACGAAACGGCCGTCCGATGCCTCCAGGTTTTCAATGATGGTCTAGCTTCAAGTGACTCATGATCGCATTTATTAAAAATACTATAATATCCACAAAAGCCCTTGTAATATTAAATACTCAATTATTAAAAAAGAATAACTTCAATGAAATAATACAATGGCTTTCAATCAATCTTATTTATTACACTCCTTAAAAAAGAAATCTAATCAATTAATGTACTTATCTATTTATTACCAATTATTAAAAATAATAAGAAAAAATATATGAAAAACTGTTTAGTTAATTTAATATTCTGTCTTACATTTAATAGATTTCCTATATTCATACATTTTTTTTATACATTTTGCACTTACTTGTTTACTTGTTTGTTTGTTTTAATAAGTTGTTTTTTTTATCATTTTGTAATCAATATTTTAATGATTATTTAATAAATAACATTTAAAACATAATTGTTTATTTACTTTAATAGAATAAATTCTATTCTATCTAATTAAAATATTTTTATTTGTAAAAATTAAAATATACATATTTTTTAAAAAAATTGATTTATAAAGTAGATAATGGAAATATTGATTAAATACTGTTTTTTAAATATAAAATTAATCTTAAAGTAGTTTCCATAGTTGAAAGCCTGAGTCAATTGAAGCTAAACCACCAAGGAAAACCTAGAAGCACTGGACGGCCGTTTCGTCCTATTGTGGGACTTCTCAGCAGTGGGCATCCACGATCTCGCCTCGCGAGA
>NC_031502.1:36402483-36459781 GCF_000237925.1 Schistosoma mansoni | reverse complement strand
GAATTCATAAATGATAAAAATTTAAAATCCATTCGGTGAACTAACCAAAATATTCAGGGTTTACAAATACATTATCCTGACAGTGGACAACATGTTTTAGACATAAATAAAGCATTATGTACTCGTTAGGGGGGGGGTTATAATTTCTGTTTAAAATAAATACTAAAGTAGTCGTTTAAATAAAATTGTAAGAAATATAACATAATAACGCATTTATAGTAAAAAGAAAAAAAGAAATCATTACAAATTTACCATTGTAAATATACTTATCAAGATAATTTGAATAAAATTTTGATAAGGAATGAATGTATTTTATCCACTTTATATTGTTTGTTTAAATATTTTCATTGATGTTTTAGGACTGCAATTGATCAGTATCTTATTGGCATATGTGCATACTGTGCGTATTGCCTCAATACAACCTCAATTAACAAGCGAAGATGGATAGTGACTAGCAGTGAAATCCAGGACGCGCGTTTCGTCCTATTTGGGACTCGTCAGCTGGATGTACCTGCATCTGAGAATTGATGTTCACTCTGGGACTGGAACCAAGTACCTTTCGCTGCAAATGCCCTCGCGTTATCCATTCAGCTACTGAATCCTGATAGCCACTTGCTTGTCAGTCAGTCAGTTACAACGTAGAAATTCGTACGTATGTACATCAGTTCGAGTTGCCATACCACATCAGCACAGAGATGAAGTTGTTGATTCAAATCCTATAGTGGTAGAAGAAGTAAGAGTATAAGCAGTAATCTGAAAGATTAGGGTTTGAAGATGTTATTGAAGGAGTATAATATAGTGAAATAAATTTGGAAAGAGAAAAAAGATAGAGACATGAAGAATTCAGAAGATTAGAATTTGGGAGGTCACAAAGAGTGGATGCACCTTCGCCATTGCAAACGATTTTGAGTCATGTCTTCATCTAAGGTCTCTAACCATCGATTGTTATCATATCGCGAATCCCAACCAGGTAGTCTACACCTACCAATGTGACTCAATCCACTTGTCAGTGACTTCATGGATTTGTGCCATGTTTTGGTCTGGCCGCCCCTAGCTTTCTTCCAACCTACTCCTACACCACAAAACATTGCACGTCGGGGCAGTCAGTGGTTGGGCATACGTAACGCGTGTCCCAGCCATTTCAACTGATTAAGTTTCACTACTTCATCGATCAATTTGCTGTACTTACCTAGTACCCGTTTCTTAACAACTGCATTACTTACCCGGTGGTCCCAGGATATACGAGCAATGCTTCGAAGACACCTATGATCGAATACTAGTAGCCTACGAATGTCCTCTACTCTTATCGGCCATGTTTCACTGCTATAAAGTAGGACGGAACGAACTGCTGCACAGTAAACCCGTCCTTTTGTTGCTAGACGGATATCTCGCCTACGCCATAAATGATGCAAGTTGGCGAAAGCTAGACGAGCGTTCTGTATCCGTGCTGAGATTTCGTCACACACCAGACCACAAGGGGTGAAGTTTAAATTCACTTAGTATTGTTTGTTTGAATCTTCTCATTGATGTTTAGGACTGCAACTGGTCAGTCTCTTATTGGCATATGTGCATACTGTGCGTATTGCCTCAATATAGCCTTAATTTATAACTATTATAAGCAAAGATGGATAGTGGCTAGCGTCGCTGAATTTCACCTACTAGCGCACCCATCCTAGCCACTATCCATCTTTGCTTAGAATGTATTTTATATTTATTAATTAGTTACAGTAATATTTAATTACATATTTAAATTTATTCTATTTTTGTTGAATGATATAGAAATAAGTTTGTATTCAACATGATTATGTTTTACATGAAACATTTTCATATTTAACTCTGAATTTTCAATAAACTATTGTAAATGTATTAAAATGATAAGATATCAGTACATTTATTTATCTATACAGTAATACTAATAAAATTCATTAAAGTATAGTATCTGAAACAGTTGAGAAATAGTGATAGTTTCATTTTCGTAAAAGTAAATATTCTCTTGATTTATTTACTTACTTACGCCTGTTATTCCCAAAACAGCATAGGCCGCCGAACAGCATTCTCCAACCCGCTCTGTCCTGGGCCTTCCTTTCTAGTCCTATCCAGTTTTGGTTCATTATTCTCATGTCTGTCTCTATTTGTCGGCGTAATGTGTTCTTTGGTCTTCCTTTTCTCCTTTGGCCTTCAGGATTCCATGTGAGGGCTTGTCTTGTGACGCAGTTGGTTGATTTCCTCAATGTGTGTCCTATCCACTTCCAGCGCTTCTTCCTGATTTCTCCCTCCTCTGGAATCTGGTTTTTTGTCTCCCAGAGTAGCTTGTTGCTGATAGTGTCTGGCCATCGGATCTGAAGTATCTTGCATAGACAACTGTTAATTAACACCTGTATCTTCTGGATGATGGCTTTCGTAGTTCTCCACGCCTCCGCCCCATACAGCAGAACTGTCTTGACATTTGTATTGAAAATTCTGATCTTGGTGTTGGTCGACAATTGTTTTGAGTTCCAGATGTTCTTCAGTTGTAAATATGCTGCTCTTGCTTTGCCGATCCTCGCCCTCACATCTGCATCAGATCGACCGTGTTCATTGATGATGCTGCCCAGATATGTAAAGGTTTCCACATCCTCCTCTCTTGAGTTAAATAGACTTTATCAGTTTGGACAGATAGAAATTGAAAGCAATCACACTTTCCACTTAAAATAAATACTGAAGTTCATTATTTGTTTTTTAATTGAAAAAGAAGACAGTTACAAGATAAAAACACCTCTTGAAATATGTTTAATCAATTCAAAACGTTATAATTTTCTAATAAATATATTTTTGTGATATTCCAATTAGTAGAAAATTTATTTCTGGTGTCCCGTGACATTGTTTTACAGACTTTCATACTGATGATATCAGTGATAATGAAATCATCGTTCTTCAGCATTCTCAACCAATAAACACTTTCTTTGAACATAATTTCTACTCATTGGAATGTCACATAAATATGCTTATTAAAAAACTTTCTACTCAATGCTCAATTTATTTGAAATTATCAAGTCCAATCTTGGCATTTATAATTTTTCTGTTCTGTTTATTCCTATTGCTTTTGATAGCTCATTACTCTAGTATACATCATTAAACTTTCCTCTGAATAATTCTTATCTATCATTTCTTAATTCATAAATTACATCTGCTAAACTTGTTTATTGATTTTTGAATAAGTTCAATTCACTTTATTTCAGCTTTTGTATTGTAATGACTGATATATTAGATTATCTATCGGTCTAATTATCACACTTTACATACTTAGTAGTCACTTTTATTTCTGTTGGACGACAATTAACAACAGTCGAACACAAGCAGAGAAAGTCAAGGCACAAACAGACTACGCAGAAGCAACAAGAAAATGAAGAAGAGCATTAAAGCCGATAAGTAGAGATATATGGGAGAACTAGCAACGACGGCGGGAGAAGCTGCAAAAGAAGGAAATATCAAACAACTATATGATACGACGAAGAAACTAGCAGGAAAATGTAGTAAACCGGAGAGACCAGTCAAGGACAAAGAAGGAAAGACAATCACGGAGATTGAAGAACAGAGGAAAAGATGGGCAGAACACTTCGAGGAAATGCTGAATAGACCAGCCCCATTGAATCTACCAGATATGAAAACAGCACACACAAACCTTCCCATAGATGTCACTCCACCAACGATTGAAGAAATCAGAATGGTCATCAAACAAATCAAGATTGAGAATGCAGCAGGACCTGACAATATATCAGCTGAAGCACTGAAGTCAGACATTGAAGCAACTGCAAACATGCTTCGTCTTCTTCTCAAGAAGATTTGTGAGGAAGAAGAAGTGCCAATGGACTGGAAAGAAGGACAACTCATCAAGATACCAAAGAAATGAGATCTGAGCAAATGTGAGAATTACGGAGGTATCACACTGATTTCAGTACCAGGAAAAGTTTTCAATAGAGTGTTGCTGAACCGGATGAAAGATTCGGTAGACGCCCGAATTCGAGATCAACAAGCTGGATTCCGTAAGGATCAGTTATGTACAGACCAAATTGCGACACTACAGATAATCGTTGAACGGTCAGTTGATTAGAAATCGTCATTATACATAAACCTCGTTGACTATAAGAAGGCGTTTGACAGTGTGGACAGGAAAACATTATGGAAACTTCTTCGACACTGTGGAGTTCCTCAGAAGATTATCAATATTATCCAGAACTCATTTGAGGGACTACATGCAAAGTCGTGCATGGAGGACGACTGAGAGATATATTTTCCAGTAAGGACCGGAGTCAGACAAGGCTGTTTACTCTCCCCCCCCTTCCTCTTTCTTCTGGTGATTGACTGGATTATGAAAGCACATAATACAATGGGCAGCTCAGAATCAATTAGACGACTTGGACTTCACAGATGACCTAGCCCCTCTATCTCATACACACGAACAAATACAGACGAAGACAACTAATGTAGCAGCAGCCTCTGCACCAATAAGCCTCAACATACACAAAGGAAAAAGCAAGATTCTCAAATATAACACGGAAAACACCAACCCAATCACACTTGATGGCGAAACTCTGGAAGATGTAGGAACGTTCACTTACATGGGAAGCATCATTGATGAACAAGAAGGATCTGATACAGATGTAAAGGAGAAGATTGGCAAAGCAAGGACGGCATTCCTACAATTGAAGAACATATGGAACTCAAAACAACTGTCAACTAATATCAAAGTCGCAATCTTCACTACGAACGTCAAGACAGTCCTACTGTACGAAGCTGAAACGTGGAGAACTACTACATCCATCGTCAAGAAGTTACGAGTACTCATAAACAATTGTCTCTGCAAAATACTCAACATTCACTGGTTAGATACCATCAGCAACAGCCTTTTGTGGGACAGGACAAACCAGGTTCCAGCTGAAGAGGAAATTAGGAAAAGACGTCGGAAGTGGATGGGACATCCATTGAGGAAATCACTACACTGCATCACGAGACAATCCCTAACTTGGAATCTTGAAGGGATGCGAAAAGGAGGAAGACCAAAGGACACATTACGTCGGGAAATGGAAGCAGATATGAAAATGATGAATAACAACTGGAAAGAACTTGAAAGGACTGCCCAGGACAGAGTTGGATGGAGAATGCTGGTGGGCGGCCTGTGCTCCTCCGGGAGGGGTAACAGGCGTAAGTAAGTAAGTAAACGAGAATTGTAGTTACCGTGTATATGGTATTGAACAACTTGAAAAGGTATAATATTTCCAGATAATATTTGACCGTATAAAAATCATTTTATGAAAAAAATTTTCATAAACGAATAATTAGTGCATATGCGACAACCATTTTAAATTTCAACTACTAAATAAATTGATGTCTTTTTTATTTTCACTGCATAAACGTCATTTCAGTCAGTCAGTCAGCTACAACGTAGGACCAGGCACATATGTGCATTGGTTCAAGTTGCCACACCTCAACAGCACAACAAGATGAACACGAATCCATAAAAGTAGTTAATTTAGTGGTGGTAATATATAATAGAAAGGTTGTATATAAGGATATAGTATAGGAAGGAAGACAGATATGAAGCGATTTTAATCTCAGAGTTGAAGGGAAAATAAAGAGTGTATACACCTACGCCATTGTGATCGATTTTGAGCCATGTCACACAGAGTCTCCAACCATTGATTACGATGGTCGCACGGACCCCAACCAGGTAGTCTGCATCTGCCAACATGGCTCAGACTAGAAGTTAGGGACTTCAAGCACTGATGCCATGTTTTGGTTTGGCCACCCCTAACTCTCTTCCAACCATCCCCAATACTAGTCAGCATAGCGCGTCGAGGTAATCGGTGTTCAGGCATACGTAACACGTGGCCTAACCATCTCAGTGGATGAAGATTCATGACCTCATCAACTGATTTACCATCATTCCCTAATACCCTGTATCTAACCTCACTATTACTTACGTCATTTACAGTAAACTGATTAGTATTGTAGATTGACAAATTTTTTTTAACAATATCCTTGTTTTTACTTTCAGTGTGCATTCAGTTTTATGAATTTTCTTCGATAGAAAAAAATAGCGTTACATTATGTGAGATAAAATTTTCGTCTATCATTCATCTCTCCTCCACTAAATTTGCATTAAACTACATCCATATGACTAATTTTCACGTCTGAATTATTTTAATGGTTCGTTGAAATGTAAAATAGAATTTAGTTTAGTATTCAAACGGAACGGCCTCAAAGGTCTAAACAATTGGAAGTTTTTATATATATATATATATGATTTAGTGTCCTGTTACATGATATCGCATTCGAAGTGTCTACAAATCAATAAACTATGTTTCCTGTGTATACGGAATTAAATGGCATACTAATAGGTTATTCAGACAAGATAAAGTCTATTTGTACTGTTTTATTCACTATCTCCACCCCAATTCACTTTGTTCAAATGTCATCTGTTGGCACAGGTTAAAATTACAATTAGAGTCAAACGGTGATAATTTGATAAAATAATCAAAACTTTAATATAATTTCATGACTAGGCATTTAAAATTGACTTGACCAATTAAAAGTTGTAAGCATCATTTAAATATCAACTAAAAATCATTGATAAATTTGATTGATGAACTACTTATATTTAATTTTAATCTAATTTAAACTGACTTATTCATTTTGTACAGTAAATAGATTGATAAAATCAGAGAACTGATCACTTTAAAATTATAATCATAATTTATTGGGAATCAAAAAACTATGTGTAACTGTTTGGTCTTAATTTTTTTACTCTTCTGTAATGACTAAATTCTGTTCCACTCAATATTTACAGTTAATGTTATACAGTTATATTAGTTGGTTAGTGTTGAGTCGGCTTCCGGAGAACTCCAACAGAGCCTCCAGAGGCCTATAAAGAGCCCCAACCAATCAGAGTACGATGGAACATTCTAGAGTTCCAACGTGGCGTGCTACTATTGGTCGGTATCATAATATGTCGTTAATGGATTGGCTGAAATAGGATATTGATTTAACACACTAACATCTATAAATACCTATGATTTTCTGTACAAAGATGAACTTTGCTGTAAAGTGTTTCTCTCATACTCGTGTCTTCTCTCTGGTGTTCAAGTCGCTGAGTAGTTCTAGCCTGGGGTTATCAGAATAGCTTAGGATCTGAATATAGCGTCCAACCTACAAGACGTATCAGTTAGAATTATCAAAATCTACTCTATTAGTAATAACAAATATCAATAAAAGGAAATGTAGAATCTTTCAGTTCTTCTTAGTTTCTATGTGACCTTAATGAGTTAATTATTTTTATATCATGTCAAAAGAGAATATTGAGCAGTACAACATAAGCTACTTATGTATTTATAAGTTGTTCGTCCTTCAGTTAATCGTGTTTAAAGAGATTGTGAAATACTTGTTTATTTGTCCTTTTCTAGGAAATTTTAAACAAATATGATACAGTTGAACTTATTGGTGTCTGTTTAAAATATAACTAATGCTAAATATTTAAAAGGGTAATTAAAAATTATTATTTGAATGTTATACAAAATGAAGTCTGTATACTGTTTCCGGTAGTAACAGTACGATATCCGTAGATCAACTGAGACGATCCCACAATCACACGCAAGTCATGTTTAATGTTTACTACACAAGTATTGTAATTATTTTAAGCGTGTAGTAAAATAAACCTATGAATTAGTGGACAAAAGCCTTTACTTAAATCATGCAATATATATGGCGACAGTAACAATGTAATCATATAAAGATATGTCAAATAATTGTACCCAATCTATCTTAGTCAATATAATGCATGTGTGTATATCTACCCATGTTCTGTAAAATAACTGGACTTATGATACACAGTGGTCTGTACGTTTAAATAAGAGGTTAGGCATAAATTGTATATAAAGTCGCACTAGATTTGAAGTATTAGTAGAGATTCGCATTTTCCTGTTGTTAATTTTGGGGAATATATCCAAACCTAACATCCAAGGCAATTAGCTCTGTTCTAAGACTATTAACTGACTACTGTAATTTAATGGGGTGAAAGCAAAAAAATTATTGTTCAGCAAATATCTGAACTGTTATTCTGACGCCCACGTATTCGACTGACTTTTTATCAGAATAAAAGTTTGAGTAAATAATAATAAGTCCGCTTACCATATCGTGAAAGTTCCATATTACTTATGATAAAATATTGGCCAGGACACTGACTTAGAATGACTCTATCCTGCTGTATTGTTTCTGCCTTTTGAATGCTTTATCACTACCCACTCCAGACAACATATCAGTCAGTCAGTCACAACGTAGAGATTCGTACGTGCGTACATCAGTTCGAGTTGCCATACCACATCAGCACAGAGATGAAGTTGTTGATTCAAATCCTATAGTGGTAGAAGAAGTAAGAGTATAAGCAGTAATCTGAAAGATTAGGGTTTGAAGATGTTATTGAAGGAGTATAATATAGTGAAATAAATTTGGAAAGAGAAAAAAGATAGAGACATGAAGAATTCAGAAGATTAGAATTTGGGAGGTCACAAAGAGTGGATGCACCTTCGCCATTGCAAACGATTTTGAGTCATGTCTTCATCTAAGGTCTCTAACCATCGATTGTTATCATATCGCGAATCCCAACCAGGTAGTCTACACCTACCAATGTGACTCAATCCACTTGTCAGTGACTTCATGGATTTGTGCCATGTTTTGGTCTGGCCGCCCCTAGCTTTTTTTCAACCTACTCCTACACCACAAAACATTGCACGTCGGGGCAGTCAGTGGTTGGGCATACGTAACGCGTGTCCCAGCCATTTCAACTGATTAAGTTTCACTACTTCATCGATCAATTTGCTGTACTTACCTAGTACCCGTTTCTTAACAACTGCATTACTTACCCGGTGGTCCCAGGATATACGAGCAATGCTTCGAAGACACCTATGATCGAATACTAGTAGCCTACGAATGTCCTCTACTCTTATCGGCCATGTTTCACTGCTATAAAGTAGGACGGAACGAACTGCTGCACAGTAAACCCGTCCTTTTGTTGCTAGACGGATATCTCGCCTACGCCATAAATGATGCAAGTTGGCGAAAGTTAGACGAGCGTTCTGTATCCGTGCTGAGATTTCGTCACACACCAGGCCACGAGGGCTGATGAGACTCCCAAGATTAGTTAAGGGGTCGACATGTTCAACTACTTCACTCCCTATCATTAGTTCGGGTGTCGATACGATACAATCCAATCCTGAAGTAACGTTTTGCATTTCAAAGGGGAGAACCGCATCCCGAACATGCCTGCATAGTTGCTTATGGTGGTCAGAAGACTCTGCATTTTGTCAGCGTCCTCACCATATAGAACTATGTCATCGGCATATTCTCAGTCAACAAGTGAGCCTCCTGGTAAGAGTTCAACTCCTGGAGATCTAGATGATGAAAGTGTTATCTCTAAGAGCATGTCAACGACAAAGTTAAACAAGAATGGAGAGAGTGGACAGCCCTGACGAACACCACTTGAGGTAATCAATTCTGATGACAGTTCGCCATAAGCTCTAACTCGACCAGTTGTGTTCGAGTAGATAGCCTTTATAAGGTTAATGTACTTCTTTGGTACTCCTTTTAGTGAAAAACACTACCAGAGAACCTCACGATCAACAGAGTCAAATACCGCCTTATAAGATCGAGGAATACTACGATTTTGGGGCGTCTGAATGTGTGTCTATGTTCTAGGACCTGACGTAGAGTGAATATCTGGTCTATACAACCACGTCCAGGTCAAAAACTAGCCTGGTTTTCTCTAGTCTGCTCTTCACGAGCTTTGGTTAGGCGTCGAAGTATTATTAAAGCTAATATTTTAGATACTATATTAGTCAAACTGATTCCTCTGTGATTGTCACAAGAGGACTTTTGTCCTTTCTTATAGACTGGCACAATCAGTGATTGAGGTCAGTCAGATGGAATTACGTCCAGTTCCCAGATTCTACCTAAGACCTCAGTCAATTTCGCTGCTAGTACTCGACCGCCATCCTTAAAAATATCAGGGGTAAACCTGTCAGGACCTGCTGCTCTCCCATGCTTCAGCTTTCCTATAGCTTTTTCAACCTCATAAAGAATTGGAGGACTTACACCAACTTGCCATTCAGGTCGACTGGAGACAACATATCAAGTCAGGGTACGTGGCATATGAATACTGGCAAAACGTATCTCAGTCATCGGAAGTTCATAACGTTATTGACTAACTTTAGTTTGATTTCACTTGTATGCCAAGCTACAATCATTGTCATTCGAAGGCAATGCAACCTGTCTTTTTGGAACGTGAAATGAGACACTTCTGTAAGCCATGTCTCAACCATAGGAGCTTATTCCATATGGCGGTCTCGATTTATAGTAATATTCGATAAACTCAAAACCTATATAAACATCCACAAGTACGTCTTCAATGTCCTAAGATGATTTTGCATAGCTAGAATAGATCACCAAGACTTTCAATGCAACATAACTGAGGTAGTTTTAAACAGAACGTCAGTATTAGACAAGCCCAAACATGAAAAAGGCACACAGGGTAATAACAATTGCAATTTTGACTTTCCTAGAAGTCTCACACGAATATCTTCCTCCGGATGACTAAAAAGTAATCATGATCTCGAAGGAAAACTGATCACATAAATACATTGCCAAGGACACAGATACCGATCAATTTACAGTCAGTGACAGACTTACTACCTTAGTTTTCAGCTTCTTTACATTATAGACTAGGACAAAAAGATGTAGGACGGGAACCAAACTTGGCTATTTTATAAAAAATTATTACTGATAAAAATGAGTGGAAATTACTTTGGCTTTACAAGGTAGTTTGCATAAGTGTTCCTGTATAACTAGATTCGAAGGTTCCCCAGAATCTCATAAAGGCTATCAATATTCTAAATGCGCCATCAAAGTGATTAATAAAATGTTGTGAATCTATATAAAATTTGACGAAGGATACTGACTCAGAGGATTAAACATAACGACGGGGCGAAGCAACATTTCTGTTTTCTGAAACTGTACTTACAGTGTGGACTGAGTTTCAAATTAAGGCAGCAATTGGTCTCAATACCCAATACATGAGATATTTGTATACTAGATGGACCACAAGTACACATCATATTCAACAAGATTGGTAACAATGACATATTTTATTGATCAAACTGGGTCAAATTATTTATTATTTACCTGACAAGAACATTACAGTTTGAAAAGTGATAATGCTGAACACAAGAATCATATTACAAAATAATGGACATTATGAGACAAAAAGAAAGATGAAGCTGACGACCAAATCTTGGTTCTAGTATCTGACAGTTGTTAAATCCCAAGTGATACAGTACACTAGTAAGTATAGAACTTGAGTAATATGGTTGGTATAAGGATAATGGAATGGAAAAACAAAAGTAGGATAACAGCAAAGTAGGCACTTTTAGAAATCACAGGGGATATGTACACTTTGTATGTATGGTGATCTTATTGTTTCACCGTCTTGCGCCCCTTCTTTGAGGATCGAACCTCGTGCCAATCGCCATCAGATTCGAAAACGGCTGACTTGTACGTCGGAATTTGTGGGACAGGTGGCAGTTTTTTTGATGCCTTCAGAGGAACAGGTTCCACACCGCTTTCTGTACTCGCAACCAGATGGTTTTCACCATTTTCACCTTTCGACGTGATGACCTCTGAGATAATTGTTTTAGTTTCTTTAATAGCTTCCTTATATTTTGGACGCTGATCTGTAGTCTTTTTTCCTTTTTTAATAGTAACCCAATTATCGCCTTTGTCATCGTTTTCAGGATCATCCTACAGCATTATTCAACAATGCAACACTGTTACTTTAGCAAGATTTTGAAACATTGGTGACACTTCAACGGTTGTAGCGACAGGAATACGTGATTTTTGAGTATTCATAATAGTTGTGTTACGTGGCGGGACCACAGATTTTTTTATTTCTGCGTGATCACCATCCTGAAATTGAGGTTATATTATGAACCGAAAATACCGATGACGATGTCCTACCATCAGAAGATTTACTCTTGCTTTTCTTGACGCGTGTCTTAGACTTCTTCGTGTTGACGGTGACAGGCTCTTTCCCGAGGCTTTTTCGCAACAAGTAGAAAGATGTAGATGTCACCAGAAGAGCAGTTATAGCATATTTTATAAAAGATATCTGAACATCCGTAAAATACGAATATAACTCAGCAACCATACTGTTCACACCGTCTATCATAGTAATCGCCACCATGTGACGCTAAGCTTAAGTTACGCGCAGTCCCATATACTTCGAATGGTCGTGGACAGAATAGAATAAGCTTTCGCTTAACAGGCTTCCGTGCTTAGTTGCAGTGAATCACCGATACCTCCAGGCAGGAACTAAGGTATATTAACGACAGTAGAGTAAAAAGAAGTTGGTAAATCATGGGATACTTCCTTAGTCCTTAAGAATATGTCAGGTTTCCTCTTAAAGGACTCTTGGGAAGTCGTTTGGACTAGCTCAGTCGGCTGCGAATTCCAGCATTTGACTACTCTTAAAGAGTAGGAGTTGTGTCCACAGTTTGTTTTGCTATGTTGTGTCTCCGGTTTCTGGGTGTTACCCCTTAGATTTGTGTTGGAGCTAAACATAAGTAGGTGTTTAAGAGGATGTTCAAATGTGTTAGGGATACTGTACGCCATTAGAACGTCACCAACAATATGTCTGTACTTCAAAGGGTAAAGGTTTACCTATTAAAAGCGCACAATCTTTGCCGCACTGATGCCTATCAACTCGGCAAAGTGTGTCTACATGCACATTGGGGATGCAAAGGTAAATAGGTACAGCATAGGGGATAGGTCTGTATCCGTGGTCTGGTCTCACAAGGATCTTGTGGTGGCAGTAAGTCATGGTCTTAAGACCACGGCCTACTGCCGTGACATTGCAGCTAAGGAGTTTAGAACCCTATGGGTTTTACGACGGATATTCAACTAGTTACTGCTATGTTCACTACAGTATACACAACAATAATGAGAACTAAGCTTGAAAACCGTGAGGATGCCACGGGTATTGTAATTTGGCAACACTTTACCGTCAACACCTTCCATAGTTAAGTTGCGCCCACCCAGTGAAATCAAAAGTCAGAAGCGAGGAGGTTCAAATGGTTCAAATGGTTGAGGACGGAATAGAAGAAGCTTTCGCTTAACGGGCTTCCGTGTCTAGTGGCAGTGGATCACCAATACCTCCAGGTAAGAACCTAGGTATATGAACGATAATAGAGGAAAAAAGAGTTTGGTAAATCATAATAATATGTTATCCTTAGTCCTTAAGAATAAGTCAAGTTTCCTCTTAAAGGACTCCTGGGAGGTCGCTTGGACTAGCTCAGTCGGCAGCGAGTTCCAGCACTTGACAACTCTAACGGAGTAGAAGTTGTGTCTGCAGTCTGTTCTGCTATGTAGGGTCTCCAATTTCTGGGTGTTACCTCTCAGGTTAGTGTTATGACTAAGCTTAAGAAGTTGTTTAAGGGGATGACCAGAAGTATTAAGGATACTATAAGTCATAAGATCACCTCTAAGACGCCTGTACTCTAACGGGTAAAGGTTAAGTGATTTGAGGCGCTCTTCATAAGGTTTGAATTTGAGACCCCGAACTGATTTCGTGGCTCGACGTTGTATACGTTCCAGAGTGACCTTATCCTTTTGGAGGGAGGGAGGAAATACTATGTTTCCGTACTCTAAGTGGGGACGAATAAAACTGTTGAAGATTATATGGAAGGTTCTACCCTCAAACTGGCCAAAAATGCGCTTCAATGTTACCAGTGCAAGGTTTGCTTGAGAGGCGTTTTTGTCACAGTTCGCATACGATTTCAGGTCGTAGGGTACCAACACTCCTAAATCTTTTTCAACTTGGGAAACTTCTAGAGGTGAGTTACCTAAGTTATAACTATAGTCTGCAACATGTCTCAGATGGACTACCTTGCACTTTGAAGTGTTGAAGGTAAGTCCGTTGTCGTCTGCCCAACTTTGAAGTCCAGTCAGATCCTCCTAAAGAACTAGTATATCATTATGATTACGTATCTCTCTCCAAAGTTTCACATCATCAGCAAAAAGCAATAAGTCAGATGAAACTTGTTGAGGAAGATCGTTAATATAAATCAAGAAGAGAAGAGGTCCTAGTATTGAACCCTGGGGGACCCCACTAGGACATTCCGTAGCCTGGGAGAGAGTGAAGTTAACCCTGACCTTAAAGTGTCGGTTTTCTAGATATGAAGAGAGCCAATCAATTAAAGGGGGTTTTATACCCAATCGTCCAAGCTTCTTGATAAGACATGCATGGTTGACCCTATCAAAAGCTTTTGAAAAGTCCAGGTAGATGACGTCAACCTTCCCCTTGCGATCAAGGATGGTTGTCCATCTATCCACCGCAGTCAGCAGGTTGGTCATACAAGAATGACCTTTTCTGAAACCATGCTGTTGAGGCGAGAAGAACTTTGAGGATGATAAGTGTTCTAGTATGCCGTCGAATACTAGGGATTCCATAATTTTTGAAGGTATGGAGAGAAGGGCCACTGGTCGGTAGCTTGAGGGTTCACTGCGTCGACCTCCTTTGAAAATTGGTGTGATGTGGGCCAGCTTCCATATTTCCGGTAGTTTGCCTCTGCTTAGCGAGTGTGAAAACATCACGCTAAGTGGTGTCGCCAGGATTGAAGCTGCTTCCCTCAATACAGCGGAATGAACCATGTCCGGACCAGGAGAAGTGTCTTTCCTTAGGTTCTGCAGTTTACGGAGCACCAGGTCAGCACTCAGGTCCACTTCGGAAAGTCCTGTACAGGTGCAGGTGAAGCTTTCGTCAGTATGGTTGATGTGGGTCAGCTGGAATGTCCGGGAGTATTGTCCAGCCAAAAGGTTAGCGGCATCACTATCGTTATTGGTCGGGCCATTAGGACCAAGCAGTTGGGAAACTCCAGTTTTGCCTTGTCGAAGAGAAGCTGCATAACTGAACAAGCTTTTCGGATTGGAGACGAATCTATCGATAAGCTTGGTCTGGAACTGAAGCCTGTCTTCTCTTAATGCCTTTGTGCATATGTTCCTTATATGTTTGTATTGCCTGTACGTGCCGTTGTTATCAGTTCGTTTATATTCAGCCCAACAGTGCCTTTTGCGGCTTAGCAAACGACGAGTGCGGTTCTTGATGAATGGAGGTTGCTTGTAGCTTTTTGGGACCATTTTAGGAACTGAATGCTCAGTAGCACATAAGATCGTGTGCAGTAAAAAATCCCAATGAGCATCCACTTCAATTTGAGGGTGAACATCCCAATCCACCTGTTGTAGATAGTCCTGTAAAGCTAACACATTCAACCGTTTGAAGTTCCAGCGCTTGTTGCTAGTAGGATATCTTAGCTCCGTTTTGCTGACAAAGCTGAATGATAAGACGGCGTGATCACTTTTCCCCAGGGGAGCCAGGATTGAGAGGTCGTCAACTAGGAATTCTTCATTTGTGAATACCCAGTCTAAGCGTGACGGCGTCTGACTGTTTCTCCAACGGGTTGGCGACTTCACGTTTTCGAATAATCCCAGGTCGCCGATAAGGTTGAAGAACAGAGCTTCAGTAGAGTTGGCACCACCAATGTATGTATGTTCCACGAAGTTGATTCTAGGGAGATTGAAATCCCCTAGAATCAGGATATGAGAGAATCCGAGACGCGTAGAGCGAGTTAATCCTTCCAGCAGACGATTGTCATATTCGATGTCGGCAGTGGGCTTCCTGTAAACGACCCCAACTAGGCACCTCGAGGTGGTAGATAATCTTACTGAGCACCATACTGACTCGTCAAGATTGTGAAACTCTTGGTTGTGAAGTTGGTGCGCATCCAGGCATGACCGTATGTATAGTGCTACCCCACCCCCCATTCCTGTTTTTCTGTCGTTGCGAAATAAAGACATCCCAGTTATTGCTAACTCTTGGTCCGTAAACTGAGACATTATCCAAGTTTCGGATATTCCTATCAGATGGGCATCATTAGCATTGCTAAGTTCACGTAGCTCATCCATTTTGTTTGGCAAGCTCGCGGCGTTCGTGTATAGGCAGTTTATGCTTTCAATTTGGAACGCGTGAGCTTCTTCTTGTTTGTCTATATGAGCCGTGTGTGAGTGGACAGGTAGCCTACCTATACGATATTTACCGAGTTGGTAGTCCCTGTCCTTTACACGTTTTTTTATGATCAAGACAGTCCACGAGTGGAATTGTCAGCTCCAGCTTTCGTTTGTGCTTGATCCTGCTGTCGTGGGACCTATCCGGATGCATATGGATGCCAGTTGGCAACCGACGTCTATTGGCACGAAATGCTTCCAGAGTTGCAGCCGCCATGTGGGAGGAGGGGAAGGTTATCTTCAATAGCCGGGGCCTAGAGTCTCCGTCTCTCTTGGCCAGTCACATTACCTGTTGGGTCAATATGTTCTTGAGTTTTAAGGAATGCTTGATGAATTTCCATTCCCGAATATCAGAGTTTGCTTGAGTTGGGTTCATATTTTCCGGTACACCTTGCACAATGATATTTCGTCCACGGAAAAACGCCTCGCGAGATTCCTTAGGGATGTTCCGGATGAGATTTCGTTCAGAATACGGTATGTCGGGCAGTATTCTTACGTTCCCATCGGACTTCAGTAAGTGACTGGCTAGCAGGACGTCCTCTACGTCGGAGGCATTCTTAAGTTTAACACGAAGCAGCCTCGGGTGGTTTAATTGGTTAGAGTCCTTCCCCCGAGTGAGCCGTGTGACGGTCAAAGGCTCTATTCTAGGGAGTTCAAGCCTCTTGTTTAATTCTCCCCAGAGCATCCTATCCTTTTTGTCCTGCAAACTGAGAGGGAGGTCGGGGTTGTCAATAAGGTTCATGATTATGACAGAGTCGTCACGAACCGCAATTGATTTCCCAGGTTTTCCAGGGCGTCTAGGTTTGGTATCTTGTTGTTTGGATGTCGAGGCGCGTTTTCGATTCCTGGGCTCAGTGATGACCGGGCGGACAGTCTTGGGTGTAGACTGTGCGGCCAAAGCATCAATTGATTTCCGCACGATCCTTGGGACGTTCAGTTTCGGCGGGGACATTTGGGCTTTATTACTCCTGTTAACATGAGTCCATCCACCTACAGGATTTTTGGGAACCACTGTCTCATTCAAGGACCGTTCCCTGGGGGACCCAAGTTTACTGAGGGAGTCGATGACAGTCGATGTTAAGATGGTGCTGAGTTTCAGCACATCATCACTCGTGCTGTTAACAGCACCGTCGATAACCGACCTGTCAGTATCCTTTTTCTTATTTGCCCTATGCGTTCCAGCTTTGTTACCCGTCATGATGCTATCATTTACCGAATTCTTAGACAACTTATCTCTCAGACCTGTCGGTAAAGTAATGATAGTACCCAACATAACTACCGTATTGGTGTTGCAGGTAACACATACCCACCTACGATCAGACTTGCTGAGTCTGCTATAGGCTGCTGCTGTTAGATCTGTACATGCCTCATGGAACCAACCTTTACAGTTGTCACATTGCATGCCAGATGTAACGGCAAAACGGCAACCAGGTCTCTTGCATGAATTTTTCATGGCTAGTGATTTAGACTGTCTTAAAAATACAAGCAGTAAATTTAGGACCGTTAAAAAACACACAGTAAACAAAAACTGGCAAAAATGTATAAAAACAGTTAACGATAAGCTAAAGCTAGCCTTTACGTGAAAACTATAAAAAAACCGATA
This sequence comes from Schistosoma mansoni, assembly GCF_000237925.1. Taxonomy (NCBI): domain Eukaryota; kingdom Metazoa; phylum Platyhelminthes; class Trematoda; order Strigeidida; family Schistosomatidae; genus Schistosoma; species Schistosoma mansoni. The sequence goes on along the minus strand of NC_031502.1, from coordinate 36,442,038 downwards.
GTGAGCTGAGGCAAAACCACAGTTAACTATTAATTTGAGTGAAACACAAAAAAGGAAGTAATCTACCGAACGTATAGCTCAGAATAGATTCTTTAGATTGGAAATGGTACTTTTGTTGCGTAAGAACACAGCAAAAGTTTGAGAAATGTAAATCACGTTAGGACTAAACTTCCCGTTCGAATAGCGCGCAGTCGGAAGATATATTTGATAGATTATCAACATATCGAGAAGTGACTGATCTGAACTGGCTAGCGATCGTGGGTGAAGTTGAGCACTGCGTTTCCACTCGTGATCTGGTGAGGATACATAACCGAGCACCTTCAGCTAGGTGAGCCCATTGAAACTAAAGTGGTTAGCATCCAATGTCGAACACATACAAAGCTATTGATTTTGGGGATTTATTTACCGCTACAGATCACCCCGGCCCCTAGTGGGGTAGTGATGACCCTACGACGTGGCCAGCTAGAAGTTTAAACCCAACGAGTTTGTCGTTGGTAAACACTCTTCTGATAGCGTGCTATGTTCAGCAGAGTCTGGTCATCTTTCCTCACTATAAGGGGCCATGAAGTACGACGTAGCAATAAGGAAACAAAGTACAAAGAAAATTTCGGTTCCTCGTAAACTTCATCGTTCTTTTTATCGTCTTTTCCAGCCGTCCTGAGAAAGAAAAAAATAATATATTAGAGCAAGTCGAAATACACTCGTACGCGCGTAAAGCGGGGTAAGGAAAGGTAAATAAACTCTAACACATGAGATGCCGCAAAAGCGATTTTTGAAGGATTTTTTTGGGATTTTTAAAGAAAAAGAAATTAAATATACACATGTTAGCGAAAAATTCCGTTTTTTTGGAATAAATGTATAGGTATAAGCACACAAAATTTTTTAATTATATATAATAGAAAGGAAAATCGAGATAAGGCAAAATGTTATCTGGTGTCTTGAGTGCTATAGTCGTTTAAATGTTTTGGAAATCTTACCCTCCTTCCAGAACGTGTTGTTTTGAGTCTTTTTTCAGATACTGCCAAGGTATTATCGTGAGTGATGGCTATCGGATGAGGTGTCGTAAATGTAGTAGTCGTGTCTTTCGGCTGTACGTAAGAAAAATCGACGTGGATAAGGTTTCCTTTTAATTGCTCTGCTTTGATGCAGTCAATGCTGATGCTATCGACTAACAAGCACTTAAGTTTGCGCTGAAGAACTTTGAAGGCTCCTTTGTATGCTGATTTGGGCGGTCATCCATGTAAGTAGTGATGTACAAAGATGTGTGTACTATATCGTAAGTCAAGTTGAACGAAAATATCAGTTGATTGCGGTCGAGTGGAAACAGGTTTAACTGAACGCTTTGCTTTTGTAAGCATGCTCTTGTAGGGTTTGAGATCCATATTGATTGAAGACGACGAATGATCCACGAATTCTCCTGAAAGTCAAAGTATTGTTTCATAAACGAGTTGAGCTGCCATGTGTCCAATGTCCACGCAGGTTAAGAGATAAGAGCATCCATTTGAATCTGGTAAAGGTCCAACCAAATGCAGATGAACATCATCGAAACGAGCATCAGGAGTTCTGAATGAGCCTAAGGGACATTTGTTGTGTCTATTCACCTGAGATTTCTGGCAGTTCACACAGGAGCGTGCCCACTCCCTCACGTCTTTATTCATACCAGGCCAGCAAAAGCGTTCGGCTATAAGCTTGATGGGTGCACGAACACCTGGATGAGAAAGATTGTGCAACGTATTGAAAACGTTGCGTCGATAATGTTTTGGTACGATTGGACGATCCCTACCTGTAGATGTGTCACATAGTAAGGTTTCCTTACCTGTTCCCATCTGCTTAATACGTAGTTTTAGAGTTGTCGAGGATAACTCGTGCTGAAGATCAGTGTCTTTTTTTGAAGCTGAGCGAGTTTAAGAAGGTCGATTCCTTGGAAACTGTTCAAGGAACTTATTCGAGACAAGGCGTCCTGAGACTACATTGTTTCCTCCAGAAATGTGTTGTATGTCTGAAGTAAACTACGGAATTTAGTCCAATCGTCGAGACTCACGAGGTGAGTACTTGTCTGACGATGAGCTTGAAGAGAAAGTAAGGGGTTTATGATCAGTAAAACGGTGAGTTCTCTGCCTTCGATAGAGTGTGGAAAATGCCGTACAGCACAATACATAGCTAGGAGTTTCCTACCGAACGTGCTGTACCTAGATTCAGTGTCTAGCTATCGTCTTGAGGAAAATGCAAAACGTTGCCAGGTGTGGTTAATCCATTGTTGTAAGACTCCTCCGATTGCTGAGTCGGATGCACCTACTACGATACTAATGAGCGTTTGAGTGTCCTGATGTGCCATCATGGTTGCCTTTGCGATAAGTTCCTTAACCGTGGAGAATTCTTTTCGCACTGTGTCGTCCAGATTAATAGATTTCTCATTTCCACGAAGTTGAGCAGTTGGCGGTTTCATAAGGGACGCGCATCTTGGTATGAGCCGTCTTCAGAAACTTGCAAGGCTGTTAAATGTGCGCAATCGCTTAATCGTGGTCGGTTCTGGGTAATCCAGAATGGCCGCCACTTTGCTTCTAAGGGGTCGGATGCCTTGAGCATCAATGGTGTGTCCTAGGAAATCTAAGGAGTCGGTTCCGATTCGGTATTTCTGAATGTTTACAGTAATGCCATGCTTTTGAAGTCGTTCAAGCACAATGTTCAGATGCTGGAGATGAGATTCTCTACCGGGACTTGCTATCAGCAGTCATCAACATACAGATGCGCGAAGTTGAGACCTCGAAAAACGTCATCTATGAACTTTTGAAAAGTCTGGGTAGCATTTCTTAGGTCGAAAGGCATTCGCAAAAGTTCGTAGAGTCTGAAGGGAGTGATAATAGCCGTTTTTGGATTATCGTCAGTAACCATAGGGATTTGGTTATAGGCTTTAATCAAGTCGATTTTCGAAAAGACAGTTGTACCTCTCGATGTAGCTGTCAAATCGTGATTGGAGGCAAAGGGTGACGATCGGAGATGGTTTTCGCATTCAAACGCCGATAATCACCAGCTGGACGTTTTCAGGGATCATGTGGTTAAATTCGTTTTATACCAACAGCAGCTTTTCTGGAGCCAGTCGGCGTGCTTTCGAGAATACAGGTGGTCATGTAGTCGTGATGTGATGTGCAACATTGCTGGTTACACATGGCAATTTCGGTTGTGTGTGCTATATACCCGAGTACTTATCTAGTAATGGTTGATAGAATGGGTATATTGTGTGCCTAATTGTGACTGGAGATAATCTGCAACCGAAAAAAGAAGTTACGCAAACAGATAATTTAGTGTTTCCGTCTACTAGCCTCCGTTCGCACTTATCGATGAGTAGATCATGATGTTGTAGGAGGTCTATACCAATGATTGGCTTAGAAACATATGCAGTGATTAGGTTTGCATAAGCCCACGTTAAGGTAAACATACGTTTTACCATATGTGGCGATTGATTCTCCGCTTGCCGCCTGTAAGTTTTAAACAAAATCGTGAAGCCGGTCGTTAGAATTTGCAGGGAGAACGCCAGTATCGAAGAGGTGGAGAACTTTCGTTATAACGTATAACATACCCCTGTGTTCGCTGGCTACGGTTGCCGTTGATACCAGCACCAGTCATGTTTCATCCGTCTCTCGTGGTCTGGAGACAGATCACCTACGTGAAGTGCCTCTTCGCGGGGTATGTGACCGTTCACGGTCATCACAAAATCTAAGATAACGTGTTAGTATATGACATGATTCCGTAATGTTATTCTAGGTCATTGGGGGTTTTCTCCGACTGAAAGGACCTCGGTGTTAGAAAATTTCGTGATTTCTGTGGTGCAGTTGGCAGATGCAGCCAGCTCGTCTACGGTGTTGTTTTGAAACGAGACCAACACAGCCCTCCTCTGTTGAGGTAACTTGGATAAGAAAAGTTGTCTAAATATGCCACCATAGAAAGTTCTTGGCCGATGACCTCGCTCATTCTCAGCAGCATGTCTGTCAGAGAACTATGTTGCGGGTCGACATTATTAGGGATTTGATATAACCTTTGTCGATCTGTTGGATCTCCACGTTTCAGAATGAACCGTTTCAGAGTTTTGTAAGGTTCCCAAACATCACTAGTAAACATACTGGGTGATACGTACCTGTTGAATTCGCGCGGTAGTGCCCTTACTACTGCGAGGAATTGTGCTCGCGGATCAGTCATGCCGTGCTCGTAGGAGTCGGCTTCTGAGTAACAGAACCAGGCTTGGATATTGTCTGGCCAGAAGGGCATTAGTTGAAACGAAGGTGGTGGCGTTGTCTTTAATTTAAGTGCTACGGGTGTCTGTTTCGTCATGGCGAAATATCAAGTACGAGAATGAATGAGGAAAAAGTATATGTATCCGAAAACTAGAAAGAAATATATATATGTCGCAATACATAAAACTTAAAATAAAGCAATGATTAGTGAAATTCCATAAAGGAACAGAGATAGTGAGCGCGAGAACACCTAATGGGTATGGTATGACTCAACCATGCAGGCGTGGCCACTCTATGTTACTTCTTCCCTTTTCATGAAATATACATATTTTTTTTATGTTCAGCCCAAATTCGTTCTTCAGTTGTGCTATGCATCTTCCACTTAGGACGAGCCAGTACATAATAGGCACCACCCTCTAACAATGTTGTTGAATATTTCTCAACAGACTTGCCGGGAGAATGGTGGTGTTGCACAGAAAATCCTTCGTATCCATTTTTCGTGTCCCATATACCCACTTGAGATCTGTGGTGGATCACAGTAAAAGAGCTTATTCAAGATATCACTATACGCACAACTACTAATAATATGCCGATAGATATTAGCACAACGAAATGAAGTGTACGTTTATGATTAAAACCTAGTGGTAACAAATGGAACTTACAACAAAATGGTATATTCGGTGCAAAATGATGACAACCGTTATGAAATGAGTGTTGTATATGAACTTCTTTTGAGGCAAAAACCACAAATGAGTTCACCTGATTAACAAATGTTCCTCTGAACGCGATAGCATCGACGGTGTGATGAGAACGTTTAAATCCTATGGTATTATTCAATAGTGATCCGGGCCTAAACCCCAACTTTTTGTAAATGGCCTAAAAGGGCGTTATAACCCTATTCCAACTTTCATTTGAAGGCTTTGTCAGTAAAGTAAAAGGACAGACTACAGAGATAGTGTCTATTTTTATAACGGCAGTAGTATGTATCGGTGCAACTACACTTGTGTCCGTTTCTGCAATTTAAACATAGAAGCAATAGATATTGAATCTAAATGCAGTTACATATAAAGTGTCACATACAAAAAAGTGATCTTTATTTTGTTACAAAAGTCATTCAATGTACATGTCACCACGGATCTGACTTACTAACTTCGTTGTAAACAGTTGTTGTGAGATCTGTGGATGCCCGATCAAATCAACCTTCACATTTTCCACACTACATACCACAATAATAGGAAAATGGCATCTAGGTCGCTTACGTGTGGTCTTAGTTACCACGGCTAAATATTCTAGGAAAGTTTTATAACAGTGAAAATAAAGTATACCCAAAACGGATAAAGTGGGAACAAACGAGTAGTATAGAGTGTTAGGATTTACTAAAATTAGCCTCCTAGCGAGTAAAACAGTAAAAAACTGAACTATACTTTGAGACAAAACTACATTCAATTACTAAGACGAAAATCGGAGCGGAAAGTGGTTTACTGAACTTAAGGCTTAGAACAGACTCTTGAAGTCACAGATTCAAATGGTTTAAATGGTTGTGGACGGAATAGAAGAAGCTTTCGCTTGACAGGCTTTCGTGTATAGTGGCAGTAGATCACCAATACCTCCAGGCAGGGACCTAGGTATATTAACGACAATAGAGTAAAAAGTAACTCGTAAATCATAATAGGATATTATCCTTAGTCCTTAAGAATAGGTCAAGTTTCCTCTTAAAGGACTCTTGGGAAGTCATTTGGACTAGCTCAGCCGGCAGAGAACTTCAGCATTTGATTACTCTTGAGGAGTACAAGTAGTGTCTACAGTCCGTTCTGCTATGTTGTGTCTCCAGTTTCTGGGTGTTACCTTTTAGATTAGTATTGTGACTAAGCTTAAGTAGATGTTTAAAAGGATGTCCAGAAGTGTTAAGGATACTGCAAGCCATTAGAAGGTCACCCCTAAGACGCCTATACTCTAATGGGTAGATGTTAGGTGATTGGAGGCGCTATTCATAAGGTTTGAATTTGAGTCCCCGAACTGATTTCAAACCCGCCCGCCGTTTCGTTTTACCGATTTTGAACGGCCTGACACGAGGCGGTCATTCCGTGTTTGAGTTGTTGAGGGTCGGTTGTTTTGTCCTTTGGGTTGCACGAATATCAGGTTTTCTCGTATTTGCGTCGTTTTTGTTGTAGTAAGTTCACGAAATCAATGCAAAAAGCGTTTATTCAGCTTCCTCTGTTTTGTAGTGTACGATTCGGCTCTTTTGTTGCTTCGTAACTTGACCTGGGATACCAATTACCCTACTGAACCTCACTCTCCTTGTTTAAAATTTATAGGGGTTCACAAAACTGCGTATTGAGAATAAATTAACAGTAAAAGATACTCTGAATTTGTGTGGATCGTTGTTTTCTGCAAGAATTAAGACGACATGACGAGTAACCGCTAAGTCATAAATGTTTGTAGTCCTTTCTTCATTTATAGAAGTATTATCGCATGAAATAGCTGTTTTTTTAATAATTAACGAGTGTTGTTTGTAGTGATTTATGTTCCAGAGACATTTCGGTCGACTTAAGCGAGGTGTTTCAACGCATAATACTGAGCAGGCGTTTTGGAAGTCGTATTAAATTCGATGGAGTGTTTAAGGAGTTCCAAAAAGTGTGGATGCATAATTCTATCCCTTCTTAGACTGCCCACACTCATTACATTCATGGCGAAAGTAAACTGCTGAAGGACGTGAGATTTAAGTACAGTTTTGTGGTGTTTCATTGCACATTTGGTCATAGGCGTAAACCATAAGGTCCATCAGTGAATAAAAAACCGTGAGAACTGTAACTAACGTGTGACGTTTATGGTCTAATTTTCGAAACTGCCAATCAAGGTTCCGTGTGAAGTTGGACGGTGATGAACATGTCATAAAGTCATACAAGATGCTTCACAATCTTCCGTGTGGTAGTTCATGGATGGTTTGTGATCCATGGACCAGAAGGTTGTCCTCAGAAGAAAAAGAAAATTTGAAGTCGGCGATACTACAATCAGCATCAGCAGATGAATTAATCGAAAGTATGAAAGATTGAACTGGTAAGCAGGTTACTGCTGCTGATGTGAAAACAATGAAAGCTGAACTCTCCACAGGTTATTGTCTAAAAGTATATTTCAGGTTTCTGTACACGACTGCAAGTATTTGAAATATTGCGGCGAAACGGTGAGCTGAGGGAGTATTCAGAAAATGGATATGTTACTAGAATCTGCTTTAGTTCTTATGAGCAAATAGAATTATATAAAAATGCCCAGAAGTAGTTTGCATTGATTCTACTTACAACACCAATAATAAAAAGTATTTATGTTTTTTTCCAATTCCGCTTTGTAGATATTCTTTATTCCAGTTAGTAATAACCGATAATTTTGGACGGGGACGTCCTGTTCTGTTTGCATTGACAAAAAAAGAATTTCGAGCGGATGTAACGTGGATCTTGGATAAACTTAGAGAAATTATGGAGAATACGTCGAATACGCAAGCTTTTGTTATGGCCAATATGATAATTAGAAGTATTTGAATTGTAGTATAAACTAGTAATCCCCGGAATAACGCAATGTAATCAAGAAGTATTAGATGAGCCCGAACGAATGTATTGTATTTTGAATTCAAAATTACAACAGTCATCAATACGAAGAAGTCATTGATTTATTTAAACATCACAATCGCTCACGAGCGAAAAGCGCGGTAGTCCGCATTACACACAGTAGTGCGAATATAATTTTATGAGCCTTTCATTTATGTCGCGCTTTTCGTAAAAAGGTACAGTAATTGCGATTTTCATGAAATCGCCTTTAGACTCGTGACAAAATCTTGAGAACTTACTTTAGTAGGTTAGTAACCGCTGAAACTGTTGGAAGGTATTACGTGAAATATATTTATTCTGTAGATTTAACCAGTACTTCAGAATTATTAACCAAAGTGACAAGCAAATAGGTCATTATCTTCACCGATTCTGGATGCCTCGTAAAAATTTGTGGGCCGCAGCGTTCACCGGAACTGTTTTGACGCTCGGTAACAACACTAACAATCGTGCAGAGTCATTAAATCGTCAACTGAAGAGAAACATACACAAAAGCGACGGCTTGCATAAGTGTATGTACAAGGTTTTTAAGAGGAATGCACTAACATTAGCAAGGAGAACTGTTGAGGAAACGATAATAGCCAGCAGATGCTGTACGCACAGTGCCCCAAGACGATTGCTTCCGTTGATTAACCTACTAACTCCTTTTGCACGGACGAAGGTTTTATTGGAACTGAAAAAATGTGTTTCTTTAATATTGAATACGAAAATGGTGACTGGTTGTTCATGATTGACTGTGGCAAGCATTATGAAGTGGATGCAGGCACTTGCGAGTGCAATTGTCGAACATTTATGACTTGTCGATATTCTTGTCGTCATATACTACTGGCATATGTAAAAAGACGAACTCTTACAGGTAAGCTTAATCAATTATGAAATAAATAAACTGATAAGCTCATCACATTCTTAGACCATGCAGCCGATGGAAGTCAAATGGCGCACATAACTTCCATTATAATACAACAACATCATTACCGAGACGGAGTAAAGAGTATATACGGATTCAAAGAAGCCAAAAAATCCACAAACAACAGGTAATTGAAAAACATGGTGAACACTTCGCCATGAAGGTGGAGAAAAAAGTAGACAATTTTTACTGAAGAATTATCAATAACTAGGTCACACTGAAATTTCTCAAACATTTCTCTTCGTGCAGCCCTCTTTACGATCAGTATATTCGGATGAATAATTGGAGTGGCATTGTTTCCTAATCACATGGTCTCCGGAGCCAAGCATATAATAACTGAAAAGATGTTTATTCGATATATAACACTTGGGGAAGGTCGGTAGTGGTGGGCGTGGAGACATTCATTCAATCGAATGGCATGACTCAGTATTGCAGACGTGCCCATTATGTTTAACTTATTTATATTCACAATAAATATATTATTCTATCCCAAGCGTAAATGTGTTCTCCAGAAGTACTAAGTATTATTGTTAGTCGTCAGGATACGATGAGTCAGTATAGATAGTGATGCGATTTCCACGTAAGATCTTACAGACTAGGCAATCGAACGATAAATTTACCGTTTTCGGACAATGTCTATTATCAAAGTAGTATTAGTACCGAACTAAACTATACATATACTAACAATATTTATAATGCAAAGAACTGTACAGTTGTTATATTTATATTATATTTAGATAACTCATTAGATGAATAAACGCGGTAGTAGTCAATATAAAACACAGTTATCGTCAATGTGTAAATTATTTCTCAGCATAAACTTCCATATTCAGAAATTCGCCAAGTTGTTCACCTGCATAGACTTGATTATTACAAAGATTTGAGCCTATCAATTAGTTGATAGAAGTTATAAGTTGTACAACAGAAAACGTATGAATAGTTTGCTGACTGCAATTCTAAAAAACAACAAATCAATCGTGAAACAAACGATTAAACTTCGTTATCAGTATCAAATTCAACAAGTAAATGAAATAGCAACTGATAGGACGTACCTCTAAGTGTCTTACTTGCTGTAAACAGTGCTCTTCATTTTCTAACCTTCCAACAATTTCATCTAGTTATTTGATAATAACAAAAAAACTTCAGACACCAAATGAAGGGACTCACAAACTTTGATTAATTATATGAAATTTGAGAAAAATCCAATTACAACGTTCATAATACTGTTAGCAGTTCACTGTTTATTTACAATAATGAAATAGCTGGTAAGCACTATTTAGCGATTACTCGTCAACGTGCATTAAAACTTTATTTATGATTTGGTCAGTGATTTCGGATTCTGTTAACAGAAATTTATATTTTAACCCTATACGAGACATCATAAACTACTATAATCTACGGCATGTTTTAGTTACCATGCTCATAACAAACACGCATCGCTTTACTTAAGAAGAGTATTTGGCTAACTTATGTGGCACTTACAGTAATGTTCTACACAATTCCTGTATAAATTCAGAAAGCGGGCAGAAAAATTTATCAACGCCAATTGTTACTTACATAATTTTTCTTTCTCACATTACGTAATTGTATATCAGTCCAGTTGACAACGATGATACTTATCATGGATAGAACCGTTTACGGCTGTACATTAATAGTTCATATCGTAATGTAGCACGTTATATATTGACGTTCACTTGGAAGCAGAAGCGATCTGAAACAACAACACTACAGTCAGGACCGGTAAGTGCCGTTGAAGTAAGAACACAGTGTACTGGCACAACAGATACATTTTTAAAATTGAAAGACACGGTTCGAGTACAAAGGGGGAAACTTACTACATAATGGTTTTATTCATTGTTCTGCTGGTACAAGTCGCGTAGGGCTTCTTCCTCTTTTTCCAGCGCGTTTACTCTTTGTTGCCTTGTAATGTATAACAAACTCGCATTAGAAACGTCGCATGGAATGATTTTTATTATTATTACAATTTTCATGAATAGTTTGACACTCAATTGCTTCAATCTACAATTTATAAACAACTACCAACACCAATGTTCATCACTATCATAATAAGGGAGGTGAGTCATATGTAAATTATTTTACAGCTTCTTTTTGCTTGAAACTACAATTTCGGTCTATTTTTGACTTGATAAATGGTGAATTTCACTTGCATGAGTTTGCATTGTCACAAATTAACAAATTAGGCTGACTAAACATTCACTCAGGTTGTGAGCAACAAATACGTCAGGCAACCAATAGACTGAAATAAACGCCATGTAACAAGCACAAATATTACAAAAATTGACATATGACGGAAAAATTCTGTGATTAGCTGATAAATAACGACATTACAAATCCGCGACAGTAAGTAACATGTCGGCGAGAATCAAGATATGACTTTTCGACCATGCTGTCATATATGGTTGACCCTATCAAAAGCTTTTGAGAAATCAAGGTAGTTGATGTCAACCATCCTCTCGCGGTCAAGGATGCTTGTCCATCTGTCCACTGCAGTCAGCAGTTCGGCTATGCAGGAGTGACCATTCCTGAAACCATGCTGTTGGGGTGAGAAGTTTAAGGATAATCAGTGTTCGTGTATACCATCGCATGTCAGGAACTCCATAATTTCTGGAGGTATAGAGAGAAGAGCCACCGGTTGGTAACTCAAAGGTTTGCCACGTCGACCTCCATTTAAAATTGGTGTGATGTGAGCTAGCTTCCAAATTTCCGGTACTTTGCCTTGGGAACATCACGTCAAGCGGTGTTGGCCATATACAGGTCAGGAGAAGTGTCTTTCTTAGGTGCTGCAGTTTAGGGAACACCAAGTCGGCACTCAGGCTCACTTCGGAATGTCCTGTACAGTTGCAGATGAAGCTTTCATCAGTGTGGTTGATGTGGGTCGGTTGAAATGTCCGATAGTATTGTTCAGTCAAAAGGTTAACGGCATCCCCGTCGTTATTGGTCGAACCATTAGGACCAAGCAGTTGGGAAACCCCAGTTTTGGCTTGTCGAAGAGAAGCTGCATAACAGAATAAGCTTTTCGGATTGGCGAAAATTTGCCACAAGTTTTATTTGGTACTGAAGCCTGTTTTCTCTTAATGCCTTTGTGCATATGTTCCTTATATATTTGTAATGCATGTACGCTACTTTGTTACTAGTTCGTTTGTATTCAGCCGAAGAGTGCCTTTTGAGGCTTAGCAAACGAAGAGTGTGGTTCTTGTTGATTGTAGGTTGCTTATAGCTTTTGGGGACCGTTTGAGGAAGTGAATGCTTAGTAGCACATAAGAGCATGTGCAATAAGAAATCCCAATGATCACCCACTACAAATGGACGGTGAACATCCCATACCACCTGTTGTAGATAGTCCTGTAAAGCTGACACATTCAATCGTTTAAAACTCCAGCGCCTGATGTTGGTGAGATAACTTAGCTCAGTTTCATGCAGTTAGTTCCCTTTATGAATTTAAATAAAGACAGAACAGTTTTGCTGACAAAACTGAAGGATATAATGGCGTGATCGTTTTTCCCCAGGGGAGCCAGGATTGAGAGGTTATCGCCTAGGAATTCTTCATTTGTAAATACTCAGTCTAAGCGTGATGGCGTTTGACTGGTACTGATTTCTGCTCTCAGACTCATTTAAACTTTGAGAGATCTAAAACTTGTTCTTGAACCGCATGTGAAGTTCGGTGAAAATGGTATTATAAGAAGTAATATGAAAAGCACATTAATTTCCATATAATCTGTGGTTTATTAATTCCAAGTTGTTTGAATCGTCAGTGAGGGTTAGTTTCAACATGAAGTTTTTGATTGGTAGGTTTGTAGCACGTTATGATAGCGTTTACTTAGAAGCAGAGGCGGTCGTGTAACAAATCACAAGAGTAAGACCGTGGGAGTTGACTTGCGAGCAGTCTGCTTTTTACGTGCCATCCTTAAATATCAAGAGACAATGACATTAGACACCACTACATGATCTGATTTAATTACGTTCTTGGGACGATATGTCGGTATGGTCACTTTACCGATTTGTGCTTAGCCTTAACTACATGTATAACGAATTTTTGGTCGACTCCAAGTATTACATCTCAAGTGAGTGTGGAGCATACTAAGAATTCATGTAGGAAAGAGTGTCCCAAACAACCAATAAAACGGAAAATGCGATGGGAAATAATGGGGAAATGCGTCAAAATGTCCGCTTTTTCATCTATCAGGGGGAAATAATGCGAATTTTCTCTTTTATATCGCTCTGCGTTCCAAAATCGCTCCAAATTGTCTGCATTTCGCCTATATACACACCGTTTTATGTAATTTTGCATCCACTCTGAAGACACCTTTGTCATACCCCAAACATCTGTGTTCGCCTTCAGTCCCACAACACAGCATAGGAAAAGCGGAGTGTATGTAAAATGTGGTATAAGTTTAAAAAAATGTATTAAAAAGAAAAAGCGTATTGTTGTACAGCGCTATGAGTAGTTGGCTAGTTGATGCTAGAGCATCAATCTTTATATTTCAATTGCAATTGTCAGGCGCCAGTGTCATTTGGAAAGATCTACAAAAGAAAGAGCAGGTGGTGTTTCATTATTAAGGTGGTGCACTTAATTCCAAATGCATTTAAAATCAAACAGGCTTTCTCAAATAAAAAAGTAAGCACATTTTCTAAGAACAATTTATTGAAAATGGAGTTGGACAGGAAAAGCATTTCACGGATTATTTCTTTTCCTAACGCCTGTTCGACTACTGAGAATCAAAACAATCTTGTAACTTCTAGAATGTAAAGAAAATTATGTTACTATATCTGAATGACTTGTTTTTGCATAACTAACTACTTGAAACTGGACTTACGGTTATGCTCGTTAACATTGAAAACCCTACATATAGAGCAGTAGATAATAGTAATCACTTTGAATCCGTACTTACGTGTTCTTTCTTCCTCCGATAACGATTTTGTACCTTGTCTCTCATGTCATGAAATCGACTTTTCCCTTTAAATAACCGACATGAATGCGAAGAATCGACATTTTTCCTTTATTTACTCTTTCGTTCGCTTTATTGGTTGTTTGGGGTTCGTTCACCGTCACAGGTCTGAGTAAGCCTAAACACTAATTGGGATGACGATACATATCATTCTCGTTCTCAGTTTCGACTGAAACATTAGTCAGAATTCACAAGAATATTCACAGCATTGGGGTAGTAATAACGTCCGCGCTGTAAGCTAAAAGTTTGATTGTCTCATACTGAAATCCGGAAAGGGTAGAAAAGCTACCAATAAATCCGTGGTTTTTAAACAAATTACCAGATAACAGGGTCCTATTATAAACAAAATGACAAGTCGCGCAAGCTTTTCCTACGTATTTCTAATTTCTCTCTATAGAACATATCCAAGTAAAAAAGCAAACGCGTGTACAGTAAATGAATAATATTATTCAGTATAAATGGTTACATAACCTCGAAATCATGTTAGTACATCCTCATTACGAACCGTTTAATCACTAGATGACTTCTAAAATAAAGTTAGAGTCAGCCCGTTTAGCGGAGTTATATTTCAGCATGTGTAATATTAGTAAATTACCACAAAAAGTAAAACAGTTGTTAAAATGGTACCGTGCACCTAAAGAACGGGAAAATTTTACATGCATTATCTTTCCTTCTGTGGTAATGCATATTACTTAGAATTTGGGGAACCACAAATAATGGATTCGCCTGCTCCACTGCAAACTATTTTGAGCCATGTCATTCAAGATCCAAGTACCGTCGGTTACAATAATCACGAGGACCCCAACCAGCTAGTATATACACCTACCAACGCAGTTCACTCCAGTTGCTAATGGTTACATGGACTGATCCTATCTCTTGGTCTAGTCACCCCCAGCTTTAGCTGCATGTAAATTTTGCATAAAACATGATAATATGTTACGTTTCACCACGTCAGCGTGAAACTTTGCATTTGATGATAGACCAGTTACCATCTGAATCAAACGTTTTCTTGAGGTCCATGTTTACGAAGCTGTCGGGATACATACACATTTTCGTTAGCAAGCCACTGGCTTGCTGCAACGATTATCTGCTTTCCCGAAGAATTGATGACAGCAAACTGTTTAGCTGTAAGGAATTTAAAATTTAGAAATTAGTTTACTAAAATTCCTAACATTAGTTAGAGAATAGGGAGTTTATTTACGAAAATATGTGTATCAACGAAGGGATTACTACTTTGATGCGAATATTTGAAAGAAGATTTGATAGAAATTAGGCACTGAGTATGTGAAAGACATTTATTACGTTGTTTACACAGTTAGCAGAGAAAAATATGCAGCAGACATTATCGACAGAAACCCATACGTACTCATGACTAACTGCAAAGCCCATAAATATACCTATCCTTATTACTGCAGCACCAAGAATGATAGCTCAGTTAGCCTGATAGTTTCTTCTAGTTGTTTTTCCCTTGCCGTAATTGCATCTCTTGATAAATATTACTGTCAGTTTATCTAGTTTTCAGCAATAAGGATAAAACGTCGGTCCTTGCAGTATGTTTCTCATTGGAGATCCAGTTTCTCCTTTAAAATGTTACTCGAAGGTCTGTTACTATTTACTTCTTCTGCATGTTCTAGTCGTTAACCGCTCTGTAAGAAAGACTAAACCCTAACCCGGGTCTATTCGATCATGGTTTCGAAATCCTTTTTTAGTGTCCACAGGGATGTTTAGTTCTAGAAAGAGCAAGAAGATAAAACATGTTTGTAACCAAGTCGTCGTTCAAGACACAGAATCTTAATGTCACATCTCATCCCCCAAATGCCGAGAGTGGGGAGGCTCCGGGTGTGGCCCTCTAAGAAAACCGCTTACTTCGGCCTGGGCACCCGGGCAGTATCATAGCCCACACGCAAATCGAGTGACTTGTGTGGCGCATATGTGCTCGGTGCCCCTTTGTGCCAATATTTATGTGTTCAAATAAAATAAAATCGACTAAATAGGGGAGACGAATCCAAATGTTTCAGTTACCTTTATATGACAGGTTGGGAAGTCTTTGTACCAAGTTGGTATCTATACTCTGAACACTGAAGAGCATAATACAGTTAGTCATGGACCAAACTTTTGGTTACAGTAACCTAGATGAGATCTTACGCGGGTAATATATATACATTTCGAAACATTTCATCAAAGCATTTTGAAGCTCCTCGAATTAGCTACACAATTGGTTGCATAACTGGTTTGCTGTTTTCAATTTTCAGTTAAGTATCGGGGGATTATAGGAAATAATCCATCAAACATTGTGACGCCTGAACTGATTATTACTTTTTTTTACAAACTCAAACATTTAGTGGTTAGTCATAGTCTGATAGATCGGCGTCCTAGTTCTAGGCTACAACTAATACGTTAATCAATGTAATCGTTAAACTGAATCGCCATTCTTTAAAATTACTGGAGGTAACTCATCAAGGCTTTTTCTTATTCTCATACCTGGTGATAAAATAATGGTAATATCCATCCCCGGGACTTTTAAGTGATTCAGTGGTTAATAATGCAATGAATCAGATAATATATTGCCTGCTATTACTAAAAATTACGTTTCAACGGAGTTCATATGAACCACTGGACTTGGTTTGGTACTTTGGAACAGTCGTAAACAGATTTCTTTCTAAACGACTAGACTGTTTTTAGTTTCCAAAAAGTACTCAACTCAGATTAGAGAACTATCTTACGCTAAGGAATTTTACTTCCTAAACCTCACTGATAAAATATCTGGTGGATTATTTCATAATTAATAAGGATACTGTTCTTCATAACTTATGCTAACTTCTCGGTACATTTGCAGATCAGCTTCTTGTATGTAACTTGAATTTTATTGCTCTATGATCCAACCTATATCGTATTTGACCTTCGATTATTAGACGTAACTGGAGTAGTTTCTGATCTAGAGGGATCGTAGCAGCTTTTAGAAATCCAGTTTTCGAACAACATGAAACCATTCAATATCTCCATATCATTCTGGTCATACTCCTGTTATTGTCAGCCGTTTTTTTAAATTTATCTTATTGAATCTCTTAACCCTCTTAAAGTCAATGCCTTTATTTAACAGGTGGTGGCACGGGATTAATAGGTCGATCACTTGTTTCATCACTTCGATCAACCGGACATAATGTACAAGTTATCTCACGCAAACCGAAGGAAAAAAATGATTTGAGCTGGGTAGACTCTTTTTTAAAATATGAAGGGCTTACCTATTAGGATTCTATCAAGAAAAATGGTTTACCAAGTGATGTAGATGTTATTGTAAACTTGAGCGGTCGAAACATTGGTGAAGTTAACCTACTATTTTTTATCAAAGAGTCAGTTAACTTTGCTTACATTCACATTTATTTCCATGAATTACAGGAATTACTATAGTTATATTGAAGAAGTTTTTACCAGTCGTATAGACACAACCAAGCTTCTTGTTGATTTATCAAAATCTGCCCCAATAAAGGCATTCATAAATGCATCAGCGGTTGGTGAGTTCAATAAGTCATAAACTCAACTTCTGTTTTGCGTATACAACACAATGTTAAATTTACAAGGATCATCAGCTTCTAGTAATTCTGTTAAACTTGTTAAGAGTAACTATAAGGAAGACTTTGTTTAATTTTGTAAACAAATGGTAAGTAGCATAGAGCGTATACCAGAGTTCCCCAACCAACCCTGTCCTGGGCTCCTTTCCAGCTGTTTCCAACTGTTATTCACTGTTTCGATGTCTGCCTACAGTTCCTGGCTCAATCCTTTCTTTGGTCTGCTTTTCCTTTTGCCTTCAGGATTTCAAGTTATGGCCTGCTTTGTGTTTCAGTTTAATAAAGTAATAAATATACCAAGAGAAAATCAAGTGCGCTGTAATATACATTCACTATCAAGGCTTCCTTACAAGACTGATCAGTATTTAGCATATCAAGGTAATCTCTCAGCGAATGCATAGCTCTCTACAAATTATTGTTTTGCACACTTTGCAATTATTATGAATGGAAACGAACATACATCCTTGCCACTGCCGTTATTGGTTTTCACTATGAATTCAAAAATTGTGCAATATAACAGTTTACAAATGTGCGATTATTCACACCCCAACTACTCACTTTTGTAAAAGTCGAACTAATTAGTTTGCTTACTTTATAAACAATAATCTCCCAGATATGACACTTAATGATTGTCACATCATATTTCGAATTAATTATAAACAAAGATATTAGTTGGTAAGTTCCAAATCACTATCACATAGTGGTTTCGTGTAAAAGTCGATAGTCGAGTTCAGTAAGAGACCAAGTTTGGAATAGACTGGAAGTCGAGTACTGAACAACTTTTGTGACTTTCAATATCTTTTCGCAATGTCAGCTAACACCAAATTATTGTCTGATCTAACTGGCGTTGAGTATCTATCATATTGATTCATAGACCTCAATTTTACTGTCAATACGTCGTCATCCACATACCCTATATCAGTGTTCTTTGTTAAGAACGAATGTTAGTTAATATCGGGTTTCATTGATGATTTTTAGATAAACTGAAGAACCTTTATTTTCTCAGTAGGTATATCCTACTTAATTTGAAGTGATGGACATTTCAGTCTCCATCTTTTATTTGTTCAACTTAGTTGTGCGTTAGCCTTTTTACAGTTATAATTCTTACTGAACTTCCTTCAAATAAACAGGAAAACATTCATAAGTAGAACTAATCACTGTTTTTGATCTAACCATCCTGATAGTTTGTGCACACACAATATTCCACTGTGGTACATTTGTGTTTATCTCTGTTGTATTTTTTGGTAGGTTTCTACCCTCCTGATCTGCAAACCACATATGATGAATCTGCTCCACCCAGAGATTGCAATTTTATTACAAATCTTGTTAACCAATGGGAAGATGCAGCTCAAATACCCTCTAGACCAGATATTCGTCAAATTCAACTGCGAACAGGTGAGTTTTGAAGTTTCTTAGTACTTCTTGCCTAACCTGACAAATGTTGCTTGCTATTCCAGAAGAAGTTTGTATGAAGGCTAGGGTTAGTCGAACTAAGACGTAGCATCAGTTCATGACGTCATTGTCTGTTGGTCTAAGTCATTTCGGCAGACCTAAACTACCCGGTTTGGGGCCCGCGTAGTAACTGCGATCAGTATTTGGGGACTGTGAGTGATATGGTTCACAATCAATTACACTGGTGTAGCTGCATTCACGTTTTCTGTTCCTTTCGATTTTGATCTTCAGTATCCCTTTATTACGAACTTCACTCTTCTAAATGTTTTTAAACCGTATTCCCAAGACTTAATCTTTCTTTTTATCGTTGCCGATACATTATTTTGAAATCTTTTATTTTAATCCCGTGGCACACAGCACATTTATGCCAGGTTCTTTTTTTGATCTTTGTCGATTTATCAATTTTTACACTTAAAAACACATTTCTCAGCCGACTCAATCTTCCCTTCACTTTACAATCAGGAAAACGTAGTATGTTTTCATACTAAGGGTTTTAGTGCTCATGGAGAGTTAGTTTCCAATATATGACCAACTCCCCCAGTGTTGTTTAGATTAGCATTTGTTTACATAAATTATCAGGTTTCATAACTGCCTATTTCATATTTTCTTTGCTACCTCGTACGGACATTGGTTTTTTTCTAATCTGCTTCCGTGAGGTTATTGCTTAACAATACTTTTTAAACATCGTTGTCTTTCATATTAGTCCACCAAGTACACTGACAAATGTCTTGCTCCACTTTATAAATTTGTGGATGATTGACCGCCATGGTTTGTCACAGTAGATGACTTTAAGTTACACACTCTCTGTTCATGGAATTAATCAAACGGCAGCATTCGAAAACACTTTCGGTGTTGTTAACATTGCTCTAATGTACCGCAATTCATGTAAACGTTAGTGATCCGAGGCGTAATTACTCAATTGTTTATTAGGTTTAATTGAAAATGTTTTTTTCTCATCACTTCGCCCGGGGCCGATTTTTCTGATTACCATTATTTTTTACTACCGTCATGTGATCCATCACCAGGTAATGAGATTAACACTACTGATTTTCACTCATATCTGTTTTTATTGGTGTTGTTAAATATAGCCTAAATTTGTCGTAGAAAGAGCCAATTCTCCAGTTATACTAAGTAGGTAGTTTAGGCAAGTCAGTGGTTCTAAATATTCAAGTTCCATCTCCACCATCTACTGGTTGCTTCAGACTACCTGACCAGGTCCTTGCGATAACCGCAATTAGTGGTTCGAGGAGCTAGGTGATATGACTGAACGTTCGTCACATTGGTGTGGATGTACTCACTGCCTATTTTCCCCTAGGTCTTAATCTTCGATATTATCCCGTATTTTTTATCCCTCAAATCTATTCCTTCTTCTTGAGACATATTCTCTAATGTTTAGTCCTTCACATTATCAGTGATATTACTATTATCTCGACGTTTTTGTCATTCATCTTGTTAACTTCATTCCCCGTTGCTATAGTATGGCACTTTAAGCCGACACATTTGACCCAGACTCCGTGTTGATTGTAATTAGCTAACAAAATTATAGAAGACTGGTTTTTCACATCTGAATGGTTTGAGAAATCTAGACTGCTAGTTTAAGTGTGATTCAAAAATCACTAAAGCTAAACATTACTAGATTAGCTACTTCAAAATAGTAGTAGTAGGTTCAAATGTTATGTAACAAGTAGTTGCTGACACAAATCACGACTAAGGATATCATTAAAGCAAAAATAGTGCATGAAGAATTTATTTCGTCTGCATATATCTTAGTTACGATTTGCGTAACTGTTGAATCAGAATCTGAGTGGTAACTATGGTCAAAACAAACTATATTTCATCGCTTACGCTTTATGTTTCTAAAACGCAAATTTATGTAATTAGTATATAAACTTGAAGTAAATGTGATCAGCGAAAAAATGAGGGCAGTGCATATAGCAATGGGGAGTCCAACAATTTCTAATTCTTAGAAATAACCATACCTATGAGGAGAGTACAATTTCGATGGTTGGTAGTAAAGTAAATGCAAACCACTCTCAGATAAAACTGAGTCAAAGTGGCTTGATGTTTACAGTAAGATATGGCTGATTTCTCTAGTTACGTAAATAACTAACAACATATGATGACGGTAAATAACTGGGACAAGAATGCTTCATAAAATCACGTTCAGTTTTAACTGATTCACTAGGCGATACCAATATGATTGTCTTACGAAGTGTAAATCAAACCATCTTGAGATTACAAATACATCCTTCTCGCCGATGTCAACACAAATCAAATGAGATTTGTGCGGTGCATATGTATCTGGTACTTCCAATGTCAACAAGCTAAATAAAGACCTTTGTTAATTTTCTTGTTCAACTCTCTAGGTTCATTCTTTTTGGTAATTCTTAGTAATTTTACTGACTACCATTCTTACTCATAACATGAAGCATTTTCCAAAGTTTTCATTTCTTTCCTTCGCTTTAGGTGTAGTTCTTAGCAAAGACTCACATTTCATTCGTACTGTTCGGCACGTTTTTCCCCTTGGGTTTTGTAATCCGATTGGTACTGGTCGTCAATGGATGTCTTGGATTCATTTAGATGATATGGTTAGAATAATTGAATATGTTTCCGACCTTGAACGAGTTTTTCCAAGCGGACCTGTCAATTGTACTTCACCTAAACCTGTCCAGCAGGTTACTTTTGCTAAAGCCATGGCTGAGTCACTTGGTGCTCCGATGAATATCTTTTCTGATGCTCCAATTCCATCGTTTCTTTTTACTTTACTTCTTGGTCGCGATCGTGCTACCTTAGTTTTAGATGGTCAGCGTGTGATTCCTAGGAAGCTCCTTAATGCAGGGTTCGAGTTCAAATACCCTGATATAGCAGATGCTTTGGAAAATATTTTCGGTCGTCGACCCCGTTCATAACTGTCACGTCTTAACTTTTTATTGAACAAAGTTATCTATTAATAAAATATCACTCACCATGTTTTCCTCTTGTTATCTGTTCAACCATGATATTTAAATCTAGTTGCACCTGAATATTTTCTACTGTCTCACATATTCATGTATTATCTTTCCAACGCTATAATTGTGACTCTTCCTACATGGAAACTTTGTGTTATATTGCAGTTTCACCATTCACCAATAAATTCAATATATTTCAACTTTTAGGAGCTAGTCTTTACTACTTTGTGTATAACTAAGCAATACAATTCTTTATATCCTGCAAATTTTGTTTTTCTTGCTCAGCTATACTTTCTAATGGTCGACAAACGTGTGTGTCGGTCGATAACACTAATCATTTCTGTCATAGGAAGTGCTTTTCTATACATTGTCAGCAAGAAATCATGTGATTGCGGAATACGACAACGGTCACATTGATTATCACGATATTTGGTGTATAAAAAGTAGCCTTAAGAAATGTTAGTTATCGTCTTAAATAACCATGTATAGCGGAGGACGGGTCGATGTCCGGAATTAGTAAATTTTTAATGGTATACGAAACTAAATTATCTAGTCTCATGTTAGCTGAACATTATAGTGGTATGTGAAGTCAAGCATATTTTGATTTTGAAATGCAATTAATGTGCACCTAATATTTTGAAATGGTTCCGCGGAATTCCAGTTCAGAACATATGCCAATTAACTCGATTTTAGGCACGTCAATTCAATACCCCTATTATAGTATTATAAACGGAAGGTTATAAATGTATGACTTGGTTTATAATCCATAGTTAGTCATCGAACATCCAATTCTTGATTTAACTGGTCGTCAGCAGGGAGGATTTACTATTGAAATCACGCCGTAGGTGTTAAAATAACTATATTGACTTCATTCAGTATTGTTTGTTTGACTTCAGCATTCATGCCTGATGTGCGCCTATCCCAACTCTTTCAGGAGTCGGTGATATGACGGGATTATATGACAAAATTACGTTTTAAACTCATTGTGATTTTTGTTCAACACTACTTCCGTTTTTAGTTCAATATGATGGTTCCTCAATGTAGTATTTATTTTATTTCCAGTGGGGTATTCTTTTCAGTATAACATTCATTTATTTTAATATGATGCTTATTCAAGATAATCTTTGCATGAATTCATGTTAGGATTCCAAGTTTGGGTTTTTGAAGTAATTCTGTGTATTTCCCCTATGTGTGATAATTGTTAAAATAATCATCAAGTGTGATGAGTCAGATCGATGCATAAGTGAGTGTATTCACGTAGAATTTTGATTGATTTCCGGGGTCAAATGAAGCCGCATAATCAGTCTTTGTGATTTTGCTAAACATCTTCGAATCCAAAGTTTTCAGCACCAAACATAAACCAGTCAAGCATTCCACCGACAAAACAGGATGCTATAGCCAACCGTAAGTTCAGCTTCAAGTAGTTAGTTGTGCAAAAACAAGTCATTCAGATATAGTAACATATTTTTCTTTACATTCTAGAAGTTACAAGATTGTTTTGATTCTCAGTAGTCGAACAGGCGTTAGGAAAAGAAATAATCCGTGAAATGCTTTTCCTGTCCAACTCCATTTTCAATAAATTGTTCTTAGAAAATGTGCTTACTTTTTTATTTGAGAAAGCCTGTTTGATTTTAAATGCATTTGGAATTAAAAACACGTAGCTTATTAATAAAACACCACCTCCAATAAATATGTTTCCTCTCAATTTGAACGTTTAACTTTATTTTGAAAGAGTATGGTGAGTGCAGATGAGTTATTGTTAAATTCGACAGCGCGTTTTTCTTGTTCGACTGTTTTTTGTGTACTTGTTGCCTCTGTTCGGACAAGTATTTCTTTCATCGTTACTAAAGAGAAAAAGTCATTAAAGTTGTGGAATCGAGTACAATGTCTTTGAAGATGTCTTCGTGTACCGACCGATATATACAGATCTTTAGAGGACTTAGGTCTCTAGTATTCTAAAGGTGCGACTTTGTAGATGATACTGGTGATGCTGTGATATTGTAGCTGTAAATAATTCCCCAAAATCAATAGCTTTCTAAGTGTTCGACATTGGATGCTGACCACGTTTAAGTGGACTTGTTTAACTGAAGGTTTTCGGTCATGCATCCGTACCAGATCACGTTTCAACTCGGCGTGGGACACTGCTCCTACGTTCATTAGCCAGCTTATAGTAAAGGTTCCTCGATATATTGGTAACGTATCAAACATATCTTTCCTACCTCTTCTCATCTGACTTCTGATTTCCTCTGGCCGGGAACGATCGATTATAGAAGATACTACTGGTTGCTAGTTGTAAAACTAGAATATCCGTTGTATCTTCAGTGGTGAGCCTAACGTGATCTGGTACACCAAGCCAATATACTGTGAGTCTGTTCCATTTTGGAATATTATTTACTCGTTGTTATTCTTTACTTGGTTTTTATATATTGTGAAAATTTTTTTTTCGCGAGTTTTTTCCCGGATATATTTTAATTAGACATTTTTCGTTCTCTATATTACCATGACGGAACACTCACCCAAGGTTCTTAAGTTGAAGTCTATTCCCCCTATTTCGATTCAGTTAACGCCATTTTAGCCAGACAATATCGAGTCCTGGTTCTGCTACGCAGAAGCTGATTTTTGCATGCACGGAATCACGGACTCGCGTACACGATTCCTCGCGGTAGTTAGGGCGTTACCGTGCGAGTTTAACAGGTACGTAACACCTAGTATGTTTACTAGTGATGTTCCCGAACCTTACGAAACCCTCGAATGTTCGATTCTAAAACGTGGAGACCTAACCGACTGACAACGGCTAGACCAACTCCTCCATAACATCGACCTGCAACATGGTTCTGCTACAGATATGTTGCTTAGGATGAGAGAAGTGATAGGTCAAAGAACCTCCGACGAAGGCCTATTCAAAGAAATTTTCTTATCCAAACTCCCAAAACAGGTGCAGGCGGTTCTCGTCTCGTTCCAAAACAACTCTGTAGACGAACTAGCTGCATCTGCCGACCGAATCTTAGAAATCACTAAATCTCCTAAGGCCGAGGTTTTTCCGTCAAGGAAAAACCCCAATCGACCTCGACTGACATAGCCGAACTATGCCACACGCTTACACGATATCTTAGAGTTCGTAATGACCATAGTCGGTCAAAAACCTCGCGTAGAAGTGTCTCACGTAGGCGATCTGTCTCTCGTGGTCGAGAGACAGATAATCCCGACTGGTGCTGGTATCATAGCCAGTACGGTAAGTCTTCCAGAAATTGCAGGAAACCCTGCAATTATCCGACCTCAAAATCGAATGACACGAAAAGCAGATCGGGAAACTTCCCAGCCGGCACGCGTTGTCGGCAACCGTAGCCGGCGGACACAGCCGTCTGTTATACGTCACGGATGTGACTACGAAAGTTCGCTACCTCGTCGACACTGGCGCAGAAGTTAGCGTTCTTCCAGCGAATCCCGACGACAGACATCAACAGTCTGTTTTAAGTTTACAGGCGGCAAATGGAAAGCCGATCGCTACTTACGGTAAAAGGTACGTCTACCTTAACGTGGGTTTACGCAAACCCATACACTGGATTTTCGTGGTTGCAGATGTCTCTATGCCAATCATTGGTATAGACCTGTTACAATATCACAACCTACTCATCGACACACGCTCACGAAGGTTAATAGACGGAAACACTAAGTTATCTGTTTGTGTAACTCCTTGTTCTGGTTGCAGGTTATCCCCAGTCACGATTAAGCACACCATAGACCCCTTGTACCAATCAGTACTCGACAAATACCCCGGGATATACCAATCGCAATCGAAATTGCCTTGTGTAACCAGCAATGTTACACATCACATCTCGACTACAGGACCACCTGTATTTTCGAAAGCTCGTCGACTCGCTCCCGAAAAGCTTAGGTTAGCCAAAAACGAATTCGACCATATGATAGACTTAGGGATAATTCGACCATCAAATAGTCCATGGTCATCCCCATTGCACATGGTCCCTAAAAAGGACAGCAACGATTGGCGGCCAACTGGTGATTATCGGCGTCTGAATGCTAAAACCATTCCCGATCGTTACCCGTTGCCTCATATTCATGATTTGACAGCTACCTTGAAAGGTACAACTGTCTTTTCGAAAATCGACTTGGTTAAAGCTTATAATCAAATACCGATGGCACCTGACGACGTTCCTAAAACCGCCATCATCACTCCTTTCGGTCTTTACGAATTCTTGCGAATGCCTTTTGGTTTAAGAAATGCGGCTCAAACCTTCCAAAGGTTTATAGACGACGTCTTCCGAGGTCTCAACTTCGTACATGCGTATGTTGATGACTGCCTCATAGCAAGTCCGGACAGAGAATCACATCTCAAGCATCTGGACATTGTTTTCGATCGACTCCAAAGACCTGGCATTACTGTAAACATTCAGAAATGCCAAATCGGAACCAACTCCTTAGACTTCTTAGGACACACTATTGATGCCCAAGGCATACGACCCCTTAGGAGCAAAGTGGCGGCCATTCTGGATTACCCAGAACCGACCACGATCAAACAGTTGCGAACGTTTAACGGCCTTGTAAGTTTCTACAGACGGTTCATACCCAAATGCGCATCCCTTATGAAACCGTTAACCAACCAGCTTCGTGAAAATGCAAAATCAATTAGTTTAGACGACACAGCCCGTAAAGCATTCTCCACAGTTAAGGAACACATCGCTAAGGCAACCCTGCTTGCTCATCAGGACACTCAAGCTCCCATTAGTATCGCCGTAGACGCATCCGACTCAGCAATCGGAAGAGTCTTACAACAAAGGGTTAACAACTCGTGGCAACCTTTAGGATTTTTCTCGAGACGGTCGCTAGACGCGGAATCTAGGTACAGCACGTTCGGTTGGGAACTCCTAGCTATGTATTGTGCTGTACGGCATTTCCAACATTCCATCGAAGGAAGAGAATTCATGCTTTTTACCGATCACAAACCTCTTACCTTCTCTTTAAATTCATCTTCAGACAAGTACTCACCGCGAGAGTATCGACAACTTGACTACATTTCGCAGTTTACTTCAGACATACAACACATTTCTGGAGCAAACAATGTAGTCGCAGACACCTTGTCTCGAATAAGTTCCTTGAACAGTTCCCAAGGAATCGATCTTAAACTCGCTCAGCTTCAAAAAGAAGACATTGATCTTCAGCATGAGTTATCCTCGACAACTCTAAAACTAAGTACTAAGCAGATGGGAACAGGTAAGGAAACCTGACTGTGTGACACATCTACAGGTAGGGGTCGTCCAATTGTACCAAAACATTATCGACGCAACGTCTTCAATACGTTGCACAATCTTTCTCATCCAGGTGCTCGTGCAACAGTCAAACTTATAGCCGAACGCTTTTGCTGGCCTGGTATGAATAAAGACGTGAGGGAGTGGGCACGCTCCTGTGTAAGCTGCCAGAAATCTAAGGTCATCAGACACAACAAATGTCCCTTAGGCTCTTTCAAAACCCCTGACGCTCGTTTCGACCACGTCCATCTAGATTTGGTAGGACCCTTACCCGACTCAAACGGATACTCTTATCTCTTAACATGCGTAGACCGTTTTACTCGATGGCCAGAAGCAGATCGATTAAGGACATTACTGCGGAAACAAAGGCTCGCGCTTTCGTCGAAAGATGGGTAGCAAATTTCGGCTGCCCTTCAACCATCACTACAGACCGCGGACGCCAGTTCGAATCTGGACTTTTCCGTTGTCTGACCTCACTATTAGGAATCACGCGCTTCCGAACGACCGCCTACCACCCACAAGTAAACGGGTTGGTAGAACGTTTTCATCGACAACTAAAAGCTTCATTATCAGCTTCAAACGTTTCACAGTGGACCGACGCTCTTCCACTCGTCTTGCTGGGTATCCGCAATGCAGTGAAAGCTGACATTGTATACACTGCGTCTCAACTCGTTTCTGGAACGACACTCCGACTTCCAGGAGAATTCGTGGATCCTTCAGCTTCTTCATTGAACATAGATCTAAACTCTTACACGAGTAGGCTTACAAACGCTATGCGTTCAGTTAGACCTGCTCACACTCGACCTCAATCAACTGATGTTTTCGCCCAACCTGACTTATGACATAGTACACACGTCTTCGTTCGTCGAGACTCACATCGACGACCCCTCGAATCAGCATACGAAGGACCCTTCAAAGTTCTTCAACGTGAACCTAAGTACTATGTAGTCGATAAGAACGGCACGAACGATAGCATCAGTATCGATTGGCTAAAAGCAGTGTACTTAGAAGGAAACCCTAGCTATGTCGATTTTCCTTCGGTACATTCGAACGATACGGCTCCTACACATGTAGTACCCCATACGACAGCCGACACACACCTTGATACTTCGTCAATGTCGATAGATAAACCTAAAACAACGCGTTCTGGAAGAAGAGTAAGATTTCCAGAACATCTTAACGACTATTGAACGTAGGACATAAACTTAATCTCGAAATCCCTTCGCATTATTTATTATGAAAAAAAGAATTTTTTAATATGCCATTTTCATATATTTATCCCAAAAAACATCTTTTACTTATGAGCGTATATATCTTTTTTATATAAAAAAAACAAATAAAACAATTCTTAAAGTGGCTTTTACGCTGTCGCAAGCGTATTAGTTTATATACTTTTTTTCCGCTCACCTTGTGTCCTTACGCAAGTACGAGTGTATTTTCGATATACACTAACACGTTCTATTTTTTTTCTTTTCCAGGACGGCTGGAGAAGAACGACGAAGTTTCACAAGGAACCGAGATTTTCATTGTACTTTGTTTCCCTATTACTATGTTGTACATTATGGCCCCTTATAGTGAGGAGAGACGACCAGACTCTGCTGAACATAGCACGCTATCAGAAGAGTGTTTGCCAACGACAAACTCGTTGGGTTTAAACTTCTAGCTGGCCACGTCGTAGGGGCATCACTACCTCACTAGGGTCCGGGGTGATCTGTAGCGGTAAATAAATCCCCAAAATCAATAGCTTTGTATGTGTTCGACATTGGATGCTGACCACGTTGTTTAAGTGGACTTGTTTAACTGAAGGCTTTCGGTCGTGCATCCGTACCAGATCACGTTTCAACTCGGCGTGGGACACTGCTCCTACGTTCATTAGCCAGCTTATAGTAAAGGTTCCTCGATATATTGGTAACGTATCAAACATATCTTTCCTACCTCTTCTCATCTGACTTCTGATTTCCTCTGGCCGGGAACGATCGATTATAGAAGATACTACTGGTTGCTAGTTGTAAAACTAGAATACCCGTCGTATCCTTCAATATAATATATTGGTTAATGTGTCGGTATTGTTTGCAGTAAAGAAAGTCCCCCAATCAGTGCCTCTTAGGTATTTGTGGAAGTTATTTCAATCAACTTTGCGATGGTTTCTACGATGTGTTACAGTTGTACGTCTACCGGCTGTATTTTTTATGTTAAGACTACATACGACAATGTTATTAATAAGTCTTGTTGATTGAACATTATATTCGGATCCTAAGCTAGTCTCGCTGCTCCCAAGTTAGAACTACACAGCGACTTGAACAAGAGAGGAAAGGCGTAAAATATACGAGAAGCACTTTACTCCAAAGGTTCATCTATGTACGGAAAGTATAGGGTTTTTATAGTATTTTAGAAGTCCTTGGGTTTTCCTGAAAATTCTAGATTACTACTAAACATAGCAGCAGTGTAGTAATCAGCCAATCGGAACCTCTACATGTGACTTTTCTTTTTCGCGATACTTCTAACCAAACGCTGATTGGATAAAATGCTTTTGAATGTTTCCTGAGCTTGTCATGCCCATGTCCAAGATATTTTGATGTCTGGTAGGGCTACTGACATACTGAGTCTACTGTCCTAGTTCTAGACACTCAATAAATGATTCGTAACGTTTCGGAGCCTTGACTGGAAAACAAGAAATTTCAGGCATATTGAAGTCACCACAAATGAGCTTGTTTGTGAATGGAAGGGATGATGCTAGTGTGAATACCTTTGATAATACTGCTATTTCGCCCATTGATGCGTTAGATTGACACAGTCGAACAGTAAGGTAATGGAATTTGACGGCTTCAAATCAACCCACACTGAATCCTTCAGTTTGTTTAGTTCACGTTTATCACATAATAGTGAGCGTAAATAAAGCATCTTCCGCCTCGTCCTTTCAATCTATCATTTCCATATACGAAATAGACATCACGAGATATACTTGGGTCGGAAATATTACTGTTAGTCCATGCTTCAGATATCGTTATAAGCGATGGTTGATATATAGATACAAACAGGGCTAAATCCGTCTTTTTATTGCAGATCGACCTAGCGTTGATAAGACACCTATGAAACAAATGGCTCACTAAGTTAAAATGAGTGGGAGTATATCGATTAAATTGTCATGACTCTCGAGTGTTTGAAGTGAGGGACTGGATGTTCTTCAATAGTTCTGTATTTTGACAGCTAGAGTTGGTGGGAGATGTATCAAATGAGCTAGTGAAGTTGCTTGAAGAATTTACCCTGGAGAAAAGGGTGGTAGTACTCTCTGGTGGGAACTGTACGAGGGAAGCAAGTTTATGCTCCGCATGTGGTTTGAAATGACTTGGGCTATATGCTTCAACAGGGGTGCCACTAGGGGTCGTATTCCAGAAAAATCTGGTACAGGTTGACTGTAAAGTGTAGTGATATTTGCAAAATAGTTCTGATGATTAAGCTCGTATCCTCTGTTATAGCTATTTACGTTAGTGTGAGCATGAGGGTGATCTGCTGCACGTAACTGGAAGTAGTCGCGACTGCTATTATACATGGAAGGCGCTTTTATGTGGTGGGTTGGTACTGACGGGCGTGGAAAGTTTTCTTTCTGAGAGTAATTACGATTGTGATCCTGGGGAATATATATAGGGTGTGGGGTGAGGAACATATGATTACCATGCTTATTAGATGTCTTAGGCTTTAGGGGGTTGGTAGAGTGATCAGTACTCTGGAATTTTGTGTTAGTGTGCATGTAAAAGGTTTGTTACGCTTAAGCCTACTACCCGTTTTGCAACTTAGAGGTGTTGATGGCAATTTACATGATATCAGCGGGTAGAACCTATTCATTGTTGTTGGGATACCCACAAAAGAGTTGGTCTCAATCTTAGGTGTTTCCCTATTTGGTTTAGTAGATTGTGTCTCCTCAAACACTTTTGCCGGAGCTGGAGAGTTTCATTGCCTTTGCGAGATGAACTCAGGTTCATTCAAGTCGTCTTGTAGAATGTCTTTACAGAGACTAATTGGTTAAGTCGACCGTTAATTTCGGCTAGAGAGTTTTGTATTTGACGGATGGCAGTACTATATCGACCAGTATTTCCGTAAGTGTGAGATAAACTGTTAGATACATTGGTTTTTGAAATTTAGGATTTGGCCTTAGTAAAGCATGCTGTCTGGTAGACTGTGTTGACTTTTCGATGCACGTGGGTATTGTGCATTTTATGTCAACTAGTCTTACCGTTGGCATACTGCACGAAGAGATAGAGGGGTTGTTACATGGAGAATCAGGTAGTGATAGGGATATTTGCGGACGAGACACATAGGGTTCAGAAGATAAAGGTTCATAATTGTCAGGTACTGAGTCGTCAGTCATAGGGGTTACATATTTTGACCTTATAGTTGGCTTCAATGTCGGTGAAATTTCTCTTTTTCTAGAGTTAATTGTCATAATTTAAAGCTGGGTGAGTAAGGAGCTTGTCCAACCAAAATATGTCTGAGTATGTAGTTATTATCATGTAATTATACAGTTTCAAAAGGATTCAAATAGGGCATTGATTTCTTACTTGTTGTGATTATCGTTGCTTTGTGTATTTGTCGCATCAAAAAGCATTCTTGGTCTACTTTAACTTGAATTATTTCGGTTAAGGTTTGAAATTTTGTTGAAAACTTTGTCTCGTGGTACCTTCTTTGCATAGACTCTGACACTTGTGTTACTATTGTGATCATATTGTGTTTTTAACCCTAATCTGATTACAATGGTTGGCAGTGCTTACAAATGTGGACAACCGAACTGTCTATTCCCCGTAGATGAAGGGATGCAGTATGATGAATACAAAAAGTGGTTCCACAAGATATGTACCCGTCTCAGTCCAGCTGCTTACAAAAAATGCTCTAAGCCTAACTCGCACTGGCTTTGCATGTTCTGCTGTACTAACAAGACGATAATAATCCAGGAGGCTATGAGCCTATTAGCTCTAGCCTGTAAAAAGAACGATAGTGGGTGCGCCAGTAACACGAGTACTGACAGTGAAGACTGTGTCAGTGTTGTAAGTGCTGTTACAAAACGCGTTTAACAACCTACTGTGAATAATGGCAAAGTGAAACTTCCGTTACAACTAACGGGGAGTAAATCACCACTTGATATTGACGTATCGCGTTTGCAAGCCTGCTCGTATAAAAGTTTAGATCCATGTTCAATGAAGAAGACGAAAGATCCACGAACTCCCCTGGAGGTCGGTGTGTCGTTCCGTAAACGAGTTGAGTAATCATGCATCGTCAGTATGAACCGAGGACCTGGATAAAACCGTCACCGTCCCCAATAGTTCTGAATGGTGAATTGTGGACCGCAGTAAGAAGGAAAGGGAAAGGAAAAAAAGCTAAAGATAAAACATACTTGGTTGAAAAGTCATTGAGGAACTCTCATTCTGAGTCACTCAATACACTAACACACTCCGATAGTACGGCAGAACATTACCCTAGCGTGACTGAGGGGAGCTTAATCTCATCAAATATTATTGTGAGTAAACTGCCAGTGTCGAACGATCCAGATCCTAAAGTCGGACACACCCATGACTTTGAGAGGCTCGGAGAATATATCTGTAGCATATTACCAGATAACACTAAAGGTGTTCAGGTCGAAAAATTGGTTAGAATAGGTAAAAGGGTCGATAAAAGTGTTTTACCCCGACCATATAGACTCCTTAAGGTAATCCTAGGGTCGGAGAAACAACGTGATCTTCTGTTAAGTAGCGCTCGAGGTCACGACAATTCTGACATTCGAGTTAGACGAGATATGTCTCTTGAAGATGGAATAAAAAGGAAGACGGCACTAGCTGAACTACAAATCTGTCGACAAAACGGTGAGGAAAATCTCCGATTAGTGGGTTTTCGAATAGTCAGGTCTTGGAAGCGAATGCTACCAAACGCTAGCCAAATCATCAGGTATTTGGGTCACTGAATATCGAACGGATCATCGATCCCCGTCAAAGTCAAGGACAATCAACGCGCATCAGTTAATCATACGCCATGGACTGGCCCATGCGGCAGTGGTTCTACTTTCGCTTGTATCTACTTTAACTAATATATTCCTGTAGTAACGTCCTTTGTGTTGTACAGTCTTCAGAGCATCCATGGTCCCTTGATACGTCAATGGGACAATCCACGTAAGGTGCTGGTCGCGAGGCGTGACTTCGAAGTTAGCTTGTTCGTTACACCGTTCCCGTCTAACTCGAGTAGGCCACCAATCATTCGACATAGATCATCAACGTTGATGGTCTACACTTGTGAGCCCGACGTGATCTGGTACGGATGCACGACCGAAAGCCTTCAGTTAAACAAGTCCACTTAAACAACGTGGTCAGCATCCAATGTCGAACACATACAAAGCTATTGATTTTGGGGATTTATTTACCGCTACAGATCACCCCGGACCCTAGTGAGGTAGTGATGCCCCTACGACGTGGCCAGCTAGAAGTTTAAACCCAACGAGTTTGTCGTTGGCAAACACTCTTCTGATAGCGTGCTATGTTCAGCAGAGTCTGGTCGTCTCTCCTCACTATAAGGGGCCATAATGTACAACATAGTAATAGGGAAACAAAGTACAATGAAAATCTCGGTTCCTTGTGAAACTTCGTCGTTCTTCTCCAGCCGTCCTGGAAAAGAAAAAAAATAGAACGTGTTAGTGTATATCGAAAATACACTCGTACTTGCGTAAGGACACAAGGTGAGCGGAAAAAAAGTATATAAACTAATACGCTTGCGACAGCGTAAAAGCCACTTTAAGAATTGTTTTATTTGTTTTTTTTATATAAAAAAGATATATACGCTCATAAGTAAAAGATGTTTTTTGGGATAAATATATGAAAATGGCATATTAAAAAATTCTTTTTTTCATAATAAATAATGCGAAGGGATTTCGAGATTAAGTTTATGTCCTACGTTCAATAGTCGTTAAGATGTTCTGGAAATCTTACTCTTCTTCCAGAACGCGTTGTTTTAGGTTTATCTATCGACATTGACGAAGTATCAAGGTGTGTGTCGGCTGTCGTATGGGGTACTACATGTGTAGGAGCCGTATCGTTCGAATGTACCGAAGGAAAATCGACATAGCTAGGGTTTCCTTCTAAGTACACTGCTTTTAGCCGATCGATACTGATGCTATCGTTCGTGCCGTTCTTATCGACTACATAGTACTTAGGTTCACGTTGAAGAACTTTGAAGGGTCCTTCGTATGCTGATTCGAGGGGTCGTCGATGTGAGTCTCGACGAACGAAGACGTGTGTACTATGTCATAAGTCAGGTTGGGCGAAAACATCAGTTGATTGAGGTCGAGTGTGAGCAGGTCTAACTGAACGCATAGCGTTTGTAAGCCTACTCGTGTAAGAGTTTAGATCTATGTTCAATGAAGAAGCTGAAGGATCCACGAATTCTCCTGGAAGTCGGAGTGTCGTTCCAGAAACGAGTTGAGACGCAGTGTATACAATGTCAGCTTTCACTGCATTGCGGATACCCAGCAAGACGAGTGGAAGAGCGTCTGTTCACTGTGGTGCGTTTGTAGCTATCGACCCGTCAGCCTGACTAGTGCTGTTGTTAAACTGATGGAAAAAAACATTAGGATGGCTGTTATGAACTATGTGGAATGACATGATTTTTATCCAGGGAACAACATGGTTTTCGAAAAGGTTTATCATGTTTGACAAATCTTCTCATTGCAAGAGAAGATTGGGCTGAGGCAAAAGATCGCAATATTCCTGTAGATGTCATTTGCATAGATCTAAGTAAAGCCTTTGATAAGGTTTCCCATTCTGGTCTTAAATTAAAACTAGAAAATTTCGGAATTCATTATGCAGTCATAGACTGGATAAGTGACTTTCTACATGACAGGAGACGAAGGGTAAGAGTAAAAGGAGCTCTCTCTTCATGGGAACCAGTAAAAAGTGGATTCCCCCAAATCACAATCCTTGGTCCTCTTCTCTTTTTACTTTATTTAAATGAATTACCAGCTATAGCTAAGTCATCCGTCCTACTCTTCACCGATGACATAAAGATTTGGAGACCCATATATAGCATGTCAGACAGAATAGTATTACAGGAAGATCTTAACTCATTAGTGGTGTGGATGAACTGGTGGCCACTAGAAGTAAATCCTAACAAAAGTGTAGTGGTGCAACTAAATAACTACGATGATTCGTATTACTACACAATATGTGGATTGTGTTACCCAAAGTAAGATACTATAAAGATTTAGGAGTCATACTAAGCAATGATCTATAAACAACCAGCCACTGTAAGGCTGCTGCTGCAAAAGGCTATAGGGTATTATGGTCTATTCGTAGATCTTTACAGTATTTGGATGAGGAAATGTTTAGATTATCATACCCAACTTTCGTACGACCACATTTGGAATATGGGATTCGAGCAGCGAGTCCTTGTTTCAAATATGAGGCGGATATGTTGGAACGAGTCCAACGCCGCGGGACGAAAACGGTAAAGGGTCTATATGGCCTATCTTGTGAAAACAGACTGAGACACCTCAACTTATTTCCGTTATCTTACCGGCGAATACGGGGTGATCTAACATTGGCATATCGTATCCTGAACGATGACCTTGGAACTAACATGTCCTATCTGTTCCTTCCATCTAGGGCCGATCACTTGAGAGGACATTCGAAGAAAGTCCAAAAACCGAGATCAAATCATCTACGTCTGGAGTTTCGTTTCTCACAACGAGTAGTGAATTACTGGAATTCTCTACCAGAACACGTAATATCAGCATCTTCTGTTGATATATTCAAGACGAGATTGGACCTCCATAGTGTAACAAACTGCAAGGATTAAAATAGGTCAATAGGCCTCCTATCCTTATTACTGAAGACTTAAGTCTAAACCTTTTCTTATAGCAGTGAGTATATTTCCAAGTTTCTGTGAGTTTCTCTTATGAGATCTGGACGTCTCACCGGTAAAGATTGTACTAATAAGCAGTGTGAAGTATTAAAAGGTCTAACTTGTAATGATTTTCATGGAATGTAGTCAAGCTGTTGAATTTGCTTGTCACTCCTGTGCCTAACCATGTAGTCATAGGCAATCAAAACAATATTCCATCGTCGAACCGTAGCTGTTGAGGAAAATGCTAAGGATTTCTCAGGACGGCATATGAACTATAAAGCTCCATGTTTAGTAACACTAGTGAAGTTTTTTCCGAATAAATATTTATAAAGTCTTTTAACAGCCGAAAAAACATCTAATGTTTCTGACTGAGTTTGTGAATAACATTGTTTAGTAACAGTAAGTTTGCGTGAAACACAGATGACTGGTCTAAATTACTGATCCAAAACTGAGCCAATACCTACAGATGATACATCAGCAAGAAGTACAGAATGTACAGTGGGTGAGTAAGTTCGAAGAACAGTATCACTTTGAGGAAACTTTAGTAGACTTCGTAAGCATGACTCTTGTTCCTCACCCTATTTGAATAAATTGGATGTTAAAATATTAAATGAACAATTGGCATGACAAGGAAAATTAGGGATAAAACGGGAATAGTGAACGTAGTTATGTAAGACGTTTTGGGACGGTGCAGTTGTCGGTGAAGCTAGTCGTTCCATGTCTGGTCTAAAACCATTACCATCAACTAGGTATCCAAGACACTCGAAACTAGATACACAAAATGATCACTTGTTTGGATTGATTATAATATGTTTCTCAATTAAACGACGCAATAAAGCTAAACATCTCTGGTCATGAACTACCTTATCAGTACCTTGAACTATGACATAATCTTGATAAACTCCAACACTTTCAAGATCATTGACTATCTTACTCATCACTTCCTGAAATATGGCTAGAGAACAAGTTAAACCAAGTGGAAGGAAGTTGTAATTAAACAGACCAAAAGCAGTGTTAATTGTCGTCAAAATAGGTGAAGATTGATTTGAAGGGATCTGAGGATAAGAATCTGTTAAGTCAACTTTCGAGAACACATCAGAACCATGAAGTCAATTTAGAATATCTTTAGCTTCCACCGTCGTGCACATTTGCTTCAACAAACGCGAGTTCAGTATTAGTCTGTAGCGGTACTGGACCCTAACCACACAACTTTTGAGGCCGAGCATATAATCACTGAAAAGACTTGCATTCAACAGTTGACACGAAGAAAAGGTTAACTATGGAGAGTGCGGCAACATTAATTCTATTCATCCGATGGCATGGCTCAGCCTTGCAAGTGTGGTCTTGTGTAACTGATCCCTTTTATTCATACCGAATATATTGTTCTATCTCCAACCCTTAATATGTTTCCCATCACATATTGGTAATGATTACGATAGGACGAATCGGTGTCAACAATGATGTGACTTCCATGTAAGATCTTATATATCAGGTAGTTATATCATGACAATTCTACAATTTTTGGATTGGGTCTATTATTAAAGCAGTACTGATAACGAAGAAGACCATAATTCAATAAATTTATAGTCACTGTATATTCTAGGGGTCTTGCCATTCGACTTCAATGGCGTAAATATAGGAATACCTAATGCTGAAGACTGGATCGATTCAATTATATCTTTCGCACACAAATCGTCGGACGTCTTATGTACTGCTTCTGGAAGACCTTAAAGAATTATCCGCCTTTTAAGAAAGACTGGATCACCCTTACTTGAAGTTTTACAGGCTGAATTTTCATACCTCTACTGCACTTAACACACGCATCTACCAAATCTTTAGGTCAAACATCAAAATTTTCTTTAGAAACTAATCAAGAAATCTCCACTTTACTTACTTACCTACGCCTGTTACCCCTCCTGGAGGAGAATAGGCTACCCACCAGCATTCTACATACAACCCTGTCCCAAACAATCCTTTCCAGTTCTTTCGAGTTAACATTCATCCTCCTCATATCTGTGTTCTTTGGCTTTCCTCTTTTCCGCTTCCCATCAGGATTCCAAGTTACGGATTGTCTCGTGATGCAGTTTGGTGATTTCCTCAATGTATGTCCGATCCACTTCCAACGTGTTTTTCTAATTTCCTCTTCAGCTGGAGACCGGTTTGTCCTCTTCCATAGTACGCTGTTGCTGATAGAGTCCGGTCTGTGAATGTTGAGTATTTTGCGTAGACAACTGTTTATAAACACTTGTACCTTCTTGACGATGGATGTAGTAATTCTCCACGTTTCAGCTCCATACAGTAGGACTGACTTGACGTTCGTATTGAAGATTCTCACTTCGAAGTTAGTTGAAAGTTGTTTTGAGTTCCATATGTTCTTCAAATGTAGAAACGCTGCCCTTGCTTTGCCAATCCCCGCCTTTACATCTGCATCATATCCTCCTCGTTCATCAATGATGCTTCCCAGGTACGTGAATGTCTCTGCATCTTCCAGAGTTTCTCCATCAAGTGTGATTGGGTTGGTGTTCTACATGTTGTATTTGAGAACTTTGTTTTTTTCCTGTGTATGTTGATGCCTATTGGTTCAGAGGCTTCTGCCACCTTAGTTGTCTTTGTCTGTATTTGTTTGTGTGTATGGGATAGGAGGGCTAAGTCATCTGCGAAGTCCAAATCGTCTAATTGATTCTGATGTCCATTGTATTCTGTGCTTTACCTCAGATGCTGAGGTCTTCATAATCCAATTATTCACCAGAAGAAAGAGGAAGGAGGAGAGTAGACAGCCTTGTCTGACTTCGGTCCTTACTGGAAATGCATTTTTCAGCCCTCCTCCATGCACGACTTTGTACTGTAGCCCATCGTATGAGTTCTGGATAATGTTGATAATCTTCTGAGGAACTCCATAGTGTCGAAGAAGTTTCCATAATGTTCTCCGGTCCACACTGCCAAACGCCTTCTCACAGTCAATGAAGTTGATGTATGGTGACGAATTCCACTCAACTGATTGTTTCACGATGATCCGTGGTGTTGTGATTTGTTCTCTACACGACCGATCCTTACGGAATCTAGTCTGTTGATCTCAAAGTCAGGCGTCTACTGAATCTTTCATCCGGTTCTGCAGCACTCTATTGAAAAATTTCCCTGGTACTGATATCAGTGTGATGCCTCTGTAATTCTCACATTTGCTCATGTGATATCCCTTCGACATTTATGGATGGTAACTTTGAGAATTGTTTATGGACCAATATAGTACTTATATTTCCTATTGTATAATTGTTAAGTAAGTCAACTATTCATATTCATGTTCCTCTTATTATAAGCTTTATTTTGACTTATAGACTATTATTATAAGCGCTGAAAAATTCCCATCATATTAAAACAATTATATGAACGAAGAATATTCTTTTCAATAATTTCTCATCAGGTTCTACAATTATAAATTAATAATCCATAAAAGAAGATTGGCCAAGTTTAAGGCAGAGTACATCATTTAAGAAACTGTAACATGTGAATCAAGGAGTGTTGTTTGTCATATAAAATAAGATCGAATCGTTAATGTTTTTGGGATGACTAATATGAAGTGTTAACTTGAATCAGTTTATAGGTGAATTAAAATCGTAAGATAAATTATCAGAATATATATAGTTGACATGGGGGTGAGAGCTACAAAAATGGGATTACAAATCGGAAATTACGTAATATGTAGAATTATATTTATGCCGTCACATACAGTCCACATGAGTTGGATCATACTC
>NC_031502.1:36350753-36402283 GCF_000237925.1 Schistosoma mansoni | reverse complement strand
ACTTGGCCATCTTCTTTTATGGATTATTAATTTATAATTGTAGAACCTGATGAGAAATTATTGAAAAGAATATTCTTCGTTCATATAATTGTTTTATTATTATAAGATTTACCATTCTTGAGTTATCCCAAGTCTATTGATTACTGTTCCCTCTATGCACAGCCACATTTGGCCAAATCTTATACAAATGTTATTTTTTATTTTATGGTACGATGTGGTCAGTTTGTTTGGTATACGAACCCAGTATGTTTGAGAATAATGACCCATATTGCAGAGGCTGTTATTGGAACGAATTTAGTGTGACTTCGTTCTTGCCTATTCTTTATCAGCTTTTTACTCTTCTGAACACCAGATTGCCTTGCCATTAATATTATTTCACCACTCGTTATCTTACCTTATCTGTAACTAATATGAATCTACACTTTTCCGCCTACTTTGGTGAGCAACTATCCTACATTATACCCTTCTTAATGCCTATACTCTGATTGGCAACCTATACTTCACACTATAGTCAATTAAAGCATCGCACCGAAGCCTTACCCACAGTCCGTAATTTGTAACTGTCTGGCAAGCTTGTAAAATGATACTTATAGAAATACTGTTTTCCAACAGGATGTGAAACACGGAGCATTGTGTGAAGTATGATATATATCCAAAAAAGTTTAAATGAGCCTAACATCACAAAAGGAGGGAGGGTGTAGTTACTGACCAGCAAGCATTGATGGTGAGGGCGATGACTTCAATCCACCCGTGTTTGTGGGGCAGAACATTTTGTCTGTATCAGGCTCTTTATGGATGAGAACAAGTCAATCAATCTGTGATATTAAGGCTGTTCTCCTACACTCACCATTCAGACACATGTTTTTAATTTCTGTGCTGGATTAACTATTCTACTAAGACAACCTATAACATGCTAACTCGGACTTTTACATGAAAACTGTGTGGCAGGCATCGGATGATGAAAAAAACAGACTATAAAGGATATGGTTGCTATTTTACTTAACACTCTACTCTCTACATGAACTCTCTGTTCTAATAAACAGTCTTTCTCATTCCAATCTCGACCTCCCTTCCTTCATTCGAACCTACTCCACCTTGATAAATATCACAACTCATTGTTGTTTATTACTGCATCCTCTCATCTGGAGTCCCTGATCACATTTCACTCTTACAAAATGAGCTAGTATCGATTTGATCTAATAATTTATCATACCTCCGTCTGTTCCACTACTACATTTTAAGCATTATTTATCGTTCATATCCAAATGTCTTGCTGCTCCTCGGTTTCTTTCTTCTTTTCTTTTCTCTCTTCAGAATCTTTCCCTGAGGGTGAAGCTATGTAACTTCTGACATCTGGAAGAAGCTCGACGAACGCGCTTCCCCAAGGTTATAATTTGCACCAGGCGCTCTACAAGTCTGCTTTATAACAACTATAAACTTAAAATTTGCATTGCATAAACACTTAGCACGACCAAAATCCTAACACAATTTTGCCGAGATCGGATCTGGTGTGTAACGTGGACGCGATGCCCCTTTGGAAAATATTTTGATGAAAACACATTGTATCTGAACGAATGAACTGCTATCAACTTTTATGGATTATTTTTACTGAACAACCATGCTTGGGATGCATACTGTGAACCAGTATATGTTGTAACTTGTATATCATGCCTGTAAAAATGGCGTGTACCTGCCCTTGCAGAAATATGTTATTATTATTATTGGTGTTCTGGACTTAACTGGCTGAGCTAGGCAGAAAGCAGGACTGATAAGGACTCAAGAATGCTCATACAGGTTTCATGTATCATTGCTTTGGTCGATAAATCACATCTCTCTGATTGGCAGGAATCATCACGTTATATATTAAACAGGGAATGCGCGCTTGCACGCACACGATATAACAGCACAGCTCTCCTTTCTTTATATCTTGATGATGTGTCCTTCTTTCCAGTCCATTGGCACTTCTTCTTCCTCACAAATCTTCTTGATTAGAAGGTGAATCATGTTTGCAGTTACTTCATTGTCTGATTTCAGTGCTTCAGCTGGTATATTGTCGGGTACTGCTGCCTTCCCACTATTGATTTGTCTGTTGGCCATCCTGATTTCTTCAATCGTTGGTGGAGTGACATCTTCTCCTTTACATCTGTATCAGATCCTTCTTGTTCATCAATGATGCTTCCCATGTAAGTGAACGTTCCTACATCTTCCAGAGTTTCGCCATCAAGTGTGATTGGGTTGGTGTTTTCCGTGTTATATTTGAGAATCTTGCTTTTTCCTTTGTGTATGTTGAGGCTTATTGGTGCAGAGGCTGCTGCTACATTAGTTGTCTTCGTCTGTATTTGTTCGTGTGTATGAGATAGAGGGGCTAGGTCATCTGTGAAGTCCAAGTCGTCTAATTGATTCTGAGCTGCCCATTGTATTATGTGCTTTCATAATCCAGTCAATCACCAGAAGAAAGAGGAAGGGGGGGGAGAGTAAACAGCCTTGTCTGACTCCGGTCCTTACTGGAAATATATCTCTCAGTCGTCCTCCATGCACGACTTTGCATGTAGTCCCTCAAATGAGTTCTGGATAATATTGATAATCTTCTGAGGAACTCCACAGTGTCGAAGAAGTTTCCATAATGTTTTCCTGTCCACACTGTCAAACGCCTTCTTATAGTCAACGAGGTTTATGTATAATGACGATTTCTAATCAATTGACCGTTCAACGATTATCTGTAGTGTCGCAATTTGGTCTGTACATAACTGATCCTTACGGAATCCAGCTTGTTGATCTCGAATTCGGGCGTCTACCGAATCTTTCATCCGGTTCAGCAACACTCTATTGAAAACTTTTCCTGGTACTGAAATCAGTGTGATACCTCCGTAATTCTCACATTTGCTCAGATCTCATTTCTTTGGTATCTTGATGAGTTGTCCTTCTTTCCAGTCCATTGGCACTTCTTCTTCCTCACAAATCTTCTTGAGAAGAAGACGAAGCATGTTTGCAGTTGCTTCAATGTCTGACTTCAGTGCTTCAGCTGATATATTGTCAGGTCCTGCTGCATTCTCAATCTTGATTTGTTTGATGACCATTCTGATTTCTTCAATCGTTGGTGGACGGCATCCATAGGAAGTTGTGTGTGTGCTGCTTCGATATCCGGTGGATTCAATGGAGCTGATATATTCAGCAGTTCCTCGAAGTATTCTACCCATCAACTCTTCTGTTCTTCAATCTCCGTGATTGTCTTTCCTTCTTTGTCCTTGACTGGTCTCTCCGGTTTGCTATATCTCCCTGCCACTTTCTTCGTTGTATCATATAGCTGGTTGATATTTACTTCTTTTGCCAGTTCTCCCATGTATTTCTGCTTTTCAGCTCCAATGCTCTTCTTCATTTTCTTGTTTGCTTCTGTGTACTCTGCTTGTGCCTTGACTTTCTCTGCTCGTGTTCGACTGTTGTTAATTTCTATTATCTTGTTCTTCCTTTCTTGAATCTTGTCCAGGGTTCCCATAGAGATCCATTGCTTATCGCGATGTTTCTTGGGACCGAGAATCTCCTGACGCGTTGAATTTATTGCTTCTCTAATCTCTTTACTGTTGTCCTCCATAGCAGTTTTGTTTTTTCTGAGTGGATTTGGTAATGATTGGAAGCTGTAGTTGGGAGTTATCTTGAATTCGTTGAGCTTGTCAGTATCTCGAATGAAGACTTCATTGGACGTTTGTAATGCTGTTTGTCCAGTTGTCCAGTGTTTCTTTAGCTTCAGTTTCATCTTGGCCACAACCAGGTGGTGATCTGAAGCTATGTCAGCTCCTCTTCCTCCTGTTCCTCACATCTTCCATTGTCCTTCGGAATTTTTTGTCGATAAAATATGATCTGTCTGGTTCTCTGTGGTGTGGTCCGGCAGGATCCATGTAGCTTTGTGTATGCGTTTGTGTGGAAATATTGTGCCGCCTATAACCACTTTGTTGAATACACATAGATTTTCAAATCTCTCCCCATTTTCATTTCTCTCTCATAGTCCATGTCGTCCAATTATATCTTCATATCTTGTGTTTTCCACTCCGACTTTAGCGCTTAGATCTCCCACCAGGATGGTGAGGTCCTTTCTTCAGCACTTAGCTATGATTGATTGCAGTCTCGAGTAGAGCTGATCTTTAATTTCGTCATTACTATCATTTGTGGGTGCATAACATTGGATAACATTCATTGTGATCCCCTCCTTCTTTGTTTTGAATGGCGCTTTGATGATTGTGGATCCATGAGATTTCCATCCTACAAGTGCATTTCGTGCTTCTCTAGACAACATGAGAGCAACTTCTTGAGTGTGTGGAGCATTTTCCTCTTCGTGACCGGAGTACAGCAGCATCTCTTCTGTACCTAGCCTTTGTTGTCCAGCTTGTGTCTATTGTGTTTCGCTGATTTCGATACTGCCAATTTGTATCTCTTCATTTCCATTGCCATTTGACCGGTCTTCCCGGTCTCCCACATTGTTCGGACGTTCCATGTACCTATAAAGTGTTGCTCTGGTTGCTAGAAGGAGCATCGGCCTCGTGACTTTTCAAATTTTTCA
Organism: Schistosoma mansoni; assembly: GCF_000237925.1. Classification (NCBI taxonomy): domain Eukaryota; kingdom Metazoa; phylum Platyhelminthes; class Trematoda; order Strigeidida; family Schistosomatidae; genus Schistosoma; species Schistosoma mansoni. The sequence continues at coordinate 36,397,731 of NC_031502.1, read as the reverse complement.
AACGAAGTATGGACATTTCTGTTCCGCTAACAAAGAATTCACAAGGCATGTATGAAGAATTATAATCTCTAACTATTAATTGACAATGTTCTCTTGTGGGAAGTCTGTGTCCAGTTTTCTCCAATGTTGAGACTTCAGTGGGTCATACCACAACGCTAGGATCTGGAGACTTCAAGTTCTTGAATGAAATAATGGACTCTGTGATGTTCGTGTCCACAATAAAGTCATGAAAAGGACCAAGGAATGTCTATAATCTCTTTTAAACATGAACATTACCTTTCAAAATGGTGGATAACGACGGATGTTCATTATGAACACCCGAATTAATGGGATCTAAATAACATGGATTAGTACCACCTTAAGTAAAATGAACAATAGTTTTGTATACTGGCTGAATGCTTCCTATGTTATCGCATTTAAAGCATTTAGCGTTACGAAATGTCCAAGAATTATGAGAATGAAGTTTGCCACAGGATAAACATTTATCAAATTTGCTATCACCTTCGTGGTTTGCTTCGCAATCCTTTATCGAATCACCTTTCGTATTTTCACGAGGATAATAAACACTATTAAACGAACACGTGTTTGGTCGACCCTGAAATTACATTTTATTATGACGACTGGATATCGAGTTCATTCACTGCTTCGTAGTCAATACATGCAGTTCTATCATCTTGAAAGGAACAGTTTGGCATTGTGAACAGCTCTCTTTCCATACATGGTATGGTAATTCCTGTAATTGATCGATCCCTCAGCTGCACATGATGTTGATCAAAATTGTATTTGGTAGCTTGTCTTTGAAATTCAAAAATGAATCCATTAACCTATTGGTCATTCTGACGAATCATCTTATGAAATTTTTCTCCCTCATGACATTCAAAACCAGTTCACTTTATATGGTTTAATAGTAGTTCCTTGAGAGTTGCCTAAGGCAGTGAGATAAGCTTTTCTGGGTATGTCATTGCTTTTATAAACTATAGGCTTTCTTTCTGATGAATTTAGGGAAATGTGCCACAGTTTTATCCCCCTCCTCATCATTCTTGGTCATGCTCCATATCTCAAATCTTTCCAAATAATCCTCAAAATCCTCAGAAGTTGAATGAATTTACAACTGTTTAATCACAGGCTCCATCGCGACGCCATTGTGATAGTTCGAAGTATTTGAATTATAGTATAAACTAGGAATCCCAGATGTAACGCAGTTTAATGACGAAGAACTTTATGAGCACAAACGAAAATATTTTATTTGGGATTCGAAATCAAGCAGTCATCAAGTATAAAGGAATCATCCGTTCATACAAACACCATACCATGTTAATCATATGTTTATCAGACTTGACTGTTTTTATGTAAGCGTATGTGTGTACATTCCTTATCTTGCTCATCACAAAACTTTAATTTATTTTTATCTGATTATAAGTATCGATTCACGCCTGATTGAATGGAATTGTCTCAATCGCCTTCTTCATTGTGCGCCAGTTCGTTTTGCTCCGCTTTACAATCAAAGACCGTGAAAAATATACGCATGCGAAAATCCATTCTCCTGTTTGACTTATTTAATTCTGTTGTTCACTGAGGCGATTTAAATTTATAATTTTATGCGAGAATTGATGACATTGATATTTTAATAACAATCATTCAAGCAATGGAATGAATGTCAGATATATGCTCACAGATAATTCATATCTAGGTCGCGGTCTTAAAGGTTGGTTGTTTGGAAAACCGCCTTTAGTACATTTGAAACGAATATTTCGCTCGTCATCATCCTTTAGAATCCCCTTTACCTGATAAAGTTTCACTAAGTCGTGCTAAGTTCTGTCTCGGCAGCATCAGTTCGGTTGGTGCTACTGTTTCTACATAATTCTCATTGTCCGCGAGGAGAACGAGAGGCTGATTCTTGATAATGAGTCTAGATCTTGCGACGAAATTTTGGAGACACCCATTATATGAAAAAGTGACAATAAATAACAACAAACGGTTAGATTTATAGTTATTAGAGTTTCTGAACAATTTACTCTCTTTTAATACACTTTCGATTTAAATGAACAGCCTCGCCGATTCTAGCTTCGACTTTACTTCCATCATTTGAACTCGTTCCACCTTGTTACCCATAACAGTTCATTGTTCTTTATTACTGTTTTCTATTTTAAGACTTTAACCACATTTTATTCTACTAAAACCAGTTATTATAGTTTTTATCTATTAATTTGCTTTACCTTTGTCCCACCACAAGCCGTTAAGGATTAAGGTTTACATCCAAATGCATTGCTGCTCTCTTGTTTCTCTTTTTTGGCAACGCGTTCTCAGAGCGTCTTATGCCTGAAACAAGATTAAAGAATTAGTCTTCCAAGTTCGTAACTATTATCAAGCGCCCTTTGTTTGCAATTTATGACAACCGTGAAATTCTTAAGTAGTTGCACTGAATTAAAAACTTCTCTGTATTACAAGTCTAACATATGGATGTCGAGTTTGGACCGACTATGTGTTTCCCGAGTACATGACATGTATGTGGTTCCGCTTTTGATGCATGAAATTAACTGTACCCATAGAACGGTGATAAAACATAAACCCGAGGATTAACTCGGTGGTACATCAGCAAGAATGAACCGCCTTTTATCTTCATTGATTTTTCCTATTTAACAACCCTACCTCGGAATCAGCTTATCTGCAATTCAATGTTGTAATTCATTGGCCTTACCTGTAAAAATAGCACTTACATGCTCTGACTGTAATATATGTTATTCGTTTAGTTATCTACTGAAGTTTATTCACCTAAGAGGGTCTTACAGCTTTATAAGTTGATTGAATCATACACTTCTAGACTGCTCTTCAGTGAATAGCAGTCGGAGGATTGAAATGTCAATTAAGCCCTACCCTAGAAAGTCAGTATATAAATGTTACTGTGCCCAATTCCGAAGACATTTGCAAAATTAGTACTCAACCAATACTAAATTAAACCTAATACCACTCTTTCGGATAGCCTTTCCTGCCGAATAACGTCATGAATACCATGATAAAAGAGTCGACAGTGAAAATGCTTTCTGCTGCCTGAGGCCAAGCTGTCAACCACAGATATAGGACTAGCAAAACAATGGCGTCTCCCGAAATTTCTACTTTTCTTTACAATGATAAGTCTGAAGATATCTGTATGGCTATATACAAGGATCGTCTTGACTTGGTTAGTTTTTAAGAAGACGGACATGATGCTTCAGAAGTTACTGTCTGCTCTTTGTGCATTTAGTGCATTGCTGAAATGAAGTAATTAACAGTGTTATAAGGTAATCGAGAAACTGAAAGCAAACTGGTTTGTGAAAGAAAGGAATTTCAAGTGGCTATATTAATTCGTCGCATATTGACAATTGCCGGCTTATATGCAAGTCATGTCATCGAGTCCAATTATTTATAATTATATTCCTCCTGTCAGTACTGGTGTGGGATTTTACTCGGTATTTTTGAGACAGTATAACTCACTGTCCCCTCTTGTACTAAACAGATATCCCAAACACCTATCAGTAATCCACTGTTACGTCTGAGGTCATCAGTCTTTTGTCGCTCAATATAGATCCTATGTTTTTAGTTAATATCAGGTGTTTTGATGTCATTAAGTGAAGCATGTACGCCCTAATCTTCGTCCCCCAATAAATGAGTAGACACTCATCTCCCACTCAGCAGTCACTGTTCGAAAAAGCTATTGCTTGTTTTTATTCTAATAGGCTGCCATTGAGGTAAGGCACACCGCTATACCTTCGAGTAATCAGGTCACGTATATATATACATACGATGGCGAAAAACGCTACATACTTGTAAAAGTCATGTTTTTACATAAATATATGGGCATAGTCAAAAAATATTGTTTTTTTTATTTGTTAGATAGATGTGTAGATGGGGATTAAAAACCGGACCTCTTTGTATATTTTTATCGCCGTAAAAACTTAAAATGCGACCAATAAGCTGCAGAACACGGGAGACGTGTGAAAAAGAATTAAGGTGCGAAAATGTTTCACACACGACAGTCGTTTAGGCGTACTAGTGATTTCGTGATTTCCAAGGGCATGCCGTTTCACACCAGTTATCGGATATCAGCGAGGTTTTCTTGCGATCATTTACTATCGGAGGTTGCATCGTGGTTTCACGGACTATGTCTTTTGGTATGTTCGTGGGAAAACCATTGGAGAAGGAAAAGGCTTCTGTGTAAGCGGCTTCCAGCCGGATTGTTTTGACTTTGTCCTTCGTTCCAACCTAATCGACAGTATATGACTTGGGTGACAATGAAAATCTTCATAGGGTCCATCATAAGCAGCGTGAAGGGACCATTTTAATGGAACACAACGTATATGACATATGTATAATACAGCAGTGCTTGGTGGATGGATATATTAGCTGGTTGTTTTTGGATTGGAATGCGTTTAGGCTAGGAGCGTTTGTATGAGGGCCCACGTAGGATTTGAGATCTATAATCATTGAAGAAATCAAAGGATTTATGAATCCTCTAGGTAATCAAAAAGTTGTATCGTAAACAGGCTTTACTACAGTGCATCCGGGGTCGGCTTTAATTGCATTCTAAATTGGGAGAAATCAGGTGAAAGGGCATTTGTTCGTTGTAATACGGTTTAGGCTGAGAGTACGGCTTTCAAATATCTATGAAGTCGTCATATGGAACGACTAGCTTGTGAGAGGTAGACGATCTTATGGGTTCGTGTGATGATCAAGAGTATAATTCGATCTTGCTTGTAAACTGGCATGCCTCATGTAACAAACTGTTATTTGAAAAAAAATTATTATTACTATTATTATTAATCAGACGTTACTGAGGCATATTCCAATTTTTTAAAAGATTAGAATCATACATGACACGACTAATATGCAAAGTCAAATCTTTAGTGAACTGCAAACTAATCAACTCAGACTACGTACTGGCGACAGCTACAGCGTTGGACATTGCACAAACCCTAAAACACCATTCGCTACCCCTCCCAAAGCCAAAGGCACATCGCATGATGTTAATAGTGCTAAGAACAAGATTGCACATAAAGCAGCTTCATCTATTCATCCTAAGCCCAAACACTCAACTACCCCAAAACCTCAACCCACTTATGCATCTATATTGCCCCAGCATTGCCTTAGTGGCCCCTATAAAAACCACACTAAGTCTAGAAATAATCCTCCAAGGAATTGCTCTAGGAGCTATAGCTGTTCACTCCCCGCAATTCGAAATAATACTAAACCCTCTGTAGAAACCCACAAATACTCCATCACACTTAACCCATAACATGTACCTGTTCACAGCAGTAGAATGCCCGATAATAAACATATAGGACTGACATTACCCATTCATTGTAACGTGAGGCCACACTCGACTAAAATCACATATACACATTACACCAGTAAGACTTATAGTATGAACCTCGCAAGCTCTAGAATCAGTACACGACCATGCACAACACGAACACCTCTCTTGGCAATAATCTCAGGCGATTCCCCATTCCTAACCTGAAACATACAGTCTCATCCACACATAAGGAGACTAAAATTGCCCGCCGCACATAATGAAGCTATAACGTTTGCCTACTTGAGACATCATCCAGTGATTCTGGATACTACCAAAATCAAGCTACCTTATACAACTCCTTGATCCCCCTAATTCGACGTATACACCACTTCATCATTTTTATATCTCTCTCCATCGACAGTGCCGTTATGAGGTCTCTGAATGTCGAGGGCGACAATCCTACTCTTTTGAGATCATCTATATACTCCGACATAATGGAGAGTGACACATCTTTCTCTTCACTGATAACTATCTCTGGTATTAAAAGCTCGTTGAATGAACCTCCTGACCACTCCTCAAATACACTAACTATTCACTCAACCCACTCTACCTATCATTCAAAACATATTTCTTTCGCAAATTACCGTCCGGCTAAATTTCTCTCATTGTCCATATAGACAATTAACCAAACGAACATGAATATGGAGCCGGCACTCCTACTTCTTCGTCTTATGACAAAATAAACAATCTACTACGTTCACATCACACCCTCCTAGTAGACAAATGCTTGCCGTACCTGACGCTAATGTCAATCAATACCCTATCTATTCGAAATAAAGTCGACTCACCTACACCTGTCAATATTAAACAATCCTTCACTTGTTTTGATAACGGAAAGTTGACTGTTCTTCGATGTCACAAACCTGCACCTCTAAATAGCCACCCATGAGCTCTTCTTCTGTGATGGAGTCACTTGGAAAGGTGATGGTTGTCTTCGGCTATTTTTCTATTCATACGGTGAGTAAATACTCCACACGAGGGCGTAGTTTCTATGGGAATTTTTATTTTACCCACCACATTTTAGTACGTTTTTGTTTTTATTCTCATCAGAAGAGGGTTTCGCGAAGACTTTAATAATTTTTAGAAGTTGAATTCAGGAGTCGTTTGGAGCTAGACCATCATGAATAGCCTTGAGCCACTGGACGGTCGTTTCGTCCTAGTGTGGGACTCCTCAGCAGTGCGCGTTCACGATCCGCACCCGATCACGAATGGGGAACGCCGTGCTATTCAGCTCCTGATACTACTAGCCAGGTTAGACCAAATGCCCCGCGACATGTCGATGGCGTTCCAAATATATCTTTGAACCTTTTCGTTCCTGACTTCTAATTTGACTTGGTTAGTATCCTTCGATTATGAAGGTATGAAGTTTAAAGGCTTTGTTGAACTGAACACCTGTGGCATCTTTAAAGTTATATATAAATCTAGATGTTTGAAATGAAATCACTGAAAAAGAAATTTCCATCCCTCGATTTTGTTAGCAATTTAATCTTCAATTCTCATCGTCTTTAATCTGTTCAGTAATTTTATCACCTAATTTTCACTGAACCCGTATTATAATTACTTATCATCAATTTCACAGATAACAAAAGACATTTATATCCATTTTAAATTCCTACTTTTATTTTAACGTAAATGCTTGCATTAATTATTCGATTTAAATTTCTCAAGCGCTGTGTATCTATCTGATTATTATGTTTGTAAATTGACTCACCACCGTCTGATTGGTATCAACTTTTCACTCATTTGTAAAACATCTATATTAGTCCACAGTCCTGATAAAAAACTAATTGAAAAGAAATATTTTGTCACTCAACTTGTCTTTTAATTTGCGTAAACTACGCTTACCCAATAAACGAGTAGAAAAATAACTGGAACTACAGGGTACGGCACACTCATTGATTAATTTGCTGGCTAAGCGCGTAAACAAGTATTTGTAAAATTTACACGAGTTACATTTATCTCCAAGCTGGAAGCAGTGAATAGCTAGTATTATTCACAATGACTCTAAGCATTTCAAAATTAGATAAAACACTCAACAAAACCTAAAAAGTTAGCTAACTGAAGGTCAGAATTGGTGTTTTATTACGTGAATAGTAGGAGCGCCTGACTCAAATAAACTGGTTTGGCCTGTTTTGTGCTAATGTTTTATGGGAAGTAGTATTAGTTGTATCTCAGAGATAGATATGGCTAATAAACTCTTGCCTGCTGCCGTCGTAGCTTCGCGCTCAAAACATTCTGCTACAGTGAGTTGTCTTGCCATATGTTATCGATTCATCGCTAAATATAACAAACTCACGTAATAAGATTCTTTTTGCAGTTGATGAGGAAAATCCACAGTTTACTCATCTTTTTTCAAATATTCTATTCGGGGGGCTAGAAAATTGTCTGTATATGGCCTAGGTTAAACTATTTCGTTTTTGTTTCAACCAATGATTCGATGATAAGGGTTTCTGTAACACCATGCGACGGCTTATGAATGATTCTTAATTGACCTTGAGAAATGTTAGACAATCAGAAGACAATTAGTATGACGTAAAAACATATTATACAACACCAAAGAATTAGTGGGTACGCTTCTTTTACATGGCCCAAAACTTGTCAAGGTTAGAAAGAGCTTTAAAGGTTTGAAAATCGTAATTCATAAGGTAGACGAACTCATCCATATGGCTCCATAATACTCGTCCTCTTGAGCCATGATAAAGTCACAAAAGCTCTCAGCCTCGACTACATAGCTTCAATATTGTTTGTATGTTCTCCGGTTATGTAAGTTTGTCAATTTTATTACGCATATATCTCTACAGCACTCATACCTCCATACAGCCGAAGCTTCAGTGGCATCTGCAAATATTGCAGCCAATAATACTGGTGCTTTTATTATACAATTCACAGCAATTATCAAAATTTGACTTAGTCTCAATCTGGATCGAGCAAAAAGGTCTCTATTTTAGCAATCTTCTTCCTCTAACATATATTACATCGAAAGATAACATCATCAGGGTGGTCTGCACAAGGTCTACAAGTCAATTGATTGCCGTGATTGCAAATAAAGGAACTTCTTATTAGTCCCATTCACTGTAGCCGCTTGTAGTCACGTTTTCTCTAAAATCCTATATGAACCGGTTGTACATGATCATCAGGTACAAAAATTGTCGCTATGACCTTGAAGTCCCTCGCCCACTATGCCTTTCCTCCTCAATCCATATTTTGATTACAAAATTGTGTAGTAAGCGGTCTTACAGTACACTTCTTGATCGGAATCCATACACCTTGTAGTTTAATTAATGCTTTTTAATGGACGTGAATCGCACTAACCTCAGACTCGCGTAAGACACTGCAGCTCTGCAAGTAAGGAAATTAGTGAGTTCAAATAGTTCACCCCTAACTATTACGTCGATCTATACCATTTTAGAACAATTTTCCACAACTATGAGGTGGTAGATAAAGTAATACAATACGACAAGATGTGTTCAGAGGCGATTTAATGTATACAGAATAGTTTTTTGAATGATGGGTGCTCATGATCTACCATAGCTCGAAAGATTTTGCTTCAGATACACCTTAGGAGGCCGTACGCTTTTTAGTAGTTGACTTCAGTCAGCTTCAAGGTTTTATAAAATGTAATATTTATTTAATGATAAAAACTGAAGAAACTATTGTACTGCGTAAGCAACAAATAATTAAGTCTTTCGGGTACAGTGAGAGAATGGTAGCAAAATATAACTGCTCTACAAAGTTTCTCGTCACATATGATCTCTTCCTTATTGTGAATGCATCGAATTCCACCTATCATACTTACTAACTTATTTATTTTTCAGTTGATTTTCTTACATGGATTGGGTGACACAGGGTAAGTTTTCCTTATTTGAAAGGGTTGACTCGATAAGGCATGGTTGGTCGGATGCTTTGAAGGAATATGTTCCGGACTACTTCAAGATTATATGTCCTCATGCGTAAGTTCATAATGTTTGAGTTGTATATTTCGCACAGGAATTCAATACCAGTTACACTTAATGGAGGGATGTGCATGCCAGCATGGTTTGTTGTAAATTTTTTTTTTGATTATTCGATGACAAGGTACGACATATATGCTTTAAGTGAAAACGCCAAACAGGATGAAGCAGGAATAAAAGAGGCATCGCTTGAATGTACATTCCATTTATTTTTGCCCTTATTATATTTTAAATAAAGTAGGAAAATTCGTTGATGCAGAAATAAAAGCCGGAGTCCCCATCGGGAATATAGTTATCGGAGGTTTTTCGCAAGGTGGTTCAGTGGCCCTTTATAATGCACTAACGAGCACTTTACAGTATGGTGGGGTTGTTGCTTTCAGTTGTTGGCTTCCACTCCATACAAAATTTATGTCCTCACCCACAGTATGCTTTTCTTTTTACAAATTATTATTCCTTAGCTCTTGACTATGCCCAAGGATGTACCAGTTTTCCAGTGTCATGGATTGGAGGATTATACAATTCCCTTTGCCATGGGAAAGCTAACTCATGAGCTTTTAAAAACTTTCCAGTTATCCAAATGTGAACTCAACTGTTATCCTCAATTATCTCACTCATCATGTGAAAAGGTAAACTGGTAGTAGTGACTATTTTTACCGAATTGCATTTCAGGAAATGGGAGATCTCCGAACGTTCTTGTCAAAAAACATACCTGGTACACAGTAAATTTGTGTGTTATAGGTGTTACTCATTCGTCGTTGCCTAAACTTTCTGAAGAATGAGTTTCAGTTCTGACTTTTCCTCCTTCACTTCCAGTGTACTATTCCCTGGCACATGTTCGAAATGTGTTTTATGACCCCATAACATGGGTTTTTCATACTGTTAATGTTTACAGCTCTGCTAAGAAGTACCGTAACTAGGACTCATTTATGGATTCTACATTTCTCGGTTGTATTACATACCTCCTTTAATTCAGTAAAATATAACTTTTAATGCTAAGCTTTTTTCGTAGTTTTAGTAGCTATTTTTAATTTTCATGTCTACGAGTCCAGTATTTTTTTGATCCCAACAATATGTTGTTCTATAGGTTTGTAATATAAATTCGTACCTTGTGATCCAGTCATGTTGTGCATTTTTGAGCTGGTCATGTTTTGAATATAGTGTGTCCGACATTGGTAGTAGGTTTCTCTCATACGACGTACATCTGATGTGTCACGATTTCATTTATCTTATTTGAAAGTCCGAATTCTCTCCACAGAGGGGAAAGGCAGGAGCCAGGTTTCGAGCATTGAAATCGTAAACAGAAACTGAGATTTTACTCAAGTGAATCAAGAAGTTCTGATTGTGTTTGCTGATATATATGTAGTAAGTTTATTATAGATATATAATGACCCGCTTGCCGTAAGTTATTGACTTTTAGCATTGATTCCTTATCATGTTTTTCCAACAAATGGCTTCAAAGTGATTCCTGAAAGTAACTTCAAACTTTGAGCTGTTCCAACTGTCATAAAGACAGAAATAATAAGTTACCCACTTAGTTTTTTAATTTCGGTTATATTTCAAACTTTGTTTCTCTTACAGTTCTGTGGATAAATTTTTCATTAGCGCAAAAGGTATGTTTCATGTGTCCAGGAATAATAAGCCATTTTGTGTCATTAGTGTACTAAGCTCTGAAGCTAAGAATACTCTATTAAATTTAAAATAAAAGTTTTCTACAGTACTATGACTGTACATTCATTAAAGTTTGATACACAGTGATGATTAAAAAGGATAATTTTTTGATATTTACGATGCATTCAGTGACCAACTCTGTCATTAACTTCATAACCCCTAATCTTACGAACACCTCCAGTATTTTTCAATCCATAGCCATTGTGGTTATAATTAGCGACTAATTAGCAGCAGGTTAAACAACAGAAGTTATCATTCTAGCTAGTTATAGGTAAAAGTCCATGTTCATAAAAATTTCCGATATGACCACTTTGAAGTATTTAATTTCCGAGCTCTGATTTGTTAGCAAATCGTTATGAGGAATTTCCAATACAAATTACTGACCAATGACAGATTTCATTACTAGGTTCTAAGGGACTTGTATCACATTACATCTATTAATGTAACAAAAACAGTCAGTCACACCGTAGAACCTGTACGCATGTACATCGGTTCAATTTACTATACTCCATTAACACAAAGAGACGAAGTTGTCAGACCAAATCCCAGAATAGTAGAGGTAGTAACAGTATCAATGCTAATAGGAAAGACTAGGTATCAAAGATACGACTCAGATAAGATATTAATTAGTGAAACTAAAACACGGGAAAATATTATAAGGAATTTAGTCCCAGGATTTGGAAGACAAAGAATGGACGCACCTGCGCCATTGCAAACGATTTTGAGCCATGTGATGCAGAGTATCTAACCATCAGTTACGATAATAATCCGGACACCAACAAGGTAGTTTGTACCCATTAACATGTCAGTTGTCAGTCACTTCATGTACTGATCCCATGTTCTGATTTTGCCATTCTTAGCTTTCTTCCAGTCTACCTCTGCGCCAAAAAACACCACCTATCGAGGTAGGCGTTGGTTGGGCTCAGGTAACATATGTCCCAACCATTACAGTTGATGAACATTTACTACCTCATCAATCGGTTTTCCGTAATTGCTCATTGCTCCATTCCTAACCCAGACATTGCTCACCCCGTAGTCCCAAAATAAACGAGCGGTGCTTCGTGGACACCTATGATCGAATACTAGTAACCTACCAGTATTCTCTACTAATGGCCATGTTTCACATCCTTAAAGTAAGACAGAGCAAAATGCTGCACAGTTAACTCGTCATTTCATTGAAAGGCATATTGCCTGCACCACAAGTGACTCAAGTTTGTAAAAGACAGTCGAGCCTACCGAATCCGTGTTGAGATTTCATCAGACACTAGACCATCAATCAGTACTAATGAGACTCTCAGGATAAGAAAAGCGGTTGGTATGTTCAATTACTTCACTCCCTATCATTAATTCATGCGATGATGCAAGCCAATTCTGAAATAACACCTTACATCTGGAGGGAGAGGACCGCGTCTCAAACATGCTTGCATTGTTGCTTAAGGTGATGAGAAGACTGCATTTTGTCAGCATCTTCAAACAGAACTATATCATCTAAGTCAATAATTAGGTGTCCTGGTAGAAAATCAGTCCCTGAAAATTCAGACGATAAAAGTGTTGTCTCCAAAATCATGTCTATGAAAAAATTAAATTAAAATGGAGAACGCGGACAACCCTGAGGCACATTACTTGATGTAGCTAATTTCGACAACAGTTAGCCATAAATTCTGACTCAACCATTAGTGTTCGAGTAGAGAGCCTGTACATGGTTGATATGCTTCTTCGGTACGTCTTCCAATGATACTGCCTGAGAACCCCTTGACTGACCAACGGAATAAAATGCTATCTTAAGGTCAAGTAATACAACTATAGTCGGATGATGAGAAGTATGTCTATATTCCAGAATCTGCTAAAGGATAAATATTTAATCTATACATCCCCGTCCAAGTCTAAAACGGGCCTGCTTTCCTCGGGTTCGCTCTTTATGAGCTCTAGTTAGATATGGGAGTATTATTGAGGTTAATATTTCAGACACTATATTAGTCAAACCGATTCCTCTGTAATTGTCACAAGAGGATTTTTATCGTTTGTTGTTAACTGAGGCGACCAGAGATCGAGACCAGTCAGATAGGATCACGTCCAGTTCTCAGATTTTAGCTGAGATTTCAGTTAATTTAACTGCTAAAACTTGATCACTGTCTTTAAAAATTCCATGGATTAGTCCATCAGACACTGCTTCCCTCTCTCGCTTTAGTTAACTTACAGCCTTTTCAACCTAAGAATTAAAGGACTTACATCAGTACACCACTCAGGTTGCTCGGAGATAGTGAGAAACTGAAGTGTGTCTGAAGACTGATTGATCTATTTTCTAAAGTGTTCTGCTAATCGGTTCAATCTCCTGCAGTGAGAGTGAATAAAAGTTTAATCTTTTTCCGAGATAGTTTCATTGATGGCCGAATTTCTAACACCCGTTTCCTTGATAAGTCTGAACAGTTGTCTACTGTTACCTATGGCTACTGTCTTTTCCATCTCTTCTGCTTTCTCTGGCCATCACTGATCACGATCACTACATAGGATTCTTATCAGGCTACGTTTAACCTGCCTTTGCTCCTCACAGTGTTCGGACCCAGATGGGATAAGTTTCCGAACATCTATCTGTTCTGTAGACGCCGCCGAAATTCACTGATTTTCCCTAACCTTTTAGTTCGAGTCACTGGTAGATATTATTGCTATTTCCACAGCTTATTGGACATCATACCAAGCTACTTCGGGGTGGGTATCACTTTCATTGTTGACTAACTCCTCTGGTTGTTCCTGATATATATTCCCAACTTTGTCGTCATTGGATTGTCGTCATGGATTCTCTTGCTGTAGCTTTCCCATGTCTAGTGAGACGCAGATAAATACGTGCTCTAACTAGAGCATAATCCGAGTCTAAACATATGCTACAGAATGAGTGACTGTCTTCAACTGAGCCCATCCAACGGTGTGCAGTGGTGATGTGATCTATTCGAGTCCATCGATGAGTCTATTGCGGAGGTCGCTGTTATATCCTAGTGAAGACTTAAGTACGGGTAATTTCCGAGACCTACTAGTGGACTATTATTCTATATATATTCGAGTTATTACTGTGTTTGAATAATTGTAAGCACGTATTTCTATGACGTTCAGCTCTATTTGACTTCCTTCTGTTTATATGTAAACTTGTGTTTAGTTAAACAAGCTATTTGTTCTCTAAAGAAGAAACCAACCTTATTGTGGTAGAAACTCTATTTAGACATTACAGATAAATCATCCTAACTTAAAACTGTAATATGTTTCGATTAGGAGAATTAAAACCTTTTTTTTATGACACATTTGGAGGCAAACATTCAGAAATGAAAAGATCTTCAGGGTTGACTGAAATTCACTCATATATATATATATATATATATATATATATATATATATATCTGGATTTATAAATTATTAGATTCCACCTTTTAATTCCGTTTATATAGACTTGTACTGTTTATTGGGTACACGATTTATGTGTATTCATTAGTGATCTAATGAATCCATGTTTCAGGGAGATCTTTATGCTTTTCAAGGCCAAGAAAATGATCTAGTTTTGTATTGAATTCCATTGAACGTTTGGAGGCCGAAATAAATTGAATTGGCATAGATTTAGCCAACCATGGTATTAGATGACAAGCATTCATATAATTAGCCAACTTTTGTTGATTTTTCTTCTGTTCATTTATCGGAAATCGTGGATTATAAGCTGTTGTTGGGAAAAAAAACAATGAAATGAAATTCAGCACACTACTAAATAGATAAATACCTACAGCTATTAAAGTGTTAACTATTTCTGTATTTCTTGATCTGTTAAAAGTTTTATCTATAAGGTTGTATACCTAGTCGTAGTAATTAAATGATTGAATGAGTAGTTGTATCACTTCGTTCTCAGCTCTACTTTCATGCATTGTATAACATCGGAATCAAATCAATAGAACGTTGTTCATCCAGCAGATTCCTCTCTTATCTTCACTACAAGGAAAGTCTTAGAATTGTGTCAAGGAGCTGAGGTTTCTTCTTTCAGATGGGTTAAAATAGCCTAGTTTCATTGTCGAAAGTTCTGGAAGCTGCGTGACATGTACTTTCTGGGTTTGTAATGCTAATAACTCATTCTCACCTTGATTAATATACTTCTCAAATTATATATTCGATCAGAGATATACTTTAGTATTAGTCTATCATATGTGAATGCAGCGTTTCAGAAAACTTATTTCCTTACAACTTTTCATTTTTCATTACTTTTCAATGGGAAGCTGTCAATTAATACCTGGTTATTCTGATTAGTTAAATTTTCTAATATCGCATCAATATTTGGTAAGGTATATGGAGGAATTATTTTACTGGCCATATTACCACTCAGTTCTTCGTGTTAATATGAAGTTATTTTAATCAACTTTTTTCTATCCTTATCTATGACTTTTAAGTCAGTGACTTGGTCGTACAGGTTTTCAAACTGCGTTTATGTATCAATCTCTTGTTGACACTGTTATTCTGAATCAGATTTAAATCCACGACACGGTGTTTCATTATAAACTTTGTTTTGCTTTATGTTTGACAGACATATGTTTCTCAACAGATTGAAGAAACTGTAGAGAATGATTGTAACCAAATAATTTTTCTCTAATATAATCTCATTAATACTCACGAAGCAATTTGATTTTGTTATTAATTATTATCGTCAATCATGTAGTCATTTATAGTTATTATTATTTTCGGCTCTATTTCAAAAATTCTTTTTAAATCCACTAACTAAAGTGTGTCAGACATTGGTGCCCCCAAATGCCCTGGTACGGCCGAGAGTGGGGATAGTCCGCTCTCCCTCTCGAAATGCTCTCACATGGACACGCGTATAAAGCCTCTGCCAGGGAAGTCCTACTCACTGCCTTCTCGCGGCGGGGTTGTTGTTTACGAAATTGAGAGGACGAAAAGCGAATGTCCGGCGCTTCAACCGGGTTGGTGGACATGAAAAGTCCACCTAGGGGAGTTGGAAAACCCTGATTCCAAACCAATGGTGCACATGGGCTCCAGTATCCTGAGGGAACATATGGCGTATGAACCAATCGTTGGTCACCGGCTACCATGTGACTGCATCTCCTTACGATGCTCCACTGCCTTGTGGATCAGACCTTTAGGTCGAAGGCTCCGGTTGTGGCCTTCTAAGAAAACCACATGCTTCAGTTTGGGCACCTGGGCGGTATCACAGCCTTCATACAAATCGAGTGAGATTTGTGCAGCGCATATGTATCTGGTGCTTCCTTGTACCAATATTTGTGTTTAAATAAATAAAATAAAATAGTCAGACATTGGTCCCTAATTATATTAATTCTTGTAATTGTAGGCTATTTTGACGTGATGAGAAACTTTGAAATGTAATGAATTTATTTTATTGTGGAAAAACCGTTTTTGTTAATGGAGTTGTGTCTAAGTTTTAAACTTCGTGATATTGTGCATTCTTAGTCTAAAGATATGCACCTTTGCTGAGAACATATCCTCATTAAATCTGATGATTTTTAGTTTTGATAAGTATTACTACTAACAAAATGAACTCTTCCAATTGATCAGTTTCTGGCATGTATTACAATGCAATATTCACTAATATTTTATTGTTTACCTTTTAAATGTAATCCCATATAAATCAATGCTGATCGTTTAATTGTAATGAATGGAAACTTTGGCCTTTCTTGACCAATAGCAGATAATGCCCTACGAAGGGCTACAGCTAATGTTTGTTCAAGAAAACCAGGCAATGGTAATGATTTCACTGTTATGGGGTTGGCGACTGGTGGCAACTTGTGTGGTAGTTGTAGATTAGCAAAAAGAATAGGTTTTCTGTATAAATAAACATGAAAAAAGAATATTTCCAATGATATTCTGTAGCATGAAAAAATTTTTAGTCTTTGAGATAATTGGTGTCAGTAGATGAGCATAACTTTTTACTACCAAAGGGATATCGAATACTGACTGGTAATTAAGACGATACACTTAAACCTATAACAGATTCCTCATTCAACATGAACACCTACCGTTTGATCGATTTTGTTTGTTTCCCAAATTAAATAAACAAATACAGTATGAAAAACAGTTATATAGAGTAGTGTTTATATAATTAAAAGTTAATCCTAAACAGAAGTAGAATGTGTTCTATGGAACGCACTTACAAGTAGTAGGCTACTCGTGTAACTTATATAATGTTGTAAAGGTAAATAATTTTAAAGACCAAAACTTTTAAACTAAAAAAGCCCGACGAGTTGAACAACATTAATCAAATTTCTGTTAATTACAATTATAGTGAACAGAACACTAGTGGGGTACATCGGATGAATTTGACACGCAAATTACAGACTATCTCACTAAAATCTGACAACCATACAGTAAACAGTTAATTTGCAAACTGTCAATCGATTGTCTCAATCTTGACTATTCCTTCTGCAAATATCAGTCCATAGTCTCCGTTTATTGTTGTTCATGCATTTTCATACCAATTGCGTTTCGTTTCTGTTCTTTCCTTATCGATCCCCTAGTGAAATACATTCTATGCCTGACCATCACCATATACCGCTTATGTGGATATAATTAACCCACATCACACTGTCAAGTGTGATAAAAACAAAAATTATTTGTAAATTCACGGTAGACTTGTTTGAAATCGGTCACAATAGTGCGTTCACATTGATTATTTGTCTTTAGATTTTGAGCTTAGTACCACTCCATATTTGGGATTCGTTGATCTTACTCAGCCAGTCCTTTACAATTATGCTTCTTACATTTAGTCTAAACTTGAACTGACACTTCTATTATTCACCCCTCTGTTCATGCTAGGAAGTGTTTAGCTCATCTTATTAGATGGTAGTTCTGACGTACAAAGAGGTCAATGATAACTTTTTTTTTCAGCTCATATTTCCCCACTAACCTTTGTTGATTGATTGTTCTCTCTTTTAGCTTGCTGATTTTTGTTACCGTATGGTCATAATTGTCAATATATGAAAGTTGTTCTACTGCGATCCTAACTACAAGTATTAATCTTTTCACTAAGTTCTTGACTTCTATTGCTTGGCGTGCTATGTATTAGTCATCCAGTCTGTCTGGTTCACGTACATCCTGTCTCGTATCTGAAGAATTCGCCAATTGTTTGTAATTCGGAATCACCGCAGGCTATTTGAAATATAACCATTTCTCATTTCCTTAACTGTTACATTCACTGAATTGATTTGAGGTGTATTAAAATGAATTGACGCAAATTCGTTTTAGATCCTTCTTTGTCTTTAACTAACTGACTATGTTTTCAGCAATTTTAATTATGTAGCATCAATAAATATCTCACTGATTGATTTTCTCTCCAATGGTCTATCAAATAGTAAAACTTCATAACAACATTGAGAAGCTAAGTTTTATGAGTGTACCGCTAAACTGTAAAATATCTAACTTCAGACAATCAAGAGATGTCTGTTTTAAAAAATAGTTTTAATTTTAAACCAATTTCGATGTTACTTTTTTAAGATTATCTATTTGAATGATATTTATGTAGACTTTATTTTATTTACATTTATGAAAGTTTCGTTTGAATGTTTTTTCCTTTCATGAAAAGAAACAATTCCTGGGCTTGTTTTCTTATTTATTAATTCTTGTTACTCACTGATGTTTTAAATGGTTGAATTTTCACCGGACTCATGCTCTAATCAGTCAGTTCAAAACCTAGCAAAATTTGATTGTTTATGCGTAAATGATGTGCTTCAATGGATCATGGTTTAAACTGAGTATCATTAACCAGGATTTTTCACAGTCTTCTATAAGCCACTAAAGCTATACTAAAGTGACTATCTGTACGCTATGACTTAACTATTAATCTTATTTTTGATGCAGAGTAAGCAATATCGAGGTTAGACATAGAGTACTAGGTGAATAGAAAAGTCGATTGATGAGGTAGTAAATGTTCATCAACTGTAATGGTTGGGACATATGTTACCTGAGCCCAACCAACGCCTACCTCGATGGGTGATGTTTTTTTGGCGCAGAGGTAGACTGGAAGAAAGCTAGGAGTGGTCAAATCAGAATATGGAGTCAGTACATGAAGTGACTGACAACTGACATGTTAATGGGTACAAACTACCTTGTTGGTGTCCGGATTATTATCGTAACTGATGGTTAGATACTCTGCATCACATGGCTCAAAATCGTTTGCAATAGCACACGTGCATCCACTCCATATCCTTTTATTCAAACAATACCCGACAGAATTAGTAACTAAATCATTCTATAGCGTATTCAGTAGTTATTAGTCCAATTTTCCATCAATCTGATATGCTTGATGCTATGACGAGTTCACCTTACTCGGTAAACGGAAAGAAGGTCAATGACACAGTGACATGATAAGCTATTCTAATCCGTTGTCCTCGGCCCTGCTAACTACATCACGATGTCTCGATGAGGCGTAGAAAATGTATTCTACAAGCACCCAGAAAAGACGTGGTCACTAAGCACGCAAATCAAGCTTATTTGTACAATGACAGAAACTCCCTTGGGGAGAGCCACAAAATAGCGTACTAAAAGGATCGTCAACCAATGACAGTCAAGGAATTCCGAGTGAGAAATGTAAGCTGTAGGTCAACTAAACGTCTCTTAGAGCGAAAACATAAAATTCAAATCTTCAGAATAAAATTACAAAATTAGGATCTTTTCCAAGTAAGTTCTGAAGATCTAAAGTTCTCAACACATTCAATGTACGACATTTATGAAACCTTGAAGTCATATTAGTAAAAATTGTGTTAAGCAATAAATTATATAATTTAACTATAAAATGAAAACAATTATAAAATAATTTCAGCTACCTTTCTCTTGTTACGCTTACCTGAGAAAATTCAATAAACAATTATTTGAACAAAATGCATAAATTTTGTGATCGTAATTAGCCAAGTACTCCGGTAATCCTAATTTTAAACCTTCATAACGTAATTTACTATCATAAAAACAAACTGGACAATAACCATTTAGGGCTAATTGTTTGGGGAATGAATCATGTATTTGCTTTAAATTATCCCCTTTTATTCGTGTTGGTAGTAGTTCATTTTCTGGTAATGCATTTATATTATTCGGTGAAACATATCTAGTTGGATTTGCTAGAAATGCTTGTAGTTCACTTGGTCCAGCCATACGATAATAACATCCTTCATATTCAGCGGTAAAACGCATTGATGTATGGATATAAATTAAATTATTCAAATCATTACTTTTATTATTATCATCAATGGAAGTGGCAAGATCACTGTTGATATTATTGTTTTGATTGTGGATGTTGGGATATTCATTTTCTTTACTACTGTAATAATCATTATTGTGTAACATTTTCCGCAAATTATGTTTTGTTGAATTGATAAGATCTGATTTGTTTATTTGACTGTCATTGATATTTAACTGAACAACGAATCGTTGTTTAGGTTCATCGATTGTATCTTCTAACTCTTGCCTTTCCCTCAATGTGACAGGACAATATTGACGGAATTCACCGCTTAATTTCTCATATTCACAGTGTTCAATGCCTAATTCAGCTATAGAGGCAGCTTTATCTAAATGGTTAATATTCATTTGTTTAAAAAAAACCAGTGAAGAAGACAAAATGAATTTCAGGAAATGAAAAGTTTCAAAGTGTATTGTCAACAAGATAATCTCGGGGTGCTGATAAAATTATGATTGCAGTTTTCACTTACCGGTTGCCCACACCACGGAAGAATATTTCTTCTTGAGGGACCTAAAAAAGGAGCTGAATCAGTAGCAGCTCTAGCGACCTAAAAGAGTGATCGCACAGCCCAAGGGACCACTGCTTGAGTCCCATCGCTCACAGTATTCTTATGGGACGTTTTCGATGTGTTATCTTCTCACTTCCAAAGGCATTGCCGCCGGAGATGGTAATCTGGTGGGTAAGGTGAGGTGTGACATTTTTAGAGTCGATCTTTTCTGACCTTGTCTTTCCGTTGTGAGAAGAAAGTATCACTTCAGATGCTGGTTGTCCGAGGAAAACATCTTACTGCTGTTGTAATACCTCTCTACAACAGTACGACGTTTCCCTCGTTCCTTAAGTTACTGCTTCTGGTGTTACCGCTCTCCAACCTACCTGGGTGACATGGTAGGACCTGAGGGAACATGTGTTCCAGCCAATATAGCTCAGTTGAGTCATCACAATAGGCAAGCTTGACTACCACATCGAAGTAGCAGCTACGGTCTGGTGAAGGACAAAGGTTTCCATTTCATAAAAATGATAGGTTGGTATTGTGTTGCACTGTTTATCATCCAGCATATAAAATGGAGCGATTAAAATATAACTTACGAGTAGTTATTCTTTCCATATATTCTTCAATATGTCTCATCCTATGCTTAATTAAATAAATAACTTTACGCCATAATAACCATCGATTTTGAACAGCTTCTAATTCAACCAGAATTCCATTACGAGATAAATACCATTCTTTGAGTTGTGATATAATGTTATCATAAGCTGCTAAACGAATAACTAATTCTTGTGCAATATCCACTTCTGGTTCAGGCATTTTGAATCCTTCTTCATTTCTTTCTGGTTCATTGTCTGAATAGTGTTCTTCTGCAGTTTCATTCGTTGTTATATGTTTTTCATCAAAGGTAAGAAATGAAAGACTTGATTTGGACAGTTTTACTTGATTTGTGTTTGATGCTTGTGTTATTCCTCGTACAATTAATTCTTCTCTAAATTAGTGATATCAAATAATTATTCATTATGTTAACAAATCCGATTGTTATTGTTAAAACTATTGTACTCCGAACAGCCATACCCATAATAATAATAATACAATAATGGATACTACTGATACTTTAAGTCTTATACCGTTTTTAAATCTTCGTTGATATTAACAAATTCAATAACAAAACGTCACAAAGAAACGTAATTTCATCAAGTTTTTTTTTCATTTTATGGATTTTCGTGAAACTATAACGATAGTGACTAAGAAATATCTATTCATTAGTCTCATCTTTTTATGAGAGATAAACTACTTGTTGAAAAAACCTAATCTCAGCTATTCTTCCAAATTGTACAATTTGTTTATTTTATGCTTCTAGCGCAATAAGTTTAAGAAAATCCGAAAAGATAATCACTATGTGGTCAGTAATAAATAATTTCTAGTAATTCCAGTATGAATTCATATCCTGTAGAGTCAAACAAATAAAGTGTAAGATAGAAACCCAATAAAGATATGACTTAGGAACGTGATTCATCAGAAGTCAGCTGAAAGTTTGAACAGTTCCATTTTATATAAGTTATCTAAAGTTATCGTGTTTGTCACAAGACCTGGCGATCTTGTTTTCAATTTCATGTCAAGCAATTGAGTGCTCCCTGCTATGGATTCTCATAGGAAGATGAAATATCTATCCGAGACATTTCAATTATCAACTCTTTTACAATTGATTTTAGTTAGAGATGAAAATTACTGTCAAAATTCAAATAATTTAGTCTTACAGAAATGTAGAGATATGTAATGTTATAATTGTTTCATTTGAAATATGTAATTTGAACTTATCTAGTTGAAAAATAAAATATTGTTTTTACTAATTATTAGATGAAATTTAAGTGTATGCAACGGGTGGTTATTTTAAGGACACTTGCTAATTAGTTATTACCTTTCATAGTTTGTGAGGCCAGTAATTTTCGGTACATATAAAAACGTCCTTCATACCAACCGGATATTAATTAACAAATTTATTGAACACCAAACATTATCAATTAGATGTTTCGTTTTAGCATAGAAACCCTATTATTCTGTCATTATACAATAGTGATTTGAAATCAGACCAACAATAGTTGTCATAAATGATTCCACTATTCAATGGTTTTCAAAGATAACTTTGCCAGATATGACCGTTCAAAAATCCATGTTATTAGATAATAATGACCAATAAAATATGGTCCTGTGGTACAAATGAAGATCATAATCACTTAGTATGTTGGTCGTAAATTATATCTCTAAACATGTTATGGTCACATACTCATAAAATGATATGGAATGTAATAAGACCGTTTTGTTTTTACTTTGGTCGGTTTTTATTGGTCGATTTTTAGACTGGTCTTTATGGTAAGAAATATAACCCTCATCAAGAAACTTTTAAAATATCTAACATTACTCCACATACAATAACTGTTTGTACGAATTTTGTTAAAAACTTGATTAAATGTCAGTTACTGAAATCTAGACCAACCTTTATAACTTTTCAAATGAGAGTGTTTCTGAATTTTTATTACACTACTTTTTGAAAAAAAACTTGAATATTAGGATTTTCATTGTGATTTTAAACTTAACGGATATGTTCTGGATTATAGATGAGATCAATGTTGTACTCCTTAATGTTAGAAACCATGTATAGATTAAATTCAACTAGTATTGTTTGTTTGAATCTTCTCATTGATGTTTATGACTGCAACTGGTCAGTCTCTAATTGGCATATGTGCATACTGTGCGTATTACCTCGATATAGCCTTAATTCGAGTCCTAGAGTGAACATCATCCAGCTGACGAGTCCCAAATAGGACGAAACACGCGTCCTGGATTCCACTGCTAGCCACTATCCATCTTTGCTTACATGTATGGATTAGTAAAGCACAAAAATAATCATCTTTATACAATGAAACTGTTTCACTATTTTATCCCAAGAATAAAATATTTTCTAGTAAATAGAATAAAATCCGGTATTTATTTACAAGTACTAATAAGAGACCTTATTATATCATAAGAACAATAATACCTTATTCGTTTCTTTCATGATAGTCAAAATCCAAGAACGGAATATGAAATTATTTCACATATATAGAATCTTATTACATAGTCATTAGTTTATAATTAATATTTTATTAATACTGTAAGTCAATCAGTAAAAAACGTACTTTTGTTTTTCGTCTTTTACAACTAATTCAATAACAAGATTTGGTCGAACTCCAAAAACAGATAATAATTCACCTTGTTCTTTAGTTAATGGATAATTTTCTAAAATATATCTGAATTATAAATAGTGAATAAAATAATTTATATATGATTAATATCTAGTGAAACAGTAAAAAAAAATAAGATGATCAGGGAAGTCTGACAAATGAGAATTTTCGTGCTATTTTCATTATTGTCTGAGATTGAGGTTGTCTAGACTAAGTTAAATAAAATTAGTACCATGAAAACAGTATTTAGATTGACTAAGGTAACTTTATTGCAATGTGACTACTAGTCTAATTGACTCGATATCATGTGTGCTATACTAAGATTTAAGATGGTGGTTAGAGATAGTTGACAGGAATCTATAAACTTAGGTTTTCTGTTACTTGACACTTGTTACTCTTATAGGAACTGGTACTTCGTGACAAATTGAGTTTCGTGTCACCCAGCTTTATAGTCAGAGACATTATCATTTAGTTATTTAGGTCTAGAATGATTTGTAGGACTGAGATGTGTTTACAATCGATTGATCACTAATAGGTAAACAATTTCATGTATGTTAAGTCTTTCCTAATAATCCAAAACCTATATTTTCCAACTATCAACTTACATTGTTGACCAGTACTTAAAAATAAAACACTTTATATTTACTCTCAACGAAAGTTATTCCATCCAATAAAACTGTACAACTATGTTAACGATATGGTTCTTAGATAATTAAGATAGCATTTGTTGAGTAATCATATACATTTTTCTAAAAACCTAAACAATTAATTACTTTTATCATAAAACATTTGAAAAATTTTGGATGTTTAGTATGTAATGAATTGTCAGAAAACTTAAAATTATAAACCGTATTTTTATATGGTTGAGACCATGAGTCAATGGAAACTTGACCACCATGGAAAACCTGGAAGCACTGGATGGCCGTTTCATCTTCTTGTGGGACTCCTCAGGAGTGCGCATCCACGATCCCACCTCGCGGGATTCGAACCCAGGACCTACCAGTCTCGTGCCAGAGCACTTAACCGATAGACCACTGAATGTCTAACCTCAACCAATCCACCGTATTTTTAGTTATTATCGCTTTTAGATGCGTACATATATATGTGTCAGTCTACAATCTTAAGTTCATTTCTTAATAAGTGTATTTGTTATTTGAAATCATGATTTCTACATAGAATTAAATTCTTCGTTTGGGGTTAATTAAATTAACATCATAATAAAAACAAGTTTTTCGAAATTCTTTTATCCTAATTAAATCCTAATTAGATTTGAATAAGCTGATCAAGCAGAAAATTATTGATATCCAATGAATTGTATGAGTTATTTAATTTCACTTATATGCAATGAATTATTAGAATGAATTCAAATTTATCTATTATATAGTTTTAAAAGTATAAAACATAGAAATTATCAACATGAAGTCAATACTTTGAAAGGTTTACAACGTAAAGAGGAGGATATCGTATGAGTTTACAATAATCTAAACTCAATTTCTTCGTAAAAGATTTATTTACTCGTTATTCCATTATCTTATACAGTTAAAACTAAACAGAAGAGCACAAACAATAGAACTGGTAAATCATTTCAATTTCCTTTATTTCCAAAGAGATGAAAGTTAAAGTGACTTTTTTCCAAAGTAACGTCACCAGCCACTTAACTGAAAAATTGTATTGCTAATGTCAGTTCTATCAAACCTTCTATAAACCTATAAGTTGATAAAAATGACAGTTTTCCGAAATCTATTCACTCCTTATTTTTCTATTCAGTAATATATGAGTTTACTTCTCAGTTCACTTTGATTATTGCTATTCTCCAAAACTGATCAAACCTCTTGAGAGTCAAGTGAAATATGTTGATGAAACTTCATTTTATCAGCCTTTATATTGAATAGAAGGTGTTGATTGATTTCCTGTGTTTGTCTATAAGTACTCATTACTAAATATATTTTTTTCAATCTAAGTATATAGTTCAAGTATAAAATAATACGTTTACAGTAGAATTCACCTTTTCTTAAAAAACACCCACTGAAACTATTGTGTGAAAACGTTTCTAAGTTCATGTTGGTAAGAAAGTGTATTACTCCTGATGCAATTTTTTTACGTTAAAAGTTAACTTACCCACGCGTGAAATAAATACCATTCATTAATAATGTTTGTATAGCCTGAGCTGTTAGTTCATCTGAAATACATTCACCTCGATTAAATTGTTCTCTAATTCTAATAGCTAATGATGTATGCATATGACTTGGATCACTTAATATCCAACGTATTGAATCTCCAGCATTAATTACAGGTATATTATATTCTTTAGCTAAACGTTGAGCGACTAAATGAAATTTATATTTAAAAAAATATAAAGTAAGTCCTTATTATGAAAATTTGTTTTGATTAACTTGAAAAAAATCATGATT
The DNA here is from genome assembly GCF_000237925.1 of Schistosoma mansoni. Classification (NCBI taxonomy): domain Eukaryota; kingdom Metazoa; phylum Platyhelminthes; class Trematoda; order Strigeidida; family Schistosomatidae; genus Schistosoma; species Schistosoma mansoni. The sequence continues at coordinate 36,371,439 of NC_031502.1, read as the reverse complement.
TGTATGAATTTCAAATAAAACTAACCTTCATAGTCTATTTTAATTGCCATGTAGTTCAAGCTAAAAACTACCTTTGATTGATTAGTTTTAGTATTATAGAAAATATCACAATTTTAACTTGATACATTTTCTTGTGAAATCATATAGCTTACAGCTCAATTACATTTGCTAGATAACTTTTGTGAACCAAAAAATTACTGGACAGTTGCTTTTTCTTAATACGAAACTCAAAAGTTCCCATCTACGATTGAGTCTTATAGTAGAACTTGAAGGCTCCAAGTTCAATGTGCTGTGTGGTCGTGGGTAGCATATGTTGATGAGTCTTATATTAAGATGAAAAAAACTGTTCATGCTTCATGGTTTTCAATGATTGTCTAAGGTTAGTTTGTGATTTATATCATAAAATCCAACAATCTTAGTAGATTCCGTACACTAATAAAATTAATATCTATTCATTTTCCTGTCTATGAATCCACTTCAATTATTCGTACTAGATATTTAAAAATCACTATACTTCAAATGTACATCTTAACGAACAAAATTCTTTCATATCATTTTTGGGAAAAGTTTGTGCTATTCTATTGTCGGTATTTTCGACTGAAACTTAATCAGTCTTTGTTGTCATATGTAAATCCTGGGTGGATTCTCTCGATACATTTACTATAGTAAAATTTATATTGAATAGAGGGATTATGGCTAGCACTGTAATCATAGACGGGCGATTCGTTCTAATTGTGACTCATCGGCCTTATAAAATATACGTCCTGGATTCCATTATTAGTTACCATCCTTCCTTTGTATATGCTTCTAATAATTTCCTGATGAAATTGTATCACTTAAATATTTAAGGTTATTTACTGATCAGCCTTCATTTATATTATCACTACATAAGATCAAGAAAGTCATAGTTTAAAATAGATCAATAATCAAACCATGCAAGTATTTCTGATTTTATAACAATGATGATAGTGAAAACAAAAAAAACCCAACATTTTAAATTGACTTGATACCATTTAACGAATTTCGAGAAATTTGATTTTGGTGTGAAATTCAAAGTTTTATTTTTATATTGAGAAAAATTCACAAAACTGATTTTGTACAGAATTTTTTAGAATTTTAGTATAATATCAACAATTTTATCGAAAATGATAATATCGGATTTATGTAGCATTATTATAAACTTTTATATTTAAAAAAGTTGTTGCACATTATACAAAACATTCCACCTTAGAGAGAAAGGTTTGTTTAGATTGTTTAGCTTAAAGATTGATCATATTCAAGATTGACTTTAACTACACAACTATTCACATCACAGAACACGTGGCTGCCGTTTCATCTTAGTTTAGGACTCCTTTTTCGTATGCACTCAATACCTTGTAACGTATTCATGATGTGTTTTGTTTACAATAATAAACAATCTTCGCAAAATTCATTCCTAATAATAATCATGTGCTCATGAGCTACTAACTTTTGGGAAGACCGTTGAAATCTTAGTACGAAATCGTAGGCAGTTGAGTTCATTAATGTTTGAAATGGACAAACATTAGCGTCGGTAGTGGATGATGACCACAGAATATCGCGAAACAAGTGAAGTTTAAAATTATAACCATTGTATTTCAACTCAATTATCTGAAGATAACGCACTTGCTACATGACCTTATGAGGTCATGAGTTCTGTTCTGTTCTACGACGAAACAGTCAACCAATACTCTCTAATTTTCAATGACTATTTGTCCATAATCAATCTACTATGTAAAATGCCTTTCAATTTTAAATGTTAACTAATTTTTCACGTTTGTTTTCATTGAAAATATAAAAAGAAAGTAATCTGGTTGTGCTTATTTTTTGTCCAAAATGTAAGATATTAAATACATAATATAGTTTTAGAAATACGAATATGCATTGTAATATGAGGTTCTAATTATTTATAAACAAGTCTTTATTATCTAGATTGGTTATATAATAGCTACACACTTAATATAAATGGTATAACCATCTAAACTAATTTTCATTTTAGTTACTCTTCATGTATTCTTATTGTTTAATAATACCTTTAACAAGTTTATAATATTTATTTCTAAAAACATAATTATTGCAAACTGGGGTTAGTGTATGCTCCATTGTAATAGTTAGTTAGTAGTGCTTCATTATAGTGATCACGAAGAAATCCCTTGTAAATGAAAAACCTTACTGATGCTATATTTAAGCGTGTATTAAGAACAGTTTTCAAAATTCTCTGTCGATGTTAAATTGCATTCATTTAACCGATACCTAATTCTATTTTGTCTGGATACCAACAAAAATAGCCACACGCGTTTTTGTGAAAATTATCGATTATAAAATCATTTGAAAGCAGTAAATACTTCTAGTACTGAACTCCACAAAAGTTGACATCCACGTCCTCGTGCATTAAGTAGAACCCTGAACTTTCATTCATCGTGGCGAGCACAAAACCTTATAGTTACTAAGTCTCAGTTATTAACGATTTTAATAAGTGGTTCAACATTTAATACTTCACTACAGCCACAATAAAATGTTTGTTTATTGTATGAATAAACAACACTCAATACAAAATATTTACTTAAATAACTTTTATTAATTTAAACCGACGAAAGATAGAACGGTGCCAATTCTTCTTCTGGCAATTATCATATAAAAATATTGTTTATTATAAGTATTTCCAGTTCATTTCAGATATGATGGAATAATGTAAATGATCAATAATTGGTGTATGACCTTTAACTTTGTCGTAGATTAGTTATTTTCTACCCTAATAAATTCCTTATTCATACTATCGGAGTTGTATACTTTAGACCATAATATATTTAAACTAGCAATAATAATACGATATACTGATTTACGAGTCAGTAATGAATGGAAATAAAGTTACTGGACATTGCTTTCGCAAAAATACTTATCCTTATTTGTATTAAGTGGAAAACATTTATGAAGAGGATCATAACTTATATGTAATTTCTAATAATTCGATACTCTGTATAAAAGGCTTACAGTATGGAATGTAATTATAACTCATATACTTTATACAATATTCTAAACTTCTATATTTTTTAAAGATGAAGATAAATTTGTTACAAGCGAATCCCTTCCTAACAGAAATCGCTTCACCCATTGAGTCTAAAGTTCACATTTTCAAGGTTAAAAAAAATACTATCTCATATGAAGCATCATTGCTATTATCGTATTTTTGGAGACCATGACAAGTATTTACAAAAAAACTGCGATACACGATTTTGGATGTTATTATATTAAGAATAACATCAACTGAGATCGAGAAAGTATAAATGAAGCGATTGTGTTATTTTATATAGTTGAGATCATGAGCTAGACCGCCATGGAAAACCTGAAGCACTGGACGGCCGTTTCGTCATATTGTGGGGTTCCTCAGCAGTGCGCATCCACGATCCCACCTCGCGGGATTCGAACCCAGGACCTACCAGTCTCGCGCCAGAGCACTTAAGCGATAGACCACTGAACGGGCATCCAACGGTGTTAATATCAAACTCAAAACATGGAAAAATTACTTCCTTTTGTAATACTTAATAGTGAATTGTAAAAGTAATTAAGTTTTCATTCTCTATCCACTGTATAGTTTTTTTTCAGAAACAACACATGAATATAAAAGATTTAATGCAAGTTAAGAAAGTGGAAACATAGATTTATGTAATAGTAAAACTGTACTTAAATCTATATTTAGGCATGTTAGTCTAAAAAGATTATTTTGTTTACATTAATTAGTAACCAGATTTAGAGTACGGTTCATCACTGTTTATTTGATAACTTACTGTATGAAAGCGGTTTACAGATGTCTCACAATTGAAATGTCACAGTGATCAAAAATGAAAGACATGCTGAATCCTACTAATGATCCCTTCTCTAAAAAACAAACAGTTATATGATCGAAATTTAATGATAATATTATCATTTTTCCGCTCAACTGTAATTAGAAATCTAAACTATTGAATTTTTACAGTGTAACCTAAAAGTACCATACTCATAGCAAAACCCGAGAATGGTTTTAAACTCGATATCATATATGGTCCAGTGTAGCCACAGATGCTGAGCCTCATACTAAAGTGATATAACTGTTCGTCAATTGTTAGCTTTCAACAACTCCTCCAGTTGATGTCAGTCTCGAGATTATTTTCAATCTCAGAACATCTATTAATAATTTGATAAAAGTGAATTCATTCCATGTTTTTTTATCAAAAAAAAAACTAATCATCTGTCATTTTCTCATTGATCTCCAGCCATAACTTACTGTATGTTTTATAGAGTAGAATTATCGGTTTAATTTCACAAGTGAAAAAGGTTTGGGATAGTAGATAACATTAAAAATACTATTTGATAATTTAATGACATTTTACATTCTTTTTCTGTTTTCATTGATTAATTTTGAAATAACAATAATGAGTCAAACAGGAAAATTATTTATCTTGTTTTAAATTATACGAATTATGTTCCCTGGTTAACTCCATTTTGAAAGCGTAGAACAATTAAAGAGACCAAGAAATGAAATTCAGACAATAGAAATTAATGGGTAAAAGATGTGAAGGTTTAAAATGTATTTATCAACCAACTAGAATAGATTGGTCTATTTAATTATCATAAACCCATTTCGTTGTAAGCTTTCTTTATGTAGTGAGGATGTATCCTACACATAGTTTATTGGTTGATTGATATATTATCTCTCAAAATGGACCTCTAGCTAATTGTTCAAGATCAAATTAATCCAACAACATTCTCATGATTTACAAAATTATGGACTGATCTTTGATAGATCGCCATTGAGAACTTATGAGCACTAAACCTTTGTTTCTTCCTAGAAATGATACTACTCAGCATTGCCCATTCATGATCTCGCCAGCGAGAATCAAACCCAGGAACTATGACCTCACATGCAAAAACTTAACTTTCAAACCTCTGCCTATAAAACTATTCTTTACAAATTTCTGCTAATTGAAATCGTTAAATGAATATAAATAAGAACAATTTCACAATACGAATGTCTTTATATATATATATGAAGTAATTAGCTCATATCAAGTACCCTCTTAACCTCATTCTCTCTAAATGTTCAAGACAAGAAAGCAATTTTATATCAGCCCTTAATTAACCAAAAACTTTCCAAGAAATAAACTAAAAATAAATTTTTTTCCTTTCGAAATTTTTCTGTTAATTAAAATTCAAAATCAAATCAAATCACAATAGAACGAAACGGCCGTCCAGTGTTTCCAGGTTTTCCCTGGTGGTCTAGTTTCAATTGACTCACGCTTTCAACTGTGACACATCAAATGAATTTATACCAAATGAAATATTGAATTTCCTGTTTTATTCTAGATTCTTTCATAAAAAAATTAAAAAAAATACTTTTCTGTAAAATGAATATAACTTATTGTCATGAAAAGTTATTCCATTTAATTAAATTTCTTATTTACAAATGAAAATCCGTCCGTAGTTGTTCTAAAGCTACTGCCAGTCTTAAACCCAAGTAAAGGAGAAGGGTTGGATATGGATGAAGCCAGCAACTCCATCCCGTATAAAACAACCTTGCTAAAAAAACGCTAACCGGAATTAAGCGGATAACAGAAAAAATAACTACTGAGAAATGAAAAATCGATAAATATCAATTCATCAATTAGAATTAATATTAATTTTTATTAATATTTTATTGAAGGTGTAAACTTACTAGTTGTTTTGCCGGTTTTCGGAGCTCCTATAATATGCAATCTTAATGGTACTCTAAATGGTGGATCTGTATATTTCTGTGTATACTTTAAAGGATTTTTTATAAATAATTCACGAGCATTAGAATTAATAAACCAATAGATATGTTGTTTATAAACTGCAGCACATGTTTTAGCTTTAACTAAAGGTAATGTTTCACCAATAATTCCAGGTAATTTACTCAAATATTTCGGGTTACCAACTTTTATATTAGGCATTGGAAGAGGTGGAAGCCATGCATTTTGAAAGTATAATGTAACTGGACACCATCGACCATATGTGCTTGGAAAATAATAGCCATTAACTAATAAACGTTCGGCGATTTTTGGTGTAATTGGATAGACACGTTCAAATAATGAGCTACGATTCTCTAATAAATTATGTAAGCGCTAAAGAATGAAACACCGACACAAATATGACTCTAAATAAGTTATCGGTAAATGTTTATCATTTTAAATTAAATACTACTGATTTAGTCATTAATAATGTATGACGTAGCTCCAGTTCCTACAATTCTCAACGACATAATGAGGGTAAATTAAAAATCAAAGTCGAAGTAACAATACTAATGTTGATGATGAGCCGTTATTAAAGAACAAATTCTTAGAGAAAGAATGATTTCGAGAAATTAAAATTTAGAAGACAAAAGGAACTGAACAAATTTCCCCTACTATGATCGATTTTTAGTTTTATTATTTAAGATCTTTAAATAGAGTTCATAATCATATTTTGAACATTGACCAACAAGACTGTTTCTTTTCACATTGCTGATTTCTGAAGTCATTAACTTTTTAAAATAATAACAACTTCACCAGATAACGCTTCTCCTCTTTGACAACAAAGATGAAATATTTGAATACCAGGTATGTAGATAGGTATGGGTAACATGTTATATCTAACTTAATCAGTTTCGGTTCACAGTTTCATTGACCAAGTCACCATTTCTACTTACAATCTGATGACTGTCAACAACACTAATCAGTATGTGGATCAATTACAGGTTAGAAATACCTTGGAGGCATTCAAGATCAAATATTGACAAACTACATTTGTCTTTCGTTTCAAATAATCATATTTTACAGCCGTAGACTCTCAGTCATACATTATACAGTGTGCATATTATTTAATATCCAGAAAGACACTTAGCTTGTACTACTTAAGAAATGGGTTGATAAAACCCTACTAAGTAACTTATTTTCTTGTTGATTTCAGTCTGTCATTAAATCAACAGTGCTCATAAGACTATGGTTAGTGGAATCGTTCAACAAAATAAGCTATTTAACTCAATAGATTGAAATAGGCATTCATAAAGATCTGTTCATAATCAGTATTTAGATTTTGAAGGTAGAGAAACGCATTCAAAAGCTTTTCTCCCTTTGAAACAATTTCTTAAGAAGAATTTGTATTTTGTCAAAGTCTTTACTAGGTAGAACGTTATTAATTCCAAGCTTTAAGTCGATAAAAGGATCTTCCAACAGGAAATTAATTTTTGGAAGCTCCAATGATGAAATGTTACTCTTAGAATCATATCAATGAGAGAATGTAGTGAGAATGATTAGGTTAGTTTTCTCCATAGATATTATTCAAACCAGCCAGTTCGGATGAAAGTTCACAGTAAACCCTTAAATATTTGACAATAAACCTCAATTATTAAATTTTACTATCTTTTAATTGATAAGGGATGCACCACTGTAATTATGGATATAAACGATTATATGAAGTAGGATATGGATTTAGTTTAAGATGAAGCGTAAGCCGACCTATACAAATAAATTTTATTTAAAAACAGAACAACATGAGTACAAAGATTCTAAACAGACTCATCAAAGAAGGGCGAATAAGAAAACATGGACAGCGCTAAACAAAGTCTCATAGATCTTTTCTTCCTCAATCTTATGGTACATGAAAATACACAGATCGATTACTCGCCTGCGATCAACTGTCTTAATTGTAGGAACCTGCATATAAATTAATTAAGAGAAAGTTTAGTAACTGTAAGAGATTTGGTGGATACCCGGGATTTATCAAATATATATTTAAATCTAAAATAACAAAAATAATGGTATTGTTAGGCGTTTCGCCCATAATCGTTTTAACTGAACCAACACTGAAAGTATAAATGTATGTACATTTATAAAGTATTCCTGTTATTCAAAATTGATGGAAATCATTCCGATATTAGAAAACTTTAAATTTTGAGATCAACTTAACTTAAAGATCCACGTCAGACAACATATTTTTAGTTCAGCAATATAATATACAAACAAACGAAGGAAACACCTACAGGATCATCAATACACGGACTGATTATAGAAGCAGGAATAAAAAGACTAGATTTTTTCTCTCTTATTAAACATAGTCACAAATGTCAAGTTTGTTCTTAGTAAAAAAGGTAGGATAAAAGATATCTTAATTCGCTCAACAGCATCTCGATATACACACATTATACATTAGATAATAATTGAAACAATGAACTACTATTATGAACCAATACGATATAACTAGAGGACCAAGCTTATCGAAAGTTGTAATGTCGGTTGCTATGTCAATCCACAAACTTATTCTAGCTTCCTGACAGACTGATTTACTCATTCTTCTTGAGTCACATCTTGACCTTGTTAATTATTCGCTTATCAACCTTGACTGTTTCTATGTAAGTGTATGTGTGTGCATTTCTTATCTTACTCATCACATGTCTGTAATTTATTTTTATCTGACTATAAATGTCGATTCACGCTTGACAAAACCGAGTTGGCTCAGTCGCCTTCATTGCCCATCATTTCGTTTTTCTTCACTTCAACGATTGTATGATATATATACATTCAAACTTCATTCTCATATTTGACTTATTTAGTTCCGTTATTCACTGATGCGATTTGAGTTTATAATTATATACGACAATTGACGATGAGCACCGCTTAGGAGTCCCATACTAGGACAAAACGGCCATTCAGTGCTTCCAGGTTTTCCATGGTGGTCTAGCTTCAATTGACTCATGATCCCAACTATTAAATTACTATGATACTCACAAGAACCCCTTTATGATAATTGACGATATGTATATTTCAATAGCAACTATTCATACGATCCAAATGGAGTCAGATCTCAGGCCACTAAAATATCAATCTAAAATAATAAAATTCTTGAGTAAGATAACAATGACCCAGTGATCAATAAACTCAGCCGCCTAGTAACCATATTCAAAATAGAAAACATGTAGCTGCTTCTTTTTAAATGGAAAAATGAAAGAAAACATTTAATTGCTGTCTTGAGAAATGATAAACATAAATGGTAAATCTTCGACATGACTGTTGTCTTCATTGCTGAACATAAAATCAACCGTAGAAAGCAGCAGATTGATAAACCTCCCAACAAACTTTCAGAAGTCTAATAATCATGACTTACTCCTGTTACCCCTTCGTGGAGAAGCATAGGCACCTCACCAGCATTCCCCACCCAACTTCGTCCTGGATAATCCCTACCAGTTTCTATTCATCTTTTTCACGTCTGCTTCTAATTTTTGATGCAGTATGTTCCTTGATATTGCTCTTTTCCGTTGCCTTTCATGATTCTAGGTTAGCGCTTGCCTCGTCATGCAGTTTGGTGATTTCCGAAATGTATGCCCTATCCACTTCCAACGTCTTTTCCTAATTTATTCTTCAGATGGAAGCTGGCTTGTTCTCTCCCACAATAGGCTGTTGCTGATGGTATCCGTTCAACGGACATTTAGTATCTTGCGTAGATAATTGTTAATGAGTACTTGTACTTTGTTGGTGATGGTTGTAACAGTTCTCAAAGTTTCAGCTCCGTACAGTAGAACTGTCTTGACGTTCGTATTGAAGATTCTGACTTTGATATTGGTTGAAATTTGTTCTCCGTGTTATATTTCAGTCTTACTTTTTCTTTGTGCATATTGAGGCCTATTGCTACAGAGGCTGCTGCTACATTGGCTCCCTTGACCTGAATTTGTTGATATGTATCGAATAGAAGGGTCAGGTCATTTGTGAAGTCCAAACCGTGAAGTTGCATGCAAGCTGCACATTGTATTCCATGCTTCCCCTCAGATGTCAAGGTTTTCATAATACAGTTAACCACTCAAAGAAAGGGAAAGGAGGAGGGCAAGCAACCTTGTCTGACACCAACCCTCACTTGAAAGGCGTCTGTCAACTGTCCTCCATACACCACTTTGCAGAGTAGTCCGTCGTATAAATTCCGTATGATATTGACGATCTTCTCAGGTATACCGTAGTGTCGAAGAATGGTCTATCAAATTCTCTTGTCCACACTGCTAAACGTCTTCTCACAGTCAACAAAGTTGATTTGTAGTGACGAATCCCATTCAATTGATTGCTCAACGATGATCCGTAGTGTCACGACTTGGTCTATGTACGACCGATCCTTATGGAATTCAGCCTGTTGATCTTGAAGTTGGGCATCTACTGAATCTTTCATTCGCCTTAGAAACACTGTTGAAAACGTTTCCTAGTACTCACAGTAGTGTGATGACTCTATAGTTCTCGCATTTGCTCAGGTCTCCTTTGTCTGGTATCCTGGTGAAGTATCTGTCTTTCCTGTCTGTCGGTGGCACTCGTTCTTCCTTCCAAATCTTCCTGAATGGAACGTGGAGCATGTCTGCAGTCACTTTTATGTCTAACTTTAATGCTTCAGCTGATATATTGTCAGGTGCTGCTGCTTTCTGGCCCTTAATTTGTCTGATGGCCATCTTGATTTCTTTGATCGTTGGTGGAGTGACATCTATAGGAAGGTCAGTGTGCGCTGCTTCGATTTCCGGTGAGTTCAGTCGAGCTGGTCTGTTCAAGAGTTCCTCGAAGTGTTCTATCCATCTGTTCTTATGTCCTTGAATTTCAGTGATTGGCTTGTGTTCTTTGTCCCTGACCTCTCTCTGGTTTACTACATTTCTCTGCCAGTTTCTTATAGTTGTTTCATATTTCTTTCTCTTGCAGCTTTATCCACCGTCGTTGCTAGGTCTTCCACGTAGTTCCGTTTATCAGCTCTAATGCTCTTTTTCAGTCTTTCGTATTCAGCTTGTGCCTTGACTTTCTCTGCTCTTGTTCGACTGTTGTTAATTGCTGTCTTCTTGTTCTTTCTTTTTTGGATCTTGTCTAAGGTTTCTATAGCGATCCATTGTCTATGATCCCGCTTCTTGCGGCCCAGAACCTCCCTACACACTGAAGTTGGTGCTTCTTTGATCCCCTTTTAATTGCCTTCCATAGTAGTTTCTGATACTCACGCCACTCAGTAATCGGTGTACACATTGAAAAACGCCTAATCTATTGTCTAGTAAGAAAAATAATGGACATCTATAGGCTCAGTGATGAGGTCAAGGAGAAAGGCGATTAAAATAATTTTAATACAGAAGACTAAATGGATTCACCTTGAAAAACCTGTGTGTAAAGATTAAAATATCAAGCTTAGAGAATTGAACACTTCCAAATGAAGTTCATGGCATTATTTGTAGATGATTTAGTCGGATAATAAAGGTGGCTAGTTGAGCTCAGTAGCTCAGTGAATAACGCATTAATCTTTCGAAGTAAAAATTATAGTTTTGAGTTACGGTATGAACCTTGGTGTTGGAATCCAAGTACATTCGGCTGAGGAGCTCTGAATTGAATGAGACGTGCGTTATGAATTCCACTGCTAGCCACAAATCCATCTGTTCTAAAAATACGTTCAAGTAAATGATTTTGATGGTGCTGAAGTTTTTCAGATAGATACATTGATTAATTTAAAAGCCTTCATCACAATTCAAAACAACATTATGACATCTATTTAAGAAAACGTAAAATAAATAAGAATTTATGTAATGTTTGACTCACTTTAACTATTCGATAACGAGCCCATGTAATTTTACCACCAGCATTAATTTCATACTTTGGTATAGATAACTCATCAATTTGTTCAGATATTTCTGTAAAAATGTCATTAGAATCATTAAATGTTTCAGTGATCTCTTCAGTTAATCGTTCTACAACATCAGCTTCAGTCTCTTCTTCTTCATCTTCCATTTCATCTTCATCTTCCTTGATGAAATTAAAAGTATTAAAAAGCAAATGACAACCCATTAATAAGTAACAATCTTACTTTAATTCATTTTTTGTATTTTTTGTTTGAATCTTCCCATTGATGTTTAGGATTGCGGTTGATCAGTCTCTTATTGGCATATGTGCATCCTGTGCCGATTACCTCGATGTTGTCATAAATCACAAGGAGTATAAGCAGGAATGGATTGTGACTAGCAGTGGAATCCAGGACACACGTTTCGACCTATTTGGGACTCATCAGATGGATGTACCTGCATCTCAGAGTTGGTGTTTACTCCGGTTATGGAGATTGTTGAGTTTAGAATGTTAGACCACCATTGGAAACCTGGAAGCACTAAACGGCCGTTTCGTCCTAGTACGGGACTGCTCAGCAGTGTGCATCCACGATCCCGCCTCATGAGATTCGAACCCAGGCCCTTCAGTCTGAAGCGCGAACGCTTAACCTCTAGACCATTGAGCAGGTATACGACGGTGTTGATGTGTAACCTCAATCAACCCACGAAAATGAGCGACCGTCCACCATTGTCTTCAATGTGTAACTGTCTCTACAGCAGACATCGTTGAAAGCCACTGGCCACGGATTCTAACTAGAACTCCAGGAAATTCATCTTGAAGCCAGACACTAGTGAGCACATGATAATTATCAGTGTAGGGTTGTGGAAATCGCTGAGTATAAATTGATGTCATGAATGGATGAATGTTAGATCATAACGTTAAATTAGAAAAATCCAATAAAATACGATATATCGTACAGTTTGATTTCGAACAAATTAATTAACAATCGTGAACTGATCTAACCTAGGCCATCGTCGTAAACCTATAAATACTGGACGACCGTTTCGTCCCAGTATGAGATTTCTCATCAAATTGCATACACGATCTCGCACATTCGGTTTCACGCGTGAATGCTTAACCTCTAAACCACTGGACTAGCATCTAACGACGTTAATGTTTAACCACGATCATTTAAAAATCAGTAAATCAGTGAAAAGATTTTCTTATTTGACAAAAAGAATTATTGCTACTTAATGCTAATATTTGTAATGATTTACTAACAGCAAATTCTTCTGCCAACATTTCATCAATATCAACTTCATCTTCCAGTTCTTCATCTTCTTCAACATCCGGATCATCGGAATTTTGTTTTATCTACCAAAAAAGTGAAGAAACTTAAAAAACTCATCTACAACTTAATCAATAGAAAAAGTAACTCAATTGTAATACACACTTCATCTGTGGTTGATTAAGATTATGGTTATCGTATTTGAGAATTTACAATGGTCATGGGAAAGGTTACAAAATGAAAAAAATTAAAATACAAAACTTTTTTAAATATTTAGTTGAAAATGGAAATAACGCTTGTGTTCCTCCTCTAAACTAATGAGACACTAAATTGTTTAGGACGAACAATGAGCGATTTATCTGCGTTCACGATTCACTTGCTTTATACTAGCTACCTAGCTAGAGCTATTCCACCAGGGATCAACATAACCCACTTCAAGAACAGGTGATCCACCCGACTAGGACCTGTACTGTTAACAATCGACCATCAAATAAATACAGGAAGTAGGGAAATATATATGACACATCAAATACCTGTCAAACTACTTAATAATCTTTTTAAGAAAATAACTAATCCGTATTTCCTCTCACCAAACCAACAACAGTAATGTCTATGTAGAAAATATGGTCAGTACTCAACAAAATGTAACTTATGCAGAATATTGTTCTGTATAAAGATAGAAAGTCAGTGATGAATATGTTACATTGTAAATCAACTACAGTTTATGAATATATATTCACAATAATCTACTTTCCAGAGATTTTTCAATGAACAGTGATTATTTCGGAAAGTTTAAGTATCCGCATATTGTGAGGAAAATATTGTTTTTAATTAGATTCTCATCAAGCTTTACTCCAGTATATTTTGAAAATTTGTAAGTTTAGACCAGTCAGCGCTTTTGTTAATGTTTCCTTGTGAGTGTTATACTTTAAGAATTATGTTGTTCGTTTTCTTTATAGTCTGTTTTGTTTAACAACATTAAATGCATTTGTAAAATTAGCAACACTTAAAAAGTTGAACGTTGAAACTGGATTCTCCACTTTCTTGAACTATCTCTAAAAGTAAGTGCATTTCACTGAAATGTGGAATTTATTGTTTGTACTATAAACTGAATAAGGTGATGATGAATAGGAAAGAAAATTTGAAAGAAGGCGTCAAATACAATCGCTATAAACCAAATCAGTCATTCAAGCATAACGCATAACTCGGTACCTACGTACATCATTTAAAGTTGCCATACCCCATCAAATTACCGTAATAATATTGTCAGGGTAAATCTCAAAGTAGCGGAGGTACCAATAGTATTGGTGGTAAAATTAAGAATCAAAGCTATGACTCAAGAAAATATAAATTAGCGAAATAAAAGGGGGTTTCGTGGAGATTCTAGTAACTTAATAGTTGAAATCATGAGCCAATTGAAGCTAGACCACCATGGAAAACCTGGAGGCACTGGACGGCCGTTTCGTTCTAGTATGAAACTCCTCAGCAGTGCGAATCCACGATCAAGCCTCGCGAGATTCGGATCAAGTATCTATCAGTTTCGCGCGCGAGCGCTTAACCTCTAGACAAGTGAGTCGGCGTCCAACGGAACAAAAAAACAAAGACAGGATGCATATGCGCCATTCTAAATGATTTTGAGCCATATCACCCGGTCTTTAATTATCGGTGACGATAATCATGTGTACACCAAACAGGTAGCCTACACCTGTTAACATAGTTCAGTCCGATTATCAATGGCTTCATAGACTGATGCCATGTTTTGTTTTGGTCGCCCCCAACTATTTTCTAGTTTACTACTACACCAGACATCTCACATTGAAGTAGACAGTGGTGAGGTACCAGACATCTTAGTTGATGAAAATTTACTGTTAACAGGTATTGCATGTTTATTTAACATGTTAACTAGGTAACTGTACATTTCATTAGATCCGAATATATGTACATACGTACATAACACAATTACAATTTGATAAGACTGTTAGGAAGACAACATATAATGTAAAAACAGTGAAACAAGTGATATTACAATTTCAACCAGATACCTAACAAGATAAAATGGATTCTTAAAATTTAACCGGATTCTTTCAAAAAGCAAACTATTGATTAGAAGAAAAACAGATATGAGAACCCCAGCTGAAGTCATAGTATTCTAAATGGAGTTATTCACATACACTAGTGGTATATATATATATATATATATTCACCAAATAAGAATTAATCGTATTAAGAATGAATTCACATATAAATAAGCTCATGACATGTAATAAGAGATCTTACTCTCGCATTTTCTCTTTTCTCTTCTAGTTCCTTGAGTATTTCTGATCGCCTTTTCTCCATGGCCAATTTCTGTTAAAATAAAATAATGAGAAAATTGATTTTAAAGGAGTCTTGATAGAGTTTTGTTCTCTGAGCTTGATGGTTTAGATTCTAAATAATGATAGATCAATGAAAAACATATAGGTTTCTTAGAGGGCAACTGAAGAAAGATGTTCAAATAATGTATATAATGTATAGTTATCACATTCTACGAACTGGTTTTATCCATCTGAGGTCTCATTCACTACAGTATTTCTCTAAATGTTTAAAAGCAGCTGATGATTTATACCATCTCTTCTTCACAAGACTGTAAAAGTCCAAGTGGTATATTTACGTATGATTATAACTGCTAACATTGATATATAGTCTCCGGAATATTCCCATCATATTAGAAACGCAGATATATGAATAAAGGATATTTTTTTCAATAAATTCCTATCATATTCTGCAACTACATATATATCCAAAATATTAATCCAAAAGTTGGTCAGGTTTAAGGCAAAATAGATCGTTTAACATTATACCGTAACATAAATTTGTTAATGTTAAGATGATAAATATGCGATATCAACCTAAGCAAGTTTGTATTTTAAATGAAACTATAGGATATAGGTAATATGGTTTGAAAGAGATAATTCACATCATATAATATTAAACGTTGTATTTGCCTCAAACATAATCACCTTTTGGATTATGAATTTGGATATATAATTGTAGAACTTGAAGAGAAAATATTCTTAGTTCATATTACTTGTTTATTGGTATTTAGTCTAATTATTGGAACAATAGGTAATATTTTATTGTTCTATTTTGGTTTCAAGTGGTGAAAAACCTGTTATTTTGTAATCAATGTCATGGTATGAATATTATTCATTCTTGCAATCATCCCAAACTGTGATTAATTCGAATTTCATTGGAATGTCGATTCATTCATCAGATATCCAACAGAGATGAATGTTACTCATACAGAGAAACAATCATAAATTTATACCGAATTCTTTATTTATTTATGCATACTGTGTAGTGTACTCAAAATTTTCACTTATAGCTGGTCACAGAATATAACAAGTGATAGCAACTTGACGATTTGGAAGTAACATATCCATAGGTCAGAAATGATATTCAGGAAACAAACCAGTCTAAATACGAAAATGAGATAACTCAACTGGATTTATAAGACAATCAGTCTGTTTGAAATTAAAAATAATGGTTTGTAACAAGACTTGTTATCCAAGTAAACAAGTGATAGCAGTCAAAACCAGAGGATAACAAAATTTTCAAACAATAATGACACAGAATTGAATAAAATTGCTAGATTAGATAGTTTATATTTGTTTACAAAGCAATAATTTCCCACACTACTGACCTTTTTGGAAGTTTTCCATTCCATCAATTTAGCTGCGTTCTCAGCTTTTTTTGCCATTAATTTACGCCATACCTCCAGTCTAGGAGGCAGTAATCTGGAAACAACTTCATCAGCTTCAGCGGTTAAAAATATTGCATAATCAAAAAAATAGTTTGATGTTACTAAAAACTGCAGGTCTTCTACATTTTGAGGGAAACCATCCAATATGAAACCGGTAGATCTATATGGTTCTTGTTTCCAAAACTTTCCAAGTAACCATTCCAACGTATCGTTGGGCATTGATGTAGAATTCAACAGATATTCATAAACATTTGTTTCGTGTTCATCTAACAAAAGCAATTTATCTGACTCGTCTGTTATTTCTGTTATATTTGGCTTTTGTATTTCATTCTCTGATGCCTCTCGTTTCTCATCATTTCCATTAGCTGACTCTTCAAGTCTTTTATAATCCAGAGCAAATAAATAAACAGAGCAATATAAATTATAAACCAAAAGACAATGTATATTTGTTTCATATAAAAGTGTGCGGTGTTAAAAGAGTATGAAGTCTCCTCATTTATTTTTATCCAGATTGTTAGGATGAAAAGACAGTAAAAAGAAATTATTGCACTTTTTACGAATTATTATTGCGAGTAACCGGATAACTAGTGAATAACATGTTTTGTCATTCTTCTTTTTAGCTTTAAAATACCGGTGAAATGATTATCCTCATTGTATGTACAAACTTATGAACCCTTCAAAATGACTATTCTTTATACAATCTGAAGCTCACCGTAACAAATATTACATAACCAATGTTTAATCCGGTCAATCAGTAAATGGGTTCATAAAGGGAAGTGTATTTTATAATTCTCAGTTATTTAGTAAACAAAACACCTATCAACACTTTATCCACCATATTCACGCAGTGTAAATACAAAAGAAGCGAAAATAGTAAATATTTCTTGAGAACATATACACTAATCAGAGGAGGTTTTGTGGAGAATTTAGTATTTTCACAGTTGAAATCATGAGTCAATTGAAGCTAGACCACCATCGAAAACCTGGAAGCACTGGACGGCCGTTTCGTCCTATTATGGGACTCCTCAGCAGTGCGCATCCACACTAATGCTATTATGATACATCTATTATGCATATCGTCTTAAACTTAATTGAATATAATTGTGATAGTGTGATAAGAAGACGAAGATTATCAGAACCATATGATATATTAACGCAATACATTTTGAACAATCTGATCACACGTAATATACTTGTTAAGAACATTTATGTATAAAAATAAAAGGACAACCAGACTAGAAATCCGGGGGGGAGGGGCAAGAGGAGAGAAGGATAATAATAATAGAATAATCATAACAATGTGAAAACAATTTGAAACTTATTCACTCTGGATTAAGTTGTTCGAGATGTACTGCGTTAATATATCACATAGTTCTGATAATCTCTGTCTTCTTATTACGCTATCGAAATTTATCCTATGGACTAACTGCTTTAAATAAAATTGATTGTTTGTTTGACGATTATTTTCATAAGCTTGAGTGCAACGATACTCAATATGAACGTAAGCAGAAGTACCAATAAATACTAATCATATAAATAATTATGATATAAAATTTATAACAGCCGTATATATTCTATATCTTACGGAGGTAGTACAATATCCGGTATAGGTTCTTGATCTGCATACTGTTTACCAATTTTCTTGCCAATTTTTGGAAATGTTATCTCTTGTAACAAACTTAAGAAATCAATATGTACTAGATTTAAATTCAGTGCTATTTGACGACTGTGCAGAGACTTCCCTGTACCAGTTGGTCCAAGTATTAAAATTCTTGGCGGTGGAGGCTATTGTTTTTTTTTAAAAAAAACATATATACAAATTCTATCATTTTCAAATTCATGTATATACTATCATAAACCAAAAAAAATTGATTTACAAACAAAATTGATCATTGAAGAAAAAAAATAGTTCACCAATTCTTTCAGAATTTTTAATGGTTTAGAAGTAAAAGCATCAAAATGTAAACGTTGCGTTGTGAAAAATATCCCGTAAACAGCTGATACCTACTTTTTAGCTGACTTTTTATTAAGTTTTGCAATAATTAAACAGAAATTAAAAATATTATATATTCCGTTTACTTATCAACTAAGAATTTATTATTAACTTCACAAATGAATAGTACCAATCTAATGAGTATATGTGAAATGAGATGACGGATTTGGTTCTGAAGTGCAGTATGTACACACGCCTGAGCAACACACAATGGCTGATAGGTGATGTGAAGCTGATTATATTTCCAATAGTTCTTATCATATACTTTGTCGAATCCGATTATTTCAACTCATAATTTATTATTTATTGTAATATTAACTATTTGTCTTTCAAACCTATTTGCTTCTTACATAAGACTGTGTATCTTTAACCAATCACTAAGGTTTTTATATCCTTAAGAAATTTCCTTTTGGAAACTTCAATACATTCAGGGAGTATACTTTTGTTCATGCATTCTTTTTAAGCTACCTTGCAAAGTTGCTTACATACTTTTGTCTCTTAACTCCATCTACAGTTCTTCTAGAGTTACTGCCGGTCCCAAGCCCGATCAAGGGAGGTTAAGGATGGGATCAGCAACCCTATCTCGTAAGAAACAATCTTGCTAAAAAACGCTCCTGTCTTTTTGAAAGAATAGTGAAAATGGTGCAAACAATTTACTCTGTTAATGGCTCATACTTATCGATGTTTGATAAACAAACAGTTACATTTGAGGAAAGTTTTGTAGCGACACTTTTCAATGACCATCTACTATGCTAATCAAATGATTGGTTTTTTCAGTCAAATTAATCCATACAGCTAGAAACGAGTTCAAAGTGACAGATTAAAATCCACACAAGTTAATGATTATGCC
Organism: Schistosoma mansoni; assembly: GCF_000237925.1. Taxonomy (NCBI): domain Eukaryota; kingdom Metazoa; phylum Platyhelminthes; class Trematoda; order Strigeidida; family Schistosomatidae; genus Schistosoma; species Schistosoma mansoni. The sequence continues at coordinate 36,351,984 of NC_031502.1, read as the reverse complement.
ACATAGAGAGCTGAATAAAACCAAACATTTTCGGCGTATTTATTTTAAAAAACTGGGATCTGATTAGCAACTAATTACTGAGCCTTTGCCGAAAGCGGTAGCTTAGAGGTTAAACTACTTTCCTTTTAGCAAATGGCTCACATTTCTGACTTCTATTTCATCTACTTTTGTTTAAGTGATAAACTTTTCAAACAATATGTTCCAAAATTCATTAATATGTACTGGATACATGAGTACCATTATTTATTGGTTTTATGAATGACAACATCCAAAGTCATAAACTAAAAAATGTTAACCTTTCTACTGATTAAAAATCGATAGAGAAAACTAAAATATAATGTCATGTCCAAAATATTGAGTGATATATCGTTCAGCTAGTGATACTCGTCATCTAAAAAACATGCAATAATACATCAATGTTTTTTTATTATTTCAATATCATTATCAAATTTATCGGTTTAAGGTTTTACCAACTTTTGTTTTTAAAAATACCACTCCTTGTTTTCATCCTTTAAAATGTAAAATGAAACTAGACGAAAGAGTAATGTGATGTTTGGTAAGCATTCATATATATTATAAATAAATTAATATATTTGTAATATCCCAATAAGTAGAAAAATGAGATTTTCTGACGTTTCGTGACTCAGTGTAAGCCACTTCTTCAGAGAATAAATACATGTTATGTAAATTACTAATTCAGAATCACTTTTTCTTTAATTAATAAGTAACCATATTTAAATATTGAATATGGTTAGTTGTACAATAGATGAGTATTGTAAGATAATCAAACAATATGTTGTGCTATTGAAATAAGTTTGCATTGAAGAAATTATCAGAGATCTATTTCATTTCAGTTAAGATTTCCTAAATCCTAAACACCATTACAATTATTTCTGATGTTCAAACAGTAAAATGTTGTAGGATATAACATCACATATGAAATTCCGCGTCATTCACTTAAAAGAGTGATTTTAGTATAGTTTATATCTGTGTTAAATAATCTCAGTTTATGAAGTTTTTAGTTGGTTGTACTGTTACCAGAAAAATATCAAAAGAAATATTGAAGTAGAAGGGGTTTTGTGGAGATTTAGTATTTTCATAGTTGAAAGCATGAGTCATTTGAAGCTAGACCACCAAGGAAGACCTGAAAGCACTGGACGGCGCGTGACTAGTAGATCCTGGGTTCAAATCTCGCGAGGCGAGGTCGTGGATGAGCACTGCTGAGGAGTCC